>NC_142499.1:18010367-18317033 GCF_965113065.1 Corylus avellana
TTCACTATTAGTGACCATAAGTTATTATATATGTAACTATGTAAGTCATAACTATAGACTATAGTATATGTGAGTAACTACTTCTAGTATATTAGATATAATTATAGTGCACATATATAATATGCTTGCATATTATATAATATATTATATAACTAGAGTCTATAGGTAAAAATATGTTATTATATATAGCTAAAGAGTAGAGAATATAAGATGTGGGTATAATTTTTGCAGAGTTTTATGTGTTATGCTGTAAGAGTTTTTTGCTCTACTTTATAACAGTTTTATGTTCGTGATCTTTAATCAATAAAATCCTCAAATTTCCGTAAAAAAGAAAAAAAGAAAAAAACAAGAGTAGAGAATATAGTACATGTATTATGTGAGTAAGTCTAAAAACTGTCCCTTTTTTTGTAGTGTATACCGACTATTAAATTTGTTAGTTAATCATACGTCACATTATATACCATAGTTAACTATAGTTAATGTATTGAATATGGTATTAATATACTAACTATTCAACATTTTATTGACTAACTATTAAACATTTTTTTAATTAATATACACTACATTAATTTTTATCATATATATGGTTATATAGTTTTTCTTTTTTTCTTGAGCATATGGTTATATACTTATATAGTTAAAGAGTAAATATAAAAGCTCAATTCTTGTATAACTCCTTTACAACTTGACAAATGTTGAGCGCCCAATGGGTTAACTAAATTTGTATGCAAAATAGTTAATCAAAACTCACTTTATTAAAAATCATTGAATTTATGAGCCATTTTTAATAAAAGTTGATCCAGTAGTTTATGAGCGTTCCACATTCACAGGTTAAAAACTTAAACTCGAGATTATATTTTTGCTCTTATTAATGATGTTTGCAATTTTTTTTTTTATTATTTATATATATTTATATTTATCGTCACTGCCGCCTCTAATCATGAATAACTAATCCCATTTTCTAGTTGTAATTTTAAAATTTTTTGGTTGTGTTGACTTTTTCAGCAAATTAAGCAAACTCTATGGGAACCTCTGCGAGTCACACCCGGCATCCGGCTGATCAGGAAGGAATATCCAAACCCACGCTCAATTCGCAAAGGATTAATTATCTTGTTTAGCGGTTAAGCCAAAACGCATCGATCTCTCCCCCAACCAATCTCATATAGGCCCTGTTTGGACGGCAACCTCTGTGAAAGCGTTTTCAACATTTAAACGCAGAAATCCATTTTCTATTTTCAATTTTAAAAAAAAAAAAAAATTATCCAAAGGGGTCCTAGCTAATTAAGTATGTCTTGGATGAGATTGTTATCTTATTATATATATATATTTATTTATTTTTATCAGATATGCATGGCAACTTCCTGATATTCAACGTCCTTTCTTAAGTCTCAAGTATTTTTTGAGGTAAATATGAGTATGTGAGTCCAATGACGATAAGTTACTCCTACTTGTCCGATATATATATATATTAAAAAAAGTTGAAGTTTATGGAATAATATTCTGGTAAAAACAATTTACCACAGGTTAAAACTTTAAGAACACGTCATTTTGGCGGCGCCAAAAGTAGTTTAGTAAATGCACTTAAATTGTAAAAAATTAAATATTGTGAATTGTCTCACTGGTATTCCTCTTTTTTCTCCTTGAGTGAACAGTATTCGGTTGAGTGGTCACATGATTTTTACTGTAAGTTCTTAATAAATTGATATTACAGGTTAAGTGACATTTATTATATCAGTCACTAAAATATAAATGAGTACATTATATTTTAAAAATTGATGTATTAATTCATGAGTCACTAAAATACAGATTGATAATCTGTTATGTAATAGTTCACGTGACATTTATTTTTTTAAATATATAAAAAAAAAAAAAATAATAATAATAGTGTCATTCTTGTATTTGAGTCGCTATCGATCGAGATTTTCAATTTAGAGAGAGGTGAAGGGTTAAGTGAGTTCTTTATATGTGTAGCATTTTTACTTGAGTTTGCCATTAAATTATTAAAAAAAAAAGAAAAGGGCAATTCCCTTGTCATAATCAACTCTTATTTACCCCCACTCCATACTAATCATTACTCGAATTGTATCTTCACATAGGCCTATTTGTCAATATTAGAGTTTGTCATCAAATTAAAAAATTAAAAAATAAAATTAATTAGGCAATCCCCATCCTTTTAATAATTCTTATTTACACCCCCACCCCCCCCCCCCCCCCCCCCCCCTCCCCCCCCCACATTCCATGCTAATCATTGCTCATATTGCATTTTCACATTAGCCTATTTGTCACTTTACTTTAATCGATCTGTGTTTTGTTTGGATGAATAGCTTATCTAATTCTTGCCTAAACAGCGCAGACACGCGAAGACACAGTCATGGGTAATTATGCCGAATCATTATAAATACGACACAGTTTTACATGATAAAACCCCACTACAACATACCCCATTAACCCCTCTCTGTCTGTTTCTCTTTCTCTGTACCTTTTCTTTTCTTGTATTCTAAGGCTTGTGTTGTGCCAATTTATACCGTTAAAGAGCTGTGATTCTCATTCGCCAAGAAGCAGAGAGATCATGAGTTCAGTTTGCATATCAAACTGCGTGAACGACGCGCGTGACCCGCGCGTTCCCGTGCGGGCAACCTACGTGAACCTCTACAAGTGGCCGGAGTCGGACGCGGAGTTCGTGAGGTCGTTCAGCTCGAGCGACCGCCAGGGAGGGCACGGGCACGGGCACGGGCACCCAAGGGTGGTGGACAGCATGTCGTGCAGGCAGATGTATCTGAGAAGCTACAAGTTTTCGAGGAAAGAGAGCGTGCCGGAGAAGACCCAGAAGTGTTTCGGGCGGGTCAAGGAGATACTGGCCGGAAGTAAGAGAAAGCCGACTCGTGGGCTTAAAAGGAAGTGTTTGGTTCTGAGGAAAGTGAAGGAATTGTCGTGTGCCGCTTTGCTTAGGATCTTTCACCGCTTTTTGTCTTGCGCTGCTAGTGTAGACGTTGTGGATGAAAAAGATCATTGAATTTTAATTTGTCTGTTTTTGTTTTTTTGTTTTTAATTTAAAGGCATGCTAAAACAAAACAACGAGAGTACGTACGTGTTCGTGTTGGTGGTGCTGTTAATTATGTTTCCTTAATTTTGTTTTAAATTATGTTCAGCTCAAGGGAAAATACAAAAGCACCGGTACCTACATTATTATTATTATTATTATTGTATTTTGGTTTTCTACTCTTTTTGATTCGTTTGCGAGTGATGATTATGAAGAAACATTGTTATGTATTTAGTAGTATGATTATAAGTCTTAATTAATTACTTAATTAATTCACTCTTCTTCTTCTATCTCTCTCTCTCTCTGTCACATTGCTGTGAATATGAAGAAAAGGTATTTTTTTGTGTGGCTTTTTAGTTGTTGCAAGCGCCGGAAGGCATTGAGGAAGAAAAAGCTTCTCCTTGTAGTTGCTACAGCCTATCATTTTTTGCGGCAAAATTCTCGGTACGATCCTATCATTTTCTTTTCTTTTTTCTTTTGGTCAACTATATATATATATATATGTTTTTCGATGAATCAGATCAAAAGGGTTGGGAGAATACTGCATATATTTTTGCCACAAAAAGCTGTAATTAGTAACGGAGTTAGTTTTAACAATAACGAGCAGGTTATTATAATATCGAGCTCAAATTTAGATTGAGTTAAATTGAGCAGGTGTTAAACGGGTTGTTAAACGGACTGATTTATTTACGGCCCTAATGTTTGGACTTGGGCTTCTATGATTCCATGATTCTATCCGACCAAAAGAAAAATAATAATAATAATAATTAAAAAAAAAAAAAAAGGAAATGGTTTCACTTTATAATAAAGTATGGAAGCTTTAATTAGATGTGGTCATTGGCGCCGGTTAATTAGGATACCCTTTTATAATTTGATTAGCCGTGCAATTAGGTACAGTTTTGGTGCAGAATCGCTATACTACATACGGGTTCATATTATGGATCACTGCACCCTCCCTCGTTTGTAACTGAAAAGTTAAATCAATCTCAACAATCTGCATTTTCAATTTTAAAAAGCGAAAAATGAAAAATTACTCCTTATAGTTTACCTGATTTACAATTAAGTTTTTGCGGTATCAAAATGAACTCAAAGGTCCTCAAAGTATGCCAAAAAAATAATTTAGTCCCTAAAGTCAAATTCTGTCAACTAATTTAACAGATTATGTTAGTGTGATACTGACTTAAATATGACAAGTATCACAATTTTATTGGTTTTAACGTTTCATGTTATCATAATCTGTTAAGCCAGTGAACGAAATTTGACCGTAGGGACTAAATTATTTTTTTGGCATACTTTAAGGACCTTTGAATTCATTTTGATACTACAAGGAGTTAATTGCAAATCAAGTAAACTACAAGAACTGATTTTGCATTTTTTCCTTTAAAAAATTTATGTAGTTACGGATATTTTGGGTCATTAGAATTTGTATTTGAGTGTAAATTCTATGGAAAAAAAAAAAAAAAAAAAAAAGAAGGTAAAAGTCTACTTAAACCACTCAAACTACCATCCCAATGATAATTTATCCCATAAACTATCAATTGCGACAATTTACCCTCCAAACTACCAAAACAATGACAATGTACCCCTAATTTTAACAAAATGACGAAATTACCCTTAAATAAAAACAAAAATACTAAAATTTATTTATTTATTTTTTAAAATTTTAAGGGTATTTTTGTCTTATTGAATGAGAGGTAATTTTGTTATTTTGCTAGCATTGGGGGGTACATTATCATTATTTTGGTAGTTTGAAGGGTAAATTATCGTAATTGATAGTTTGTGGGGTAGATTGTCATTGGGATGGTAGTTTGAGGGGGTTGAGTGAATTTTACCAAAAAAAAAAAAAAAAAATCTTTGAATTTTTTCATATAACTAAGCCTTTGCATGGAATTCGTACTAAAAAAAAAAAGGCAACTTAGGCGGTGCCTAGGGCCCAATAAATTAAGGCCTCCGGTTAACAATTAATAATTATATAATTGAAGTTTGTTTCCTTAAAAAATAAATTAGAGAGTTAATAAATAGTCTCTAACTAAGGCCTCCAATTAATAATCGTATAATAAAAGTTCTTTTCAAAAAAAAAAATTGAAATATGGTAAAAAGTTAATAAATAATCTCTAGCTAATTAAGGCCCTCAATTATGGTAAAAATAATTTTACAATATTGGGGCCTTAAAAAGTCTCTAGACATTAAAATGAGAATTTATTGACACTAGATACGTAGCCATTCCATTCCTCTAAAAAAAAAAAAATTGTATCATATAGAATTATAAGGCCCCCAAAGTAAACAAATGGTCAGGAGAAATGCTAGAACATCTACTCTCGTCATTCTCCATCTTTCCTTTTTTAAAACTAGCAATTAGATTCAACTTTACTTAGGTGGGTCTTAAAAATCTGATAGTTGATTTTTTTTTTAAGAAAATAGAAAGGACGGGAGATGGACAAGAGTAGATGTTCTAGCATTTTTCAGTTGACCAGTTGTTTACTTTCCTATTTTACATTCAAGAAAGTCCAACTTTCATAAAATCGTCAGTAGAACATGAAAAGTCTTTATCTCCGATATACTCCAACATCAATCTAATTAAATTTTAAGAGTAATTACAAAAAATCTTGAATATAAAAACTTAATTAGTAATTTTATATCTCAAAAGTCAAACATATAAGTTGTGACAAAATACCTCCACCAAATACCTTTGTTATGCATTAATTACAATTATTTGGTAAAGCCTAGAGGGAGCTAGCTGCACTGCACATGCCTTAATCAATTTGCATGTGGGGAATAAAGAATCAGACGAATTTTGGGCGTTTACTTGAATCAACCTGAAACTTTTATATATATATATATATATATATATATATATATATATATATATGAAAGTCATATAAAATTAAACAAATATTTGGTTAATTCAAAGTAATTTAGTGGTGCCAAGTGTATATGGGCGTGAAATAAAGAAGATAAAACATAATGATGGCAGCCACCAAACCCACTCTGGCTTTGCTGAAACTTGCATTCTACGGAGCTAATCAATAGCCTTTGCAAAAACTTGGCTCCAGGAACTCCAAGCATGGAAAATTGAGAAGTGGCATCATCACTACCAAATTCACACCCTTTTACGAAATCAATCTTCACGCTGAAAATAACATGCATCAACTCTGTCGGACCCAGTCAGCTTGATCATCACCAATGTCAATATATATATATATATATATATATCTTTCATTTCAAGCTTCACTTTGTTCATACGAGTCTCTAATATTATTTTCTATATTCAGCCGAAAGAGTCTTCATAGGGCAAGAAAGAATGGACAAGGGATTGGGTGCAATGAATTTGCCACATATAATATGGATATATAGTTATGTGAGAAGTTGGGTTCTTATATGCTCGGGTAGGTGTGTAGGTGTGTACTGTCTTAACATGTGTTTGAGCACTTGTTTGTAGGGGTAAAAAGGTGAGCAGTTATTAACCATCCACTAACCGCATTAACCGCTAATCGCTTTTGAAGGTGGTTACGATTAGCAGTTTTGGTTAGCGGTTTTAGTTTTTGAAAAAACTTCTAACTATATATATATATATATATATATATATATATATATATAAATATAGAAATATAGAAATGATGTTGTATGTAGTAGGATATTATCATATTACCATAAAAAACGGCGTCGATTTGATTTTTTTTTGTTGCAATAAACAACCATCAATGTATAGCAGTCTATCTAATTGGCCAAGTTGATCCAGATTAAGTTGAGTGTGGCACTCATCGAAAAACCTTGTAATTTTAAAGATATATTTTTTTCCCCTTCCTTTTAAGTAGGAGACTTCAAAATATCATGTGAAATTAGAGATTAATCGACCACGATTAGAAGTGGAAAAAACTCTAAGTGCTTCACTTTTTCTTGGGTTATTGACTATCATCATTTGTATGAGTTGTCAATATCACGCCATTGTTTTCCTCTTTATGTTATGGTGAAATGAAATCATAGTGTGAATTATGTAGATGTTCAATGACACCTTTATTCTCCTCTACATACATGATGAAAGAAGAACCCAAAAAAACAGCTTCTTTCCAATATTTCCTTCTTATTTGGTCTTCTCATAACCTTCATACTACGCGTTACTACAAACCAAGTGCAGCTTTTTGTTGTAATTTCTTTGTTGATGTTGACGTACTTATAAATAAATAAATAAAAAACAACTTTTACAGAGTGCTCATAGGCGTAAATATTGGGCCCTCGATCGTCTTTACAAAGAGGTAGCCGCATACCAATGACCCTTGGGGGGTAGGAGGAGGAGGGGGAGGGGAAAACAAGAAATCAGATTCTTCACTGGACGCTAGGATGATGCTTCTCTTTGATGGATCCAATTTAGCCATTTTCGGTGCTTCTTTCCTTACTGTAGTTCTCCTCTTCGGTTGGTTGCTGCAATAGTTGTAATGTTGACATTCTTGCTTAGGCATTGCCTCTTCAAACAGCCAGTTCAGACGGCCACTCCAATGAACCGGGCCATTCAATTGGCACATTTCCAACAATTTCTAAGTGAATGTTGTAGTTGTTTTAGAGAAATTGTTAGGTTGCCCACCCTTTGCTTTCTTTTTGTTATAATGTTTCCCTTTCCTTTCCCCTTGGAATTGAACAAAACAAAAAATCTTCACAATGGATTCATTGTGACAAATTTCTGAATCACTATGCCAATGGCAAAGTTTCTAGACATAAAAACCATTATTGGTAAGTATGCTATTTCCATTTCAGAAGTAGAGAAATTATGAGCAACCAGTATCAAGCATAATTTTTATCAAAAAAAAAAAAGAAAAAGTATCAAGCATAGTGACCCATTGCACTTTTACAGGTTATTTTGGCCACAATCAGGAAAAAGATAAATGCATCAAACAAGGCAGTATTACTGTACTAGCCAAGGGGACCATTGGGCATGATTATATTATTAGCATCATTACAGTATCTTAGAGAGAACAGAGCATGCTGAATGAGACAGCTCTGGACATACAAATCATTTTTATCATCTATTTCAGCCTACAAAAGACATCAGAGTAAATAATGGCGCCATCCAGCTCTACAGTACTTTTCACAGAGTTTCTACAAACAGTATGACCACAAAAGGTAAGAGAGGATTCTACCACTCAACACTATGAGATAAAGCCAAAAAAAAATCTTTTGTCATTCAGCAGCAAACAATAAGATCAGATCTAATCAAACTTTAAAAGCCATAAAACAACATTTCTCTTAGTTGCAAACAAAATACAATCTCTTAACCTAACTTAAAGCAATATATGGCACCATCAAAAATCACTTGTAAATAAAAATTTAAGAGCTGAAATCAACTGATACTTCAACTTTAGCTGATGGCCACTCACGATTTCCTTTAAATTTGGGGTTGAGAAATTCTCCAAGTCATATGAATCAACTGACATCAATTTATGGGTACACCTCAAATATCAAAACCAAGTGGTTATACACACATAATTTAACATTTATAAGCTTAATTGTACAAAAGAAAAGCCGTTACACCAAGACATATAACTGAAATCAAATGTATGCTAACAGAACTGCCTCCTTATCTCAAATACCTTCATCCTGTAATGAGCCCAACTTCAAGGGTCTTCTCTCAATTATTTTCAATTACCCTACCAAATTAGGGACCCTCATTTTAATAAAACACATTATCTACCTTTCAAGACAGAAAAAATCCTTTCAATGATGCTGTTCAAATTTAGGATCCTCACTCCAATTGTTATTATAGGTCAGAAGAGAATCAGGTAACATGGCCAGTAGCCAGTGTGCTGAGCAAACAAAACATACTAAGAACAAAATGAACTGCTATTCTAAGCTGGGTGTTTCTCTTGTATATACTTTATGTGTGTACCCGAGCTGAGCTATCGCTTTTAATGATATTTTAATTATTTATTAACAAAAAAAAAAAAAGCTTAGGAAAAATTATCACTCCAGGAATGAGAGCGCATATTCTGCCTAACAGCCTAGGCTGCTCAACTTACTGCTAAATGTCAAATACCATCGCATCAAGCAAATGTATGCACACACACGTTTCTGATAAACTCAGAGGGAAAAAGAATAATCAACCAAGAAACACAGCTTCCACCAGAGTGCAATATCTCTTCCTGAGTGCATTGAGATAGCCGAGCATAAAACCATTCCACATCTCGTGGATTGCTAAAGCTCTTAGCATAACTGACCAACAAGAGATCAATTGGCACAACCCTAAAAAAGAAAACTCTGCGAATCTGCGACAATTACCCTTAAAACATTCCAGCTATATTGGATGGAAAGCACATTTTTGCTCCTGAAACTGAAGCAACATGTATCCAGAGAAGTAGGATACTTCGTAGGGAAAAACTAGGACTAGGTAAAAATAAGAGTTAGAACAGATTTGAAGGTTGTCATGATTAAATATGAAGTGCATTGTTGTGATGGAAAAATGAATAATGATTGATTGATAGTAAATAAGATCAATTCATTAACATTTCTACTCTACGTATCAGGTGAATCTTTAAACTAAACATCACAAGCATGCACATACTTATGCAGGTAAGGTTCAAACAACTACAAATCACAGCTGGATAAAACAAAATCGTAATGGAAAATAAGTGAAAGGTTTAACACATTTTTATACTTGGTTGAGAATGTTTTAACTAACTTCTAAAAAAATCGTGTATGATAAGACTGAATATCTATGTACCGGGACATTCACTTTCTTAGAAAATGGACTTAAATTCTTCAATTTTGCTTTTCTAGTTTTAGATCAGAACATATACTTCAGATGGGCTCCCTTTTGGAGTGCTCAATGATTTTGCCAATCTTATAAACTATTATATATAATGCAAAAAAACTCGAATCAAAATCTACAATCAACATGATCTATAGGGGCATGAACATAACCAAGCATAAAATCCAATCTCCTTCAACAATCAATCCATCTATTCATATAAGAGGACATTTGCGCATTTGACTGAACTTATGTCAACCTAAACAATTGACAAAGAGAAGCCTCTTACATGTTACGAGGGGCATAATCAGAGCAAAAATTTGAATCCTTGTCAACTGTAACTAAGAGCCCCATAGTCAAATGTACTACTTTAACAAACTACTTTGCCAACAACCGATAAAAATATAACCAGATCAAAGTTCTCATTACAGGAACACACATGCTTCACGACAAGATCCCAAACAAACACAAACTTATCTCAATGTTTAGCCACATTGACATCAACAATATCGTCTATATTGATTCTCATAAGCAACCAAGCAACAATGTACAAATAAATGAAACAAAAAAATTTGATCTGTGCAACAGAGTTCAGAAAAGAATTGAAAAAAGAAAATCCGAACATAGATTTTGCTAAAAAGAAAAAACGCACATCATGCAGAAACTGATCTATATTACAAAATATTACAAGGCCAGTCGTCAAGTAATTATCGAAGGACATACAGCCATACGGCAGCAAACAATTGAATAAGAAGTACAAAGAACATGAATAGAAGGTAAACTACATCTATATTGCATAATTCATTGACAGCATTATGAAGTGAAAATGAAAATTTCAATGGTCAGGCATAAAGGCACTATCACATAAACATGGAACATTGATAAAAACAGGTTTTTTTCCCCAAAAATCAAAAAAGGAAGTGCAAAACAGAAGTGACAGCGATCTGACCCAGCAATTATATTTGTAGATCCGCTAAACAACCCGCAAAGCGTGCATTTGATTAAGGGGGCCAGCAAAAAGAAAAACTCTTTCACTACCCAATTCAAAGCTCGAAATCTTCGTCCTTAAGAGCCATCTCGGCGGCCTCTTCTTCCTCCTCGTCGAGCACAAAGTACTCGTTCCTCTCCACAGGTCTAAACATGTAGAACATCACCATATAGAACATAAGACTCGCAATCTCCTCGGCCGCATTGCTCACCCACTGGTACTTGTACGCCGCAATGGTCCTGAGCGCAAACACCACAATTCTCGTGAAGTACAAGTACCCGATCACGACCATGTAGAATTGCCTGAAAAGGGTCAACTTGGCCAAGTTCCTGGCGGCCTTCCCGTCGGTCTTGGAAGTCTCCCTCAGCGACCGAATCGACCACACGATCGGGAAGATGATTGCGCAGCAGCAGATAATATCCACCAACAAGAACACCTGGTTCCAGGTGACCCAGTCCTTGATGAACGGCCCAGTCTCGCCGATCACAACCGAGGCCACGTTGGCGAGCACCTGGAGCGGGATCACAATCATCAACACCTTCTTCTCCTTCTCCTGCAAGAAGGGCTTCAAAAACGACCACCCAGTCCCGATCAAAACGATCACCGTGAATAGCAAAACCACCCTGATAAACTGGAAGATGTAGAACAACACGTCCCACCCGTGCGGCGTGCCCGTGACCTTAACGTAGTGCTTGTCCTCCGCGGCGCAGATCAGATTCAGCGCCTTCATGAGCAATAACGCGGCCATGAGCAAATGGATCCGGTGGACGACGCGCTTGTTGGTGTAGCAGAGGTAGATCCAGAATCCGAGGAAGGCGAAGTAGGCGATGGAGAAGAGGAAGAAGAGGGAGGGGAGATGGGTGCGTCCGGCTGAGAGGTAATCCTTAGAACCGTCGCTGTCTAAGTTGTAGACCTCGGTGCGTACGGCCATGGAGACAGAGGACTCGGGTGCGCAATTGGCGAAGAAGAGGGAGTACTCGTTAGGGGAGGAGACTGGGTAGGAGTGGTTGAAGGAGGCAGCGGGGGGTGGCGAGAGGTCGCGGAAGTTGAACAGAGAGGATATGTAGTGGGAGTCCAGGACGCAAAGCTGAGGGTTCTGCTGGATCTCCACCAGCACTTGCAGGAGGGACTCCTCAGAAAGAAGGAAGAAGCCCAGCCGGGACGGGTCCGGCGGGGAGAGCGAGGTGGACACCGAGACGGAGGAGACGGAGATCGTCACGTGCCCGGTGTGGGTGAAACCGAATTTCTCGAAGAGGATCATGGGGCGGCTGTCGGAGGTGATGGTTAGGGTTTTGATCTCGGCGGAGCTGGGGGAGAGGACGACGAGGAGGAGGAGGAAGAGGAAGGGTAGTTTCGTCATTTTGATGCGGGTGTGGAGAATGGAGACGAAATTGGCGTGGTGAAGGGAGCAAAGGGGAAGAGTGGGAGCAAAGAATGCGAGGCAATGATAAATTGATGATGGGGGGTCACGAGGAAAAGGGTTGGTAGAGGCCCAGTTGTGTACTTTTGCTTGGTCTAGAAGGCAGCCCAAGAGCCTACAAAACTATATTAGTGCGGCCCAATTATAAGTGAGTTGTTTTTTTTTTTTTTTTTGAAGCCAAAAATTATAAGTGAGTTGTTGAATAAAATTAGATTTTGCAATTCATTTCATGTGTCAAGTTGCTAAGGCGTGTGTATAACATTATATAGATTATTCATAACTTAATCAATTTAATTAAACGGGTTAAATTCACTATCTATAACTTATTATTTTTGTATTGAGTTTGTGTCGAATTTGTAAATCATCTCAAATTCTATGTCACTATGTCACATATCTGATTCGAGTCGTGTCAAAATATGAATCTTGGACTAAGTAACTCATTTTTGTGCTCGTACCTTGGTAGAATGCCAACTTTATATTAAGGTTAAAATATTGAAAATGAAACTTCTTTGGTGAATTAAACTAGTTAATGTTGTAAAAATCATACACAGAAATGGTCCTTCTTTATTTTAGTTGTGTTGTCACTTGTCTGTCACACATATTTGTTGTTGTGTTATAGTGATTTTGCGGTCCCCACTTCTAGAAACATTTATTGGGCGCTTAGATCTCTCTCACGCTCTGTGGTTTCTTTTCTTAGCTAATGAAATGGAGTGGAATATATGAAGAAAAAAGAAAATTAGAGTTCTTTTTGCCTCACAAATAGTAAACATCTTTGAGATTGAGAGAACTCTAAAGAGTTCGAGATGAGAATCTTTTTTTTTTTTTTTTCGGCAGCGATGGATTTTCAACGGTGTTGTGTTGATTAGGGGTGAAAATACGGGCGGATAATAATTGCCAGCATCCGTTATCCGCATATGCAGCTGACATTTAGCCCCGCCGACCGCAATGAGTATTATGAGTTGGAACTATCGAGGGTTTGGGAACCCTCAGACAGTTCGAGACTTTTGCCGTCTGGTGAAGGTTAAGAAACCCGAAATGGTTTTTCTTATGGAAACCATTTCAAGACAGAGTAAAATGGAGCGGATTCGGTGTAAATTGGGGTTTCCCAATATGTTGGTGGTAGATTGTGTGGGGAAAAGTGGTGGCTTGGCACTGCTATGGAATGACGACGTGGGGGTGGAGATACAAAATTACAGTTGTCGCCATATCAACGCTAAAGTTTGTTTAACTCCTAATGAAGGGTTTTGGAAATTTACAAGCTTTTACGGTCATCCGGAAGCAAACAAAAGAAGAGAGGCATGGGGCCTTCTACGTTATCTCGTGACCATGGCTCCCGAACCTTGGATTTATTTGGGGGATTTTAACGAGATTCTGCATGTGTCCGAAAAATTGGGTGGCAAAGACAGACATAGGGGATTTATGGAAGATTTCCAATCCACTTTGACAAATTGTAATTTAATGGATTTGGGCTACAGGGGGCCCAAATTCACATGGAACAATGGCAAGGATGGAGAAGCTTTTGTACAAGAAAGACTAGATCGAGTAGTGGCGAATGAAGGGTGGAGAGCATTTTTTCCCAAAGTCGATATTTTGGTGGAGGGAACTTTATGTTCGGACCATTTACCTTTATTTGTCACGTTGCATGAAGACAAGCGGCTGGGTAGGAATATTCATCCATTCAAGCATGAAGCTTATTCGTTACTGGATGATACATAAACTGAGGTGGTCAAGCTTGCATGGAATGCTAAGAAATCAAGGATGAGCAGAGGGGGAAGTCTACGACGAAAATTGGACAAATGTAAAGTCGAATTGAAGAGATGGCAGGAAAAAAAGAAGGGGCCAGAAAGAGAAATAAAGAAGCTATGTGAACAAGTGACTCTTTTACAAGCCAAGGAGGGACCGGAGTAATTGGCAGAAATAAAAAAAAAAAAAACTTAAAACGCAAGTGGATTCTCTCATGGACCAAGAGGAAGTACAGTGGCAACAGCGTGCGAAAGTGGATTGGCTTTGGAATGGAGATAAAA
This sequence comes from Corylus avellana, assembly GCF_965113065.1. Classification (NCBI taxonomy): domain Eukaryota; kingdom Viridiplantae; phylum Streptophyta; class Magnoliopsida; order Fagales; family Betulaceae; genus Corylus; species Corylus avellana. The sequence continues at coordinate 18,024,576 of NC_142499.1, forward strand.
ACACCAAATTTTTTCACACTTGTGCAAGTCAAAGGCGAAATTCTAATAAAATCCAAATGGTTTGTGATATGGAAGGGAATCAATAGGAGTCCCAAGAAGATATTGGAAATGCATTTGTGGATTATTTCAGCCACTTATTCTCTACTGGGCAGCCGACTGGGTTGGAGGAGTGTTTGGAGTCTATTGACAGAAGGGTGACACATGAAATGAATGAGAGGTTGCTAAGACCTTTCACGGCTACAGATGTTAGTGCTGCTCTTCGTCAAATGGCGCCCCTTAAAGGTCCGGGTCCGGATGGGTTTAATGCTTGTTTTTTCCAAAAGCATTGGGCGTTAATTGGAACTGAGGTTTGCAACGATGTGCTATTTAAATTCTGGAGTATTGAATAAAGAATTGAATTCCACTTATATTGCTCTCATTCCTAAGTCTAAGAATCCAATTTGTGTTACTGATTACCGCCCAATTAGCCTATGTAATGTTTTATATAAAATCATCTCAAAGGTTTTGGCTAACAAGCTTAAAGAGGTTTTGCCTGCTATCATATCATCGTATCAAAGCGCCTTCATTCGGGGGGCGCTTGATTACGGACAACATTGTTGCTGCGTATGAAACTCTTCACACTATGCATTTCAGAATGTATGGGAAAACGGATTTCATGGCAGTTAAGCTTGATATAAGCAAAGCATATAACAGGGTGGAATGGTGTTTTTTGGAGGAAGTGATGAGAATGATGGGTTTTGATCACAGATGGATTAATCTGATCATGAGGTGTGTGAGTACAGCTCACTTTTCAATCTTGGTAAATGGTATTCCAATGGGACGAATTACCCATACTCGGGGAATACGACAAGGGGACCCAATTTCGCCATACCTATTCCTAATCTGTGCGGAAGCTCTTAGCTCACTTTTGGCCCGAGCTGACCGAGATGGCTCTTTTAGAGGTGTCCCAACCTCCAAAAGGGACCTCGATTGAACCATCTTTTTTTCGCTGATGATAGTTTATTGTTTTGCAGAGCCGATCATTCACATTGGCATCGAATGACTGCTATCTTGAATTGCTATGAGCGTGCTTCGGGTCAAATGCTTAATGTTAACAAAACTGCAATCTACTTTAGTCGTAATACACCGACTGAAGAGAGGGAAGCCATTCTTGAGATCGCTGCAATACCAGCGTTTCAAAGGTTTGATACCTACTTGGGACTCTCGGCTTTGGTAGGAAAGTCATGGGCTAAGGAGTTCAAGACCATTATCGACCGGATTGAAAAACGATTAAAAGATTGGAAGCTGAAATTTTTATCGCAGGCTGGGAAGGAGATTCTTTTGAAGGTCGTGGTGCAAGCTATACCGACATATAGTATGAGTGTCTTCTTGCTTCTGAAAGCATTATGTTCCACTATAAATCCGATTATGCATAAATTTTGGTGGGGGCATAAAAGTAATGAGTCCCATATTCACTGGATGAGTTGGGGACGATTGAGAATCAATAAAGAGAAGGGAGGGATGGGTTTTAGAGAGTTCTCTTGTTTTAACAAGGCTCTATTGGGTAAACAATATTGACGCCTCTGGAAATCCCCGGACAGTTTGGTAGCAAAGATAATGAAGGCAAAATATTTTCCAAGTAGTGAGGTTTTGGATGCGAAAATTGGATCTGAACCCTCGTATGCATGGAGGAGTATTTGTAGTTCGCAGGCATTACTGAAAGAAGGACTGTGTTAGAGGATCGGAAATGGGGAGAAGGTTCGTATTTAGGGAGAGCGTTGGGTACCAAAACGACATAGTTACTTTATGCAATCCCCCCCACGACAAGGGTATGAAGATGCTATGGTGTGTGACCTAATTGATAAGGAAATGGGTTGGTGGGATTGTAATATCCTTGCAAACCTATGTAGAGAGGATGAAGTGGAAGCCATAAAATCAATTCCGCTGAGTAGTACTAATCAAGAGGATTTGCTGATTTGGAGGGGCACGGTAAATGGGCTCTTTTCAGTCAAGAGTGCCTATCATTTGGCTAAAGAAGTGGAAGATAGATATAAGGCAGGTAGTTCTACGGGTATGCAAAAGAGTGAAGTGTGGCAGCGGATTTGGAAATTACATATCCCTAGTGTGGAGAAAATTTTTATCTAGAGAGCTTACCATAATATTCTATCTACTAGGGATAATCTCTTAAGAAGAAAAATTGTGCAGGATCCGCTGTGCCCGATTTGTGGGTTGGAGGTTGAGACACCTATCCATATATTATGGGAATGCTCTTCAGCTATGCATGCGTGGGGATCTAGTTGTAAAAAATTCCAAAAGAGTTCTTTTAAGGGGCTACCTTTTTTTAAGGTGTTGGAGGAGGTTTTGAAAATCGCAAATGAGGAAGAAATAAAATTCTTTATTGGTTTATCACGGCAATTGTGGCTTAGACAAAATGAAGTGATTTATGGGGGAGCATTTTGCCATCCAAAGTTGCTGATACAGAAGGTGTACAATGCAATTTCTGAATATGGTTAAGCTAATAGCGTCGAGTCTCATGCGCAATGAGTACAGGAGAGCAACGAAGATGAAAAATGGCACGCACCTCCAGTGGGCAGACTAAAGGCCAACTGGGACGCTGCAATGAATGTCAAATGTAGCAGAATAGGCATGGGCGTGATTGTCAGGGATCATGAAGGGTGTGTCATTGCAGCCAGGTGCAGTACTAGTCAAGGCACTTTAGATCCATCAGCTGCGGAAGCTTTAGCAACAGTCCATGCACTGTGGTTCAGTCTGGAAATTGGCGTGAATATTATCAGTCTGGAAGTTGACGCCAAAAACGTGGTGGAAGCGATGAATTCACAAAAAGAAAACTGGAGCAGAATTGGACACTAAGTGGCAGATGCTAAATCTATGCTCTAACGGTTTTAATAACTAGGATATTAAGTATGTAGGACGTAGTGCCAATTTCGCAGCTCATCATCTTGCAAAATTGGCAGCGGGATCGGGAATTGACAAGGAGTGGTTGGGAGAAATCCCTGATTGTATCCTAGAGATTGTCCAAAGAAAGCAGTCTGTATTATCTTTTTGATTGATTAATGAAGAAGTGAATGCTTTTCTCAAATATATATATATATATATTGTCGGATTTTTGTTTCTTATATTTGCTAGATTTGCAATGTTATTGAATTTCACTTTTAGAAAACTCTTTTAATTTGTTCTAATTAATTGCCTTATATGTTCTTCCTTTATTATTATTATTTTTATTATTTAAATGTTTTTTCTTGTTACCAACTATAGATTTACTAGAAGCAAAATATTAAATAATGTATGTAATGAAAATTTATTGGCAAAATAGTTAGAAAGTGTGATATGAATATCAGTGTTCAACTATAAATAATGTTTTGTTTTTGTTTTTGTTTTGTTTTTTTTTTTTTGTTTTTGTATTTACTAGAAGCTATAATTAGTAAATTATAATTTCAAGGTTTAAAATGCTCATTACCTCAATGCGGATAACAGATAATATCCAAATTTATTATCCGCATTAACCACGCAGATGCGGATATGGATATACGGATAATACCCTTATTATTAATTTTTTTCAAACTTACAAAAAAAAAAAAAAAAAAAAAAAGTGGGTGGCAGGCTGAGCGCTTCGTGGTGGTCCCTCTAGGTGCTCCGAGGGTGGTGTGACCACCCCTATGGCATTTTGGGGTGGTCACAGCAACCTTAGATGGCTTCGGGGGTGGTTGCGGCCACCCATACCCGCTCTGTGGGTGACCACCCATCCATGATCGGCCAGCCATTTAATTTTTTATATTTTTTGTTTTCTGTTTTTAATTAAGTTGAAAACAAGAAATAAATAGTGGTGGCCACTAAGTAGCACCACCCCCTGAGCGCTTCGTGGTGGTCCCTCTAGGTGCTCCGGGGGTGGTGTGACCACCCCTGTGGCATTTTGGGGTGGTCACAGCAACCTTAGATGGCTTCGGGGGTGGTTGCGGCCACCCATACCTGCTCTGTGGGTGACCACCCATCCATGATCGGCCACCCATTTAATTTTTTATATTTTTTGTTTTTTGTTTTTAATTAAGTTGAAAACAAGAAATAAATAGTGGTGGCCACTTTGTGGGTGGCCGACCACTTATTTAATTTTTTAAAATTAAGTTGAAAAAAAAAAAGAAATAAATAGTGATGAATTTTTTAGTAATTTTGATTCAATTCCACTTAAAACATATGTGTTGTTACTAAAATAAGGAATAAGAGTAATTATTCCATTTTACCCTCCTCTAATCTCTATTGCTAGTAATAACTATTCATTTTCCTAATAGAATAGTCATTCCGCAAGCTTCGACTAACTATTTATTTTCTTAATGAAATAGCAATTTCGCAAATCAAACCAGACTTTAGTCTCAATTATGCTCTGTCACTCATATACTTAGAGCACTTCTAGTAGCACCCTATAACTAGTTCTCTCTCATAAATTTAGGAAAAACTAAACAAAATTCAAAAAAAAATTCAAAAATTCAAAAAAGAGCATTTCTATTTAGTTATACATCTCAGACATTAATTTACACAAAGAAATCATGTGATACACGTGACCTAACAATTCGACCTAACAATTCAAGAATCATAACAGTTGGTAATACTTTTACGATCAAAGTCAACTTAAAAATCTTACAAAAAAGAAAAAGAAAAAAGGGTCAACTTAAAATGTATATCTTATTTATTTAGGTATAAATAATAAGGGATGGACAAAGGTTCAAGAGGAAAAAATATTAAGAGATAAATTTATATTTTTCATAACAGGGTATCAGTAAAAAGAGAAAATAAGACAAGGAAGGAGAGAAAGCAAAATCTTGGTCCTTGGATATATCGTTTTAAAAAAGATATTAATCTTTGAAAATATTATTGCTTATAAAAAGAAAAGAAAATGTGTCAAAAAAAAGAAAAAAAGAAAAAGAAAAGAAAAGGCGATTGGGGCATGTTTGAGTGTGCGTTTAAGGGGTCTAAAAGTTTATTTAACACTTTAACAATCCGTTTAAAGAAAAAAAGTACACATTTGGTAAAAAAAATTGAAAGTACTTTTAAGAGTCCAAAAAACCAAAAAATGGCCAAAACACATTTTTGGCAAAAAAAAAAACTTAAAATCTCTATTTTTCAAATGCAATTTCAAACATGTTCTAAGGGTCCGTTTGGGAGTGCGATTTTAAAAATTGCGTTTTTAAAGTTTATGTTTTTTAAATCGCTACTTTTTAAAATCACGCAGGCGTTTGGTAAAACATGTTAAGAAGTATTTTTTTTTTTTTATCAATTGAGTGTTTGGATAACATTAGCATATAATTGCTGTTTCATGACCAAATAGATAAATATTGCCCCAAACATTTTTTTAAGTGAAATCGTAATTTTGGCTTAAATTCACACATTTTTAAATAAGCATATTCTAATCAGCTTAATCAGCTTATAGAAATCGCAGGTCTTTTCACGATTTTAAAATTTGCGTTTTTAAAATTACAATTTCAAGCATTTCAAAATTGCGATTTGATTTAAAAACACAGATTATTTTTTTAAAAATACATTTCCAAACGGACCCTAAGGACTATAGCGCAAAGGGCATTTTTGGTGTTTTATAATCGATAAAATTTTGAGAAAACTAATTTTACCTCACTACACTTAATTTAGAAAAAAACTATTATGGGTCAATATAATTTTTTTTTTTAGTTTGAGATATTATAATTGAGTGAAATTTTCATGAGTAAGTGTAATTTTATTTAATTTTTGGTTTTTGTTTTTGTTTTTATTTTTTCAGAGCATCAATAAATATTTTGTTCACTTCAAGACAAAGTGCACTACGAGGTGATGATGGTCTCTGCTCTTTCCTTTTAAACCCGGAGACATTTATCTGAGTACAGTATTTAACAAGGAATCTAAGCCTGAATACCCAAAAAACCCTTCTTTTTATTCAATATTTACCGGTGACCTAGAGAGCAATTTCTGTAATTTCATCCAACAACAGGACCGGTTAAGCATTTCCGTTCGAGGAATACCTATTTATTGCTTGGCCATGGAGGTTGCTGGTTTTTGGCGTCCATTTGTTATCCTCCAAACAATCCCCCGAAAAGTCCAAGCTTCGAAGCCGCCAAGCATTTCAACAAGGGAGGATTGAATACGCAAACACAAACATTAATTAAAGAAATTCCTAGAAGACTAAAGCGACCTCACCAAGAAAGAGCAAGAGAAAAACTTTTTTGAGCATTTGGGCTGTTAGATTGGTTTGTCTTCGCCCATCTTCAAATTTCAATCTGTAAGTGTAACCACCTTAATGTCGTTTTAATTTTCTCTGAGAGGTTGTGTTCTCCGCTCTGCAATATATATATATATCTTTGTGGGTTTTGTTTGTTTAATTTTCTCGGGAAGTTGGTGTCTCTGCATTTTTGGTTGCTGGGAAAGAGGAAGCTTGGGAAAAGAATCGAAAATTCGAGATTTTTTTTAGCGGGTCGGAGTTGATTTTTTCATTTATGTGCATGTATTTTCGTGGGTTTGAAATGGCTACTGGAACATGTCAAGTTTTTCTTTTCCTTTTCTTTCCTTTCTTGGCGACCAAACGGATATTAGGGTTTTAAGTTCACTTCAAACTGGCGTTGACATCATATGTACTATTTACTTTGTTTCTTTAAAATGATCATTTGATGGAATTTTTTTTTTTTTTTTTTTTTTTTTTTTGTCTTGGATTTCACGCAGTGAAATACGTCGCAGTCTTGTTTGGAGGAAATAATTTTATTTCAATTTGGGTGGATGTTATTTTTGAAGGGAAACAAAGATTAAAATCTAATTGGGGCTTCCCAAAATCTTGAGGGTTTGAGTGGAGGTTGACCAGATGAATGTGGTTGGTAGGGTTGGGAGCCTAATTTCACAAGGTGTTTACTCTGTTGCTACTCCTTTTCACCCCTTTGGTGGGGCTGTCGATGTCATTGTTGTTCAGCAGCCGGATGGGACGTTCCTAAGCACGCCTTGGTATGTCCGGTTTGGTAAATTTCAGGGAGTTCTGAAAGGTGCTGAGAAGATTGTCCGCATAGCTGTCAATGGCGTTGAAGCCAATTTCCATATGTATCTTGATAATTCAGGCGAAGCCTATTTTATAAAGGAGGTTGATGCTGGTAAAGGAAGTGAGACAAATGGGGTTGTAAAGGATTCTGATAATTTAGTAGTTACAGGAGAGGATAGTATTATAGGTGATAATAACAAAGACAGTAGTAATGACAAAATTGATGACATTCATAGACTTGAACATAGTGTCTCTGATTCAGAGGTGGTTCGGTTGCGAGATGAATCTGTTTCCTTATATGCAGACCGAATTGAGAGGGTAGAATCTGATGTTGAGCGAAGGTTTTATGAATTCAAGGATGAGCATTCCCCTTTGGAGGGTTCAGTTGAGTTGTCGGAATATGGATCTAATCGATATGAAAGTTTAGATGGTGAGGATTTTGTGGAAGCCCAATGTTCGGATTCAGAAGTGATCTTGGTGAGTGTGGATGGTCATGTACTGACAGCCCCCATCTCAGCATCAGAGCAGAATACAGAGAATGTGCAATTAAGCATACCCCAGTTTCATTTAGGCCCAGGTGAAGGGACAGAATTTTGTGAAGGCAATGAGGAGTTTGGTTCAGGTGAAGATGTCTGGGCTGCAGATTATATTAATAAGCTGAGTGCATCTACGGCCAATGTTGCATCTGATGATGTCTGCAGCATTAATAATGATGACAATGCTATTGGGCGCCAGCTGGAAGTTTGTGAAGGAGTAGGGGAGCATGTCTGTCAATCTCAAGAAGCTCCGGGCATTTCAGATCAGGAAGGAGAGATACTCGTGCAGAGTGATTCAGAAGAAGTGTCTGCTAATAACAAGAGGGAAGATGTGTTTAAGAGCTGTTTGGAGCTGTCAAAGTTGACCAAACAAGTTGCAAATGCTGATTTAAATGATGTAATTTCCTCATTGGATGTCTCAGAACAGAAATCTCAGGAGAGTTCTCCAGTAGCTGGTGAAGACAAAGACGAGGGCGTTGTAGAATCTAGAAAGGATTATGATTTATCTGCTTCCGGTAGTTCTAGTTCTCTGGGTAATGGGGCATCTCCAGGCTTACAGGTTGGAGTTGAATCAGTTGAGAAAAATGCATCAGGTGCACAACATATGGTGTCTGACAGCATATCTGTTCATTCTGTCACTAATGGTTCAGAATCCAAGGGCAAAAACTTTTCTACATCAGCAGCATTCGAAGGGATAGATAATAGTCCACTGAGAACTGTACTGGAAGATGAGTGCAGTAAAAGTGAGCTAGTGGAACCTCAAACGGAAGCTTCCAGTGAAGGGATACAAACTCACTCTAGCATAAGTAAGGAGTTCTTAGTGGCATTTGTTAAAATTATGGGCTTTCCTGTTGTCAATCTTAGAGAGTATTTATTTTCTTCCATCCTTCTTACAATTTGCAGGGTTTGAGATCTCGCTCTGTAGGAATGAACTTCACCCTGGTATGGGCTTGGATGCTGCTGCTGAAGCTTTTGATGCACATCGGATATCTGAAGAGGAGTTTAAAAACTCTGCAGTATCGCTTATTAGAAATGAGAATCTAATCATCAGATTTAGAGAGAGCTACTTGCAGTGGGAAAAAGCTGCTCCTCTTGTTCTTGGAATGGCTGCATTTGGCTTAGAATTACCTGTTGAGCACAAAGATACAATTCCCGTGGGCACACCACAGCCCAGGGATGACGATTCCGGTAACCCTGCTTCCCCTGCTTCATCTGGACGCAGATGGCTCTGGCCATTTAGAAGAGTCAAAACACTTGATCATGCTAGCAGTAATGCATCAAGTGAGGAGGTCTTTGTTGATTCTGAATCTGGTAACTTACAAGCATTATCAATTATGACATCGCATGATGGCAAGGAGTCTCCTCACAAGCAATTGATAAGGACCAATGTTCCCTCTAATGAGCAGATAGCATCTTTGAATCTGGAAGATGGTCAAAATATGATAACTTTCAGTTTCTCTACCAGGGTTCTAGGAACACAACGGGTATGTTAATCATGTAGCATTTAAAACTTGCAATATGCAGATGGTAGCCAGTAGGATTGGATTTTGTATATTCTTATTGCTAATACCACATTTACGTTTAACAGGTTGATGCTCGTATTTACTTGTGGAAGTGGAATGCACGAATTGTAATTTCAGATGTTGATGGGACAATAACCAAGTTCGTATAGTAAATCTTATATTAGGCTGCTAAATATGTTTTTTACTGGAACTTCCTATAAGTTGATGAAGATGCTGCTATTTATGATGTTCTTTTCCCTGTCTACTTCCTCTATTTTGTATTAGATTTGACCCCAAGAGATGACGAGCCCAAATGCCTGACCATAGCTTCCACACACATTATTTCTTTTAGACTTTTCACTTCTCAGTTTATACACAAGTCATTAAAGTTGTCATATTACCACCAAGGCTTCCATGAGGGTGTTTCCTCTTATGTGGTCTCCTTTCATGGTTTTATTCATATAGATTCTAACTCCTGTTCTTTTTGGAATATTACGCTTTGGCAGAATGAGTATTTTATTTGTCATGTGCCCTGTTGTACATTATACTGACAGGCATCCAGTACAAATCATTAACAATTTTAGTTTCAATTGTATAACCATGATGCCTTAATTTGTGATGTAGTCAAGGACACCAAGGGACTCTTTTTGCATTATAATCACCTCTAAGCAGGGCTTAAGGTTCTTGCTGATAGGTTGAAACATTTTATTATAAGTGGTGTTCTTTGTTTATAATTGTCTTTGTACAGGGGGGGCAATTTTATTTGTCCTGATGCTTGCATATAAGATTTCAATGGGAAAAACATTTTTGCTTGATCTCCTGGTTGCTTTATCATAACTAGACCTTTTGATAGAAGTTGGAAATATAAACATATCTGGTGATATGGAATAGAAGTCACTAATATGGTATTAAGTAAAGATTGTGGAACTAATGACTTAGCTGAGGGAAAAATAACATTTTATATTTTATATGGAAAGAAGAAACCCTTCCTCTATAATGACTTCTACTTTTAAAAGTATTAGCATTCTTGTCAAATCGATTTATGATGAAACCTATAACTTTGAATGTCTTCCAATTAACAATAGGTTTTGTGACGTGCATTACCTTGACCATTTGTTTTTCTTCGTTTCCAGGTCTGATGTTTTAGGCCAATTCATGCCTTTAGTTGGAAGGGATTGGACTCAATCTGGGGTCGCTAAACTTTTCTCGGCAATTAAGGTACGCCTTTGTCTAACTTTTAACTTTCCCAAATCCTCATTTGATTTGTGTCTGACTCCCAAGTCTTTTAATCTTACCAAAGTTTGTAGGAGCCAATAAAGCAATAAGGTATTTCTGACTTTGGACAAAAAGAGTGATTTTATTGATCTGAGATATGTTTCAAAATGTACTCTACAGATTTGGTTTGTATGATTTAGCCTTGAGCAAGGTTTAACAATCGTGGAACTATAGTGGTTCACCAAGGATAAATTAGTCAGTACATCCCTTTCTTGTCAGCTACAGCCTCGATCTAGCAAGTGAACTATTTTTCGTTTTCTAGTATGTTTCACAAATCTACTATGCAGTTCGACCTCTGGTTTTGCCACTATCTATCAGTGAAGGGCTTGTTATTATGATTACTAGGCTTCTATATTTTTCTCTTCATGTGCATCATTTCGTCATGGACATATAATCTTTTCATTTTTCTTGTCATTTTGATTTTTCTGAGGGGAAGGATTCATGTGTGCCACGTGCTACTTCTACACATGATTGACCATCTTTCTTTCTATCAATTTTAAGATAGTTTGGAAAAGGGATGGGTGAGGTGGGGAAGAAGAGGAGAAACTGTTATTGGTTGACACAATAAAAAATGGCCCACCAAATCCCAGTTTTGTTAGATCATTGCAACATCAAGCTTGTGAAATATGGCACTATCTTCTCATCTCCTGTTTCATAGCACTATGTAAATCAGTAGTTCAATTTTTTTGAAGCATTTGCTTTCTTGGAGTTTGGTTGAATGATAAATTTTATTGAGCAGTATGGTTGTTGAGTTAATTCCTTTAACTAATGACCTTTTTTTTTTCTTTGGAGTTGCACATGGAATTATATTTTTTTTACAAGTAATTGATGCAAGGTGCCCTTAAGTACATAGGAAGTATACAAAAGAAAGCCTCTAACTAGAATTATCAGCTGTTCTGGAATTATATGGCCTTCTTTTGTATATGGATGTCTAATATTAGATCCCTGTTTTTTTCTACAGGAAAATGGATATCAGCTGCTGTTTTTGAGTGCGCGTGCCATTGTTCAGGCATATCTAACTAGAAGTTTTTTGCTTAATCTGAAACAGGTACCAAGATAAACTGGTTTTTGGTTGACTCGGTCCTAACTGATTGAAAATGGGAACCTATCTGTGAGATTTTATAGCTTGATGAAATTAAATTAAGAATTGACAGCATGGTGGCATCAATGTAGTTTTTGCCTTCTATCTCCATTGAAGGGTTTGCGTTATGATCTAGTTTCTGACAAGTTGATGCACATATGTCTATATGGGTCATTATGGTCGATCTTTGTAGTTTTTACGTATTGGTTCAGTTCTTCTCTTCTCTTGCCTTACAGTACACTTGCAGTGTAGAGGTTATAGCTACCGTGGTGGTAGAATTATATAAGCTCAATTGGCAACTCTTTCTTCACTTGCAGGATGGGAAAACTTTACCAAATGGACCTGTTGTTATTTCACCCGATGGATTATTTCCCTCACTGTACCGAGAAGGTGATATTCTTCCCATCCTAGAGAAATTATATAATGCCACTAATTTGTAGAAATACTTTAACCTGCATTAATTCTGTAGTACAGTTGCCTATAGTGCCAGCTATATTATGGGATATTCAGTGGTTGCTCTCTACAAAATATGATTTCTGTCTGAATGTTTAGTGGTTATAGTGACTTTTTCACAGCGATCAACATGCATAAAAATTCTCTCCTCCGGGGGCGATGGATATATGAAGCTCCAACACAATGATGGATAAAAGGAGGGGGGTTCTGGAGGGGCCATGTGTCCCCCTTTAGTTTTGAAAAATTCTATTGGATTGGGGGGGTGGGTGGGGGTGGGGTGTGGGGGTCTGGAGGGGTCCCCCTTTAGTTTTGAAAAATTCTATGGGATGGGGGGGTGGGGTGGGATGGGTATTCGAAGCTCCTACACAATGATGGACCCAAATAAGGGCTAAGAGGAGCCACCACCTGGGGGGTTTTTAAAAAAAAGTTTGACTTGGCCCCTATTTAAACAAAAGATCTTCATACCCAACCTCCCAAACAACCTATTTGACTAGACTGAAAAAAATAAAATAAAAATTGAACAACCTCCCTTGTTTTGTAATGCATCATAACAACCATTATTTGCCTCCCTTATTTTGCAACGATGCAATGACCATGACCCAACTCGCCCAACAACTCCCTTATTTGTCTAACAAATTGTTTTTCAAGGAACTACATAATAAGGTTTTTCAGCTGTAAATATGATCCAAACCAGGTTTCGCAACAAAATTGAAGATACGGTATCTAAAAGAACGTCGGGTTTCATTTTTTTAGGTGATTGAGTTAAAATTTGAAATATATTAAGAAACAATTATTTGGTGTTTGTTATTTTGTTTATATTTTGTTCACACTGAATGAATACTAGTTTTATTTTTTATATATTAATTAAATCCTAAATCTTAATATATTCTCGTTCATGCTTTGGCCTCCAAGATAAGAATTCTTGGTTCCGTCCTTCCTCCCACATCAAATGGAGACTGGTGTAACTAATAGTTTTACCATAGGCCTAGGCATCTAATTTAGTTCACCTTTGACGTGTGATGTTACATGCTCTGATGATAAGGTATTAAAGCTTATAAAAATGGCCTTGGTTTGTTGTTCACATGTGGAAGCAACACCTCACTGATATGTTCATCTATCATTGCATCATTGACCACTTCAAAGAAAAATAGGGTTATGTTTGACTTTTACCCAATAGTTTCATTTCCAGGTAGCATTAGTCTGCATTGTTTCTTACTTTGCATGCCTTATTGACCATTTTGCTTCTCCATTTCTGATGGCAGTAATAAGAAGAGCACCTCATGAGTTCAAGATTGCATGTTTAGAGGTAAATATCGAAGGTCAAACCTTATTACTGGATGTATATTAGACACTTTTACTAAGCATTGGATCCTTCTTTCTGACATTTTGTTGTATATGATGCAATATCATATTATGCAGGATATTAGAAAACTCTTCCCTTCTGATTACAATCCATTCTATGCGGGATTCGGAAATAGAGAAACAGATGAACTCAGTTACAGGAGAATTGGGATCCCTAAGGGCAAAATATTCATTATCAACCCTAAGGTATTTATCTTCAACTTATGTTTTTCACTTTTCAGTATTTTGTTCACTAAAAAATTGATCTAAACTGACAGGGTGAGGTTGCTACTAGTCATCGCATTGATGTGAAGTCCTACACGTCTTTACACACTCTTGTCAATGACATGTTCCCACCAACTTCATTGGTTGAGCAGGTAAGATAACTTACCTTAGAATTGACAAAAAGCCAAAGAGACATGGATGGGTCTTATTTTGTTGGGTTAAATACTAAATACCCCATGGAGTTTCATAATTTTATTTTTTCTCCTCTAGGGTTTTATTTTTATCACAGGAGATCCCTGTGGTTTTGATAATAGACCAAATTAGTCATTCTGTCAGTTGACCGTTAGTTGACTTAACGGAATTCTACGTGGATCAATCAAATGTTGACACGTGGCACTCATTTAATTTTTTTTAAATTAAAAAAAATGTATATATTTAAAAAAAAAAAATCGGGGGTGGCCGAAACCACCCCCAGTGGGTACTGGGGGTGGCTCAGCCACCCCATAGAGCCACTCCCTTGGGCACCAAGGGGGTGGCTCAACCATCATTGGGGGTAGTTTCGGCCACCCCCTAGGCTCCATGGGGGTGGCTAAGCCACCCCCAATACCCACTGGGGGTGGTTTTGGCCACCCCCTTGGGCACCAAGGGGGTGGCTCAACCACCATTGGGGGTGGTTTCGGCCACCCCCTAGGCTCAGCCACCCCCAGTACCTACTGGGGGTGGTTTCGGCCGCCCCCTTGACTACCATTGGGTGTAGTTTTGGCCACCCCCTAGGCTCCATGGGGATGGCTGAGCCACCCCCATCTGGCCAGCTGGCCACCCCCGAATGGCAATTTTTTTTCCTTTTTTTTTTAAAACATTTTTTTTTAATTTAAAAAAAAAAAAATTAAGTGGGTGCCACGTGTCAACATTTGATTAATCCACGTAGAATTTCGTTAAGTCAATTAACGGCCAATTGACAGAATGACTAATTTGGTCTATTATCAAAACCACATGGATCTCCTGTGATAAAAATGAAACCCTAAGGGGAAAAAATAAAGTTATGAAACCCTATGGGGGTATTTAGTATTGAACCCTATTTTGTTTAAGGAATGCTAATCTACTCTTCATATCTATTTCACACTGGGCTAAGGTGGCATATTGGAAAGCCACTTAAAATATATTACCTCAGCCAGTATAAAATGGGTGTGAAGAGTAGCATTACTCATTTTGTTTTGTTTCTCTCACAACTTCGAGTATCAATATGAAAAGGCACTTAAAACATGTTATGTTAACCGTTGTAAAATGAGTGATAAATGGGTGTGAAGAGTAGCATTACTTATTTTGTTTTGTTTCTCTCACAACTTCGAGTATCAATATGGAAAGGCACTTAAAACATGTTATGTTAGCAGTGATAAATGAGTGTGATAAATGAGTGTGAAGAGTAGCATTACTCATTTTGTTTTGTTTTTCTCACAACTTCGAGTATCAATATGAGAAGACACTTTAAAACATGTTATGTTAACCGTTGAAAAATGAGTGTAATAAATAGGTGTTTACTTATCTCACAACCTCAAGTATCAATATATGTGCAGGAAGATTTTAACTCATGGAATTTTTGGAGAGTGCCAGTGCCAGACATTGATTTATTGGGCCAATAAGATCAGTAGCTTGGGGTGTCCCATAAAATATGAATACATTCAACATTCTTGTTGTACGAGAAGCAGTCCTTGTTGTACGGGAAGTTTTGGGTATTTGTGGGTCATAAACATCTCTCACTGAATAAAAATTCCTGCTGACGTTTAGCTCTCCCTTGTATCCGTTTCTTTCTTTTGGTTTTTGTATATGATATCGACTCCTCCATTAAAAGAAAAACTTGCATCCAGAGAAACAAGGAAGCTATGTTTACTGATACTTTTTCTTTGTCTTTCTGATCTCTCTCGTGCTTGCAAACTAGTGATTTCATGGGAGCCATTGCTGCATTTAGATGCTCCCATGAAATCATCAAAATGTTTTCATTTTCGGTGTTGCTTTTTTCGTTTGAATTTGTTGTTGGAGAGTCCACTCTTCTTGGATACATTGGTTTGGTTCTCGTAACCCCACTTTATTTTATCATTCAGTTTTTTTTTATGGAATGACATATTTGGTCTTTTTTTTTTTTTTTTTTTTTTTTTTTAAGAAAAATAAAGAAAAAAAAGGTTAGGTGGCCCATATGCGATCCTTTTGGGCCTGTAGGGTGAGGCCCATTACTTGGAATCAAGATGGTATGACATATTTTTTTAGTAAATTGGTTCAGGATTGTTAAGTAATTTTATCTTATAGAATCATTATTTTAAAACGATTCACATTTTATATCATGAGCTTTTATTATATGTTATATGAAATAAATATTAAGAATATTTTTCAAACCTAAACTTTAGTATTTTACTTGTGATAAATTTGAGTTGTTAAAATCTGAATCATTGAAAGAGAATGGATAGAACTTTAAAAAGTAGTTGTATAAAATATCAAGAATATGGAATTCATATATAATCAATGAGAGTTTTGAACCCTGTAGTAAATCACATGCCCCCTAGCATTACTCAAAGTACTCATTTATATTTTTGTTTTGTTTTTTTTTTTTTTTTTGAATTAGAATTGGTAACTTTTATTGACTTAAATCGAGCCTTGCTCAGAGTGGACAATTTCCAGAATACATAAAGGAAAATTATCAAGCCAGAATATTTCCTGATTTATATTTTTGTTTTGAGTAAAGATAAAAAGCCACTCTTTTATTTTAAAATTAGTGTCTCACAATGATGATGTGACAATGTCAGGATCGGTTATTATTAAAAAATAAATAAATTTAAAAGTTAGTTGAACCAATTGTTAGATAAAAGTGTAGTATATAATATTATTATTCATTTTCTGCCCTAAAAATAAGAGGAAAAGCTACTATAGGTTAAGAACCAAAACAAAACTGCGCGTTCCTTTTATATAGCAAACAAAAGGGTAGCATATAAAAGGACCATCCTAACAAGTGGTATCAAAGCTATGGTTAGCTTTTCGGAACGAGTGTCTGGACACGTCGGGTTTGAAATTGTGTTTGCATACGCAACTCTTGATGCGAGACACTTTTGAAAATGTAAAAAGACTCACAAGCGGAGGGGAGTTGGGTCAATGTGAAGATACTCACAAGTCACAAGTAAGAGGGAGATTGTTGTAATTACACTTATGAGTGTTAAGTCTTACATTGAGAAAATAAATAAAGAAAAATAGTACTTAATATACCTAAGTGAACCTTAAGCCTATTAAGTGCAAAAACAACTCCGAGATTCGAGAAATTTTATTTTTGAAATGAAAAAGATTTATTTATGGTTAAAATTTTATTTTGTTGTATTTAAAGGTATATATGATAACATATTCAACCATCTTGCAGTATATAAAGAGTAATTCTAGAAAAGTAATTATATAAACTATATTTTTATTTAACAATTATTTTACAATATTGACGTGACTTTTTTTTTAAAAAAAAGAAATGATAAAAAATTGGTTAAGTTCGCCATGTCAGCATTATATGATAGTTATGGGATATAAACGTGGTTTCTTTTATTATTACTCGGGCTAAAAATAGGACAAGTAAATTCAATTTTAATGAAGCAAAGCGAAACCAAAGGCGTAAGACTCGGACTAACGAATGCTACAAACAAACGTGCGCAGTGGCGCGCTGAGACGCTTGACTTCTTCTTCCCTGACCATTTCTCTGTCTCCCTCTCTCTCGGTCTCCTAACAAAATCAAGTTAATCAACGGGAATTTTTATAGCAAAAAGAAAAAAAATCCGGATTATCTTCCAAAAAAAAGCCCATCTGTTTCATCCAAAATACTTCCCATTTCACAAGTGAGAGGGAGAGAAAGAGGCTGGTGATTACTATGTCGTGGATAAGAACAGCGGTGAACAAAGCAGTGGAAGCTGGGGGCAGGAACACTCGCACTGTCCGCGACTACGCTGGCTATGCTGTCTCCGAGGGAGCCAAGATCATCCACGACCGCATTGTAATTCCTCTTTCTCTTCTTTTTCTTCTTCATTATTTCTCTTTTTAATCTATATGGCTTTGTTCTCTTGGATTTTGGAGTTTTATGTTAATGTTGTCGATTAGGGTCCTGGGAACTTGAAAAGCTTTAAGCACACCGTGAAACAATTGGAAGAAGTTTCTGTATCGTGTAGAGGGATAGAAAGAGTTCAGTTACTGAGGAGGTGGTTGGTTGCACTTAAAGAAATAGAGAGATTATCCGATGTTTATCGGGAGAACAATGAAAAGAATCCCGAGGAGCAGCTGACATCTGATGAATCCAAGGACTCTCCTAGAAAACCCACTTTGGTGAGGATCAAACCCGGTTTTGTATTTCATTTTTGTCTCCCATTTGAGTGAGTTTAATTATATTTGCCAATGTTCTTCATTTGTGGTTATTCATATATAAGATATGTGCTTCATTTGTTAATAAGATGTGTTCTGTTTCATTTTTGTTTACTCATACTGATGGGGTCGTTTTGGGGCTTATTGTTGGGTTGCCCAGCCCTTTGTTGTTTGTTGTAATCTCTTGTTTTATCAAAAAAAAAAAAAAAAGATGTGTTCTGTTTCATTTTAGTTGCTTTTTAATAATTGGCATTCAATGGTGGACAGGTTTATTATGTAGATTCTGACATGGGTGGTGTACATTTGACTTTTCGTGATGCCTTTCTTCAAAGCCAAGCTCTTGAAGGCATAACGTTGTCTATGGTAAGTTGAAAACACATCCATGCTTCTCATGGGTAGTTTGTAAACTTCCAATGTTTTATAGTTTTCGAAATTTTCAATTGGCCTACTACTTGATGAGTATTGACAAGAAAGGATAATACACTTCTGTAATAGTCTCTCTCTCTCTCTTGGGTGGAGGGGGGAGGGAGTGAGTTTGAGGCCATGCCCAAGCGTATTATAGAGTGTTTAATTTACTAAACACATGTAATGTATGATTGTATCCTATTTGTGACTGGTCATCTTGAATATGGATGTCTCTGCTGTATCAAGTGGAGCTCTTATCGATGATCCAATGACAGTCGTGATTTGCTGGGACATATTGCAAATACTTTAGAAACTTTCCTGATTTATAGTTAGGAGAATAAGATCTTACTGCTTGATGATTTTGGTTCTCTTCATTTTTCCTATTTTGTTCTTATTTTAGATGGTTCTGGCATTGTGATACTTGTACTCTTCCTCTACCTCAAATTTTAGTTCCATTTTTATTATTATTTCTGGGCTTTGTATTTGCTGATCCATGGAGTTTAACCGCAGGTTAATTCTTTTGTATGAATCAGATTCTTGAAGCACCAAATGATGAAGAAGTTTCACTACTTCTGGAGATATATGGGTGATTTGTCTCACTCTTTCAACTTTCTTATAATGCCTAATTACAGTTTCTTTGGCCTCTGTTTCCTGGGAATCAAAACTTTGGCATATTGTGGGAAAAAAAGAAGATTACCACATATTTCAGCCACATATTGGCGTATTGTTTGACTTTCATATAACTTCCTTGTGGTATGGTTCATACAGGCTGTGTCTTACAGGAGGAAAGGAAGTTCATAATACAGTAATGAGCAGCATACAGAATTTGGCAAAAGCATTCTCAGGCTACCAAGATGAAGTACTGGTAAAGACATGAATCAATTTGCATGGGTTGATATAAGTGTTATGCCCCTGAATATCATATGGAACATATGCATGAACTCATTATCATACAGATGCTGGCACAATTCAATTATACAAGTTATTCTCTAGGACTTTTGAAGAAGCTTATGAATTGAAATTATCTTCATTGTTGACAGACCTTCACTGATACTTGGCTGACATTCATAAGTTTTCGTCCTTTAGGTAAAAATGATTTTTTTGCATTGGATCCTGTTCTGACCATTGTTCTATTTGATTTATCTGTACTATGCATTCGTTCTTACAGAACGCCCAAAATATTGCTAGGCTTGCCCATTAAGCATCATGATCGTGCACTTTGAATAAAATCATTGATGTTGTTTACATTTTATAATGATGTTACAATTGGAGATGTCTGAATTTATGTTATAATAGATGTGCTCCCTCCTTTCACCTCTTCCTTTGATTTTGCCCTTTATAGGTAAAGCGAGAAGAATTGCTCCAGTATGCTCAAGGTGCAATTTCAGGGTTGAAAATAAATGCTGATCTTGAAAGGTACTTTAGGAATTTAATTTTAATATCTGAATGATGAGTCTGCAATTCATTTTTATATGCAATTGTAGGTAACTTTGCATACTTTGGTTCTGATGAGCAGCAGTCAGCACTATGCTGACTCATGTATGGGTAACATATCTTTCATAGCCACATTTTTTACACCTTGATGAGAAGGAATTTTGCTTTCCAATTTGCAATACTGTTTTATGTATCAAACTGACTGTTGCTTGCTGAGCTTTGACGAGTTAGTAGTATGCTCTGATGTTTAGCAACAAATATTGTGTTAAATCTACAATGTGTGTTGTGTGTGTAGGGTTTGTTTTATTTTGTTTGCCTTATGAATACCTTTCAGTATTCTACTTGGGAAAGCAAGATTTTGAAGAAATCTTGTAAATGAATTGATTCTGGCTATTGGATTTTTCATCTCTTATCAGTATGTGGTATATAATTCACAGTATCATGTGGCTGTGCACATGTTTTTCCTATGGTCTCAACTCATGCTTGTTTTGTTTTTGGGGTCCAAGTCGTGGTTTCTCATGCAAATGGTAAGATTGAAACTTCAATTCCTTTTGTCCACTTCTTATTGATCTGTTCTCTGCTCTCAGAATAGATGCTGAAGCTTGCAGACTAAAGGAAAAACTTGATAAAATGAAGGCATCCCAGTGTCCTTCAAATGAGGGCTGTGAAAAATCAGCTGAAGAAACAAATTCTGTAACGATAGAGGTGAGCTTAATCTTCTCACTCTGAAACACACAAACAAGCACATAAGAACATGATTGGAGACATAACATTTACAATTTTGATGTGATGCTTGGGTTTTGAAATCATAAAATCATTGGGGAGAAAAATAATATTTGCAATTTTGATGTGAACTTTCCATTGTGCCTATTCCTTTTTCTCGCTCTCTAATATGGAGGTTCATTGATCAATATTAGACTTTATCATCCTTGTATGTACACATAGTTATTTTATTTTATTTATTTTTAATGTGTTTTGACATTCCTACTCCATTATAATATAACCTTAATTTCCATAGTATTCCTATTTAACTTTCCAGTTTATGAATGCGTGAATCATATAGAACTTATGCATTCTCTTGATGCCTTAAGTGAAAGGAACTTAATCAGAAAAGACAGGGTTTAATGTATAATTTGATACCATGGAGCCTTGTGGCATAGTGGCATCAGGGATCCCATTTAAGGATTGTTTTAAGGCTTGCTAGGTTATGTCCTGAGTTCAATCTATGAACCCTCTCCCTTATGTTACTGAATGGTTGTTGGGATTGGGGTCAAACTCTAACTTAGTTTGTCTTAAGGGAGCGCCTATAGACCACGCCCAAGTAGGGTGGAAGTGGTTATGATTTAGGACTATCTTGACTGATTCTCCAACAGGTGGAGACTGCTATGGTTATGCCCAAATAGGGATGTATTTGGTGGCTCCTTTTGCCGTTAATGCCAAAAAAAGAAAAAAAAGAAGGGATAATCGATTTTAGGATTGCAATTAAAACTTGTCTTTTAACTTCTTGTACTTTGAGTTCAATAATACCACCGTTGAACTCTAGCTCAAATGACACTTCCTCCTCCCCATAATAATGGTTTGAAGTGCGAGTTTGTGAATTCAAGACCCGTTGGATGTATGTAATTTACCAATAAAAAAGTTAAGCATTTCCACTATTCCCATATATTTGTTTTAGTATTGTCATCTTTCTGGTTTCCATTGAATATTTTCATAATCTTGTGCTTTGACCAATTGAACCTGGGGTTTTGTTTTTCAATTAACTTCTTAGCAAAACAGAAGAGAGAGAAAGAGAGAGAAGAGTGGAAGGATGTTTAAAGGATTCTGGTTTACTTTAGCTGAGCCATTAGTAGTTGTGTGCAGCTGAATGTTAATTATATGTTAAGTTGTATTGCATTGATATCCTAACTCTTATTTATAAGGAAAGCAAAACTATTATCTTGGCCGGCTATCTTAATGAAAGTAAAGCTAAGTTTCAATTCTTAACATTTCAAGGAACTCATAGAGAAAGTAAAGCTAAGTTTCAATTCTTAACATTTCAAGGAACTCGTAGAGAAAGTAAAGCTAAGTTTCAATTCTTAACGTTTCAAGGAACTCTTAGATCTAATCATGAACTTTCCATTCAATTTTTATACTCTTGGGGCAGCATCGTGGAGCTTCAGTCTGATAATCAAGTGCAACTTTAATGACTGATTGAAATTGAACTCTTTGGTTCCCTTGCAGGCTCTACAAGAAGCAATTGCGCAAATTGGACTATGTTCCAAGTTCGAGGCACTCTTACTAAGGAAAAAACCCTTGAGTAATGGGGATTCTTCAGAACTTCATGCTGAAAAGGTCTCATTTCCTGGTGATATGGGTCATTTATATATTTTTTCTTCTTGATGTGTAGCCAAAGATCTGAACTGAGTTTGCTGACAGTAAGTTAGCTCTCATTTCCCTAACCTAGGAAAGAACTGAGGTTCCCAAATAATCAAACCAGATGTCTGATTAGGTCAACCAGTTTTTGGCATGCACCAAACAAAGGAGCCCCGTCAAATCTGTGTAGGAGGAACAGAGCTGTGAAGAAAGCTTCAAATATGTGACTCATTGTTGTCAGCATTATCTTTGATAAATTCTCTTTATTTGGTATTTTGATAGATGGCTAGCATACAATAAAGCTTAACCATGCCTCATCTGAGTGACAGATGGCATGTTGTTCAGGTCCATCTTTTTGGGCCAGGTAGTTATCTCCTTGTTGCTCTCTAAGATGAAAAGTCTGAGCAACTTGTGTACCATAGTCGTCGATTGAGATGTTATGATGCCCAAATTGCTGCATTGCTGCTGCACCACCACTCTAGCATGTTCTTGCTGTGAGTTCATGATATGGAAATGGGGTACAAATTGGCTTCAGGCTGTCATACCTCTATCTTAAGAACATGTGATGATTCCCCTTTATATGCGGTTCCTTGAATTAGTTTATCTTAGATAGAGTGTTCAGAGAATCCTTAATTTCATGTTTCTTCCTGCAAACGCAAACCTATTTGTTGAATCATAAAAAGATAGTTTAAGAAGCATACTTTTAGGAGAATTGTTTGGAGGGCAAGAAGTATTTAGTACTTAAAAATTTATCTATATTACATGGACTCGCTTTAGGAGTTTTGATCCTAGCTGTTCTAGATGTCTGGTTCACCTAATCCACAGTGTCCAGATATGGAGAAATGGCTGGATTCTTTACATGTTTCATTTTCATCTTTAAATGGAAAATGAAGTGTGAATGTAGCGAAGCTTGTTAGATACTGTTGCTTTGACTAATTCATAAAGTCCATGCAACAAAAAAGCGAATCATTAAAAGTAGCTTAATAGTGATATGGCCATGATCCTCTCTCTGTTGAACATACGCACTAGATATATGTCCTATGGTAAGCATCCAGAAGGCATATCCTACTCCCATACCTGTGTCATCTGTGTCTGATACAGGTACTTTCATGCATTTTGAAGTGCTCGTGTGAAATAAAAACATCATAGTATTATGTAAGTGGTTCTAAAGTCATAATTAGCAATTTTATTTTAAATTCCACCAATGGATATTAATAGTTTGTGCAAGTGAGTATGGTTTATTTTGGTTCAACTCTTTGCTTGGTTAATGCTTAATGCTTAATTCTTCACTATCACTATTACTATTATAGTTTATTATGATTGATGGTTCAGGATTGCATTATATTGCAGATAGATAAATTGAAAATACTATCGGAATCTCTTGCTAACTCTACCTCCAAAGCCGAAAAGCGCATGTTAGACCACAGGTATTGTGTCTTAGGACTTGCTTCTTTTTTTTTTGGGTTCCTTTGCACAATTTTCCGTACTTGAGTTTGTATGTTTATGTATGCATGGCTTCATAACTTGCATGTGCATGCATTTATGGATCATAATGGATGCATTGCTTGCATGGTAACATGGCTTATATTTTTTTAGGAAAGGGATGGCCATTTATAAGACAATAAAGGGGAAATATTTTCGTCATTTTGGGTGTTTTTTGTTTTTTATCCTTAAATTCTAGACCCAAAATATGTTTTTATAGGTTACAAAAAATCCTGTACACCACATTAAGATTGCGACTGTCCTATGGTATTCCATTATCTTTAAGTATCCCCTCTTTATACCAATTAGAGTGAAAACCAAAATAAACAGATTTCATGGTACAAACCTGGAAGTGAAGTGGTTGCACTTATGGGTTTTGAAATATATTAGTAAATATGTAAATATATTACAAAGTTTGGGTTAAATAACCTTGTTAAGGAGTGATGCTCAACCTTATGACCGCTCCTTCTGAAGAAGGAACATGGAAAGGGAGATGAAACAAAAGTATTTCATCCAATTCAAAGTAGGCGATGGGAATAATATACATATATGGCTGGATTGGTAGCATCCAGATGGAATCCTATATACAAGATATGGCCATAGGATAGTTTATGATGCTGGAAGCAAGGTGGAAACAAAACTGTCAAGTGCTTTGAAAGGAAAAGAATGGGGTTGGCAGCCAGCTAGATCAGATGAGATGGTTAATGTTCAAATCATATTGTCTGTGGTGAAGCTTGGAGATGCTGATCAGCCTATCTGTGTCATATCTAAAAAGGGAACCTATACTTGTTTAGAAACTTGGAATGCTATTCGTGTCAAGATGCCACAAGTTAATTGGTGGAATTTAGTTTGGTTTCCTATGGCTATAAATAGGCATGCTTTCATTTTGTGGTTGGTTATAAGAGAGAGCTTATCAACAGGAGAAAGGTTGCTGAAATGGGGATGTTATATGTGTGTTCTGCAGAAGTAATATTGAGGGGAGAGATCATTTGTTCTTCCAATGCAGGTTTGATAAAAAGAATATGGAGGGAGATAATGAGAAATTGTTTAGTAGATGATCCTTTTACCGCTGGGAGGATAAGAATGCTACCATGATTGTCTAGGTGAAGCTTTGAAAAGCAGGAACTTGAAAGCTACTTTATGTAGGTTGAGCTGGAGTGCAACAGTGTTCAACATATAGAGGCAGAGAAATGATATAAAACATGGAAGCCAGCTTAAGTCGGAAGAGAAAATTGTGCAAAACATCAGTTGGGAGGTTAGAACACGGATTATGGCAAAATGCCGATTTAAAAAGACAAGGGAAACTTAGAATTTTGCTGCGGATGAGAGGTTACTTCTGAATGTCTGGGTTGGTAGAAAGACATTCTAGAGTTGTATAGAGGATTTTATCAATTGCTGTTTTGTAATAGGGTCCAGAGGTTATATTGGTGTGTCGTTGTTTAGTGGATTTGATTAGTTTAGATTTGGTTTTGGTTTGTAATCTGCTGTGGGTAGCTGCTGCTCCAGTGGATTTGCTAGAGAAGCCTGGAGTGTTTGTAAAGTGTGTTTGGGTCTCAACACCATTGAAAGTAGGCCCACGTGTGCCTCAACAAGAGAGACGAAGCTTATTACTCAAAAGTAAAGGGCTTTCCTATGGGCTTTGCGTACAGTTGCAAGTCATTCCAAATTGGGACAGGGTGATATAAGCAATATTCAATATTATGAGGAAAAAGAACTGAAACATTTAAGCCTTAGGGATGGTGTGTATTTACTGAGCATCAATGTTGTAGTTGATTAAGCTGATACTTTTAAAAGATTTGCACTTCATTTAGAATTGGAATGGTGCATTACAGCTTAATACATTTCTGCATGTCTGGTAGTTTGTCGCCAATATGCTTTTGGCGAAGTGGAGTTTTGACATGGAAAAGGTGGAAATTTTGACTATAACATGGCTTGTCCTGACCCTTCTTGTAGTTTATACTGAAATTTTCCGTTGCTTTACATTCTTTTTTTGTTCATTTGATTGAAGTGTTTCTATTCATTACCTCTACATCTCAATCAGGTATCAGAAAGAAGAAGCTCTCAACTTTCGCGTGGCAAAAGGCAATGAAGTTACCCAACTTGAGAAGGTACATTGCCTCTGAAGAAGTAATTTTCCTTTCTCATTAAAAACCATTAAGCTAAGGGACTCCCTTTCAGAGATAGATCATGTCATGAATAAGTAGTATGTGTTTCTTTCAAGAAAGAATTGTACACTTACGTATTGAATACTGACAATAAGTTTCAGTGCTTGGTATTTAATATATTCAACACACTGGTTATATTTTTATGCCACTTCCCAGTTTCATTCTTCTCCTTATAGCTATTGACTAATAAATGAAGGACAAGCAGCTTGGAGTTCCCTTTTGAATTTTCCATCCAAAAGAATTTACATGATTGGGCTAATAGTTGATACCTTTGAAAATTTTCCTAACCTTATCAATATGTAGTGAACTTTAACAATGTGAGGTATTTAAACATAAGTGTTGTGGCATTTTACAGGAATTGGTGGGGGAGATTGGAGAACTAGAGAAGCAAAGAGATGAACTTGAAGCTAAATTAAAAAAGGTTATTTTTTGCTCTATCTGATATGTTGTTACTTCTGAAGCATGAAAGATTACTTTTATGTGATGAACTCATCCTCAATATTGTTCAATTGATAATAATTCTGCCAATGTATCTTTGATTCTGAAGATTACACTCAGTAAGCTGAGTGTGTTTTATCCACATATTTGTGTGTGAGCACACACAAGGAAAGGTGAATTGCCAATGTCAGTCCAACCCATCCTTCGATTCACAATGTGACCTACTGGTTCTTTAAATTATTCTTTGAAGTGATTGCATATTGCTGAGCATTTGTTATAGGTCAATAACTCTTTGGCTGCCACTCGTGCACGGCTACACAATGTGAGAGAAGAAAGAGAGAATTTTGATGAAGCTAGTAATGAGATTCTTGCACACTTGAAAACAAAGGTATGCTAGCTTTTCTCACGCTCTTCTTCACTTTTAGATTATAAGTACAAAGATAAATTTTTATAGCTATAACCCTTTTCATTGTTGATACTTATCTTTTTCTACACTATTTGATTATAGGAAGATGAGCTGTTGAGATCGATTTCTTCCTATAGATTAGAAGGTAAAGCTGTTGATACATGGATCAATTTTCTGGAAGATACCTGGGTTCTCCAGACCTCGTATGCAGAGCAATGGGAGAAGCAGATCAAGTATGTATGTTTTCATTGCTCTGGTTGGAAAATTTGTCTGATACAAGAACTCTTTGTTGGATGGATATAGTTTAAAAACCAACGTTCGGAACTTCAGATTAATATCTCCTAATTATTTCACTTTTATGTTTAATGTCCCTGCTTATTTTTATCCATCTCATATTGGATCATAAGTTTCTCCTATTTGATGATATATTTCATATTTGCATGCTCAAGTGGTGAACTGGAGAGATATGGAGACTATTTTGTGAATTTGGTTATTCATCTTCTCTCTACTTACAAGGTATTAGCTTGCTCATCCCAACTAAATTGTTTCGTTAAATATAATGTTATACCTCCAATTCCAATCTATAACTGTGACACAATATATTTTCGTATTTTCTAATTGGCATGCAATTTGCATATCTTGTATATTATATTAGGAATGGTTGGGGCCTTCCATTTCTTGTACTAGGAAAATTGTGGACAGCTTGAGTTCAAGTCAACGGTATTTGCTCTATTTCTTTCAAATGTTTGTTAGCGGTTTTCAAAACCCATTGGGTGCGTGTAACTTGTTGCGAATCAAAGAAAAACCATTTTTATGCAATTAAACCAAAGCTGTTGTTGTTGATTTACGCCAGGTTAGAAATATCGCCTAGCATAGATGAGAGTTTCAAAGTAACAAAACCAAGGAAAAATCTTGAGGAAGAGTATTTGGGTGTTGAAGCCAAGGTATGCTTGATTCTCATTTTTGTCTGGATGATCTTTTGCATAGTTTGAATAATATTTTGATGTCAAATTGTACTCTCTATAAAGATTAATAAAAATATGCTTTATTTATGAGTTTGTATTTCTTCATTTATTTTGCTTCAAAACTTTAGTCCATCATGTATTGGCACTCCTAATTTTGAATCATTGGTTGCTTCTTTTAATCAAGTAGCATGAAATTATTAAATCATCATTTATCTCAAAAGCTTAAGCTTATAAGAGTTGATGAATTTAATTATTTAATTTATAATCTTAGACACTTGTTGGCACAAACCCTCCATTAGCAAGGGAGGTCCAACACGTGAGATATTTAATTAAAATGGTGGTGAATGACGGAAACAAAATTCGAACTCAAGACCTTTGCTCTGATACAAAGTTAAATAACCATTTATCCCAAAAGTTTAAGCTTATTGGAATGGATGAATTTAACCATTTAATTTATATTCTAGCAAAAATGAGGTCTATTGTTTCACAAAATTTGAGCTCTTATCTACTTAACAGATATGTTCTTCATTTTCATTTTTTTGTTCCTTCTCAGTTTGTAACCACTTTAAGTGTTGTGGACACCATGAAAAAGCAGTTCTACATTCAAAAAGAAGGCATTTTCAGGTATGCAGTCTTATCATGTTGTTGTCCCTCCCATTCCCCCCAATTGCATGCTCTACAATGGTATCAATCTCACTTAAAATGGATGCATGCCACTCTTTTCATCCAGGAAAGATGATCAAAAGGTGAAAGAGCTGTTTGATGCCCTAGAGAAAATAAATTATGAATTTGAATCAATTGAGAGACCGAAATTGGAAATCGAGACTCCAACTCGGAAGTTAGCGACACCATCCAGCAGTGGCCGCCATCGAAGTTATTTCCGTACCTCTGAACACAATGCAGAGTCATTGGAAGACAAACAAGATGAGGCCTCAATTCAGAGAGTAAAAGCAGAGCCAAAATTTGGAAAGGTTGGTGGAGATGACTTGGCAGAGGAGATTGGTGACTGGGAGTTTGATGTTCTTCAAGAGGACATAAAAACCAGCAGCTGACCATCAAGGAGATGGGAAGCAAAAAAATCATCTGATGTTTTATTCATGGGAAAAGAAAGAAAGCATTTCTCCATACAAGAGTAAAAGAATCACTCCCCAACCGCTGCAAATCCAATGGGAATTTAAAAGTGTATACATAAACTTATTTTTATCATATGTTAAAAACTTCCGAAATTGTGAATCGAGCTTGAGCTATTTCCCTCTCATCTCCTGCCTTTTTGGCTGCATTGTTTTTTTTTTTTTGCCTAAGCAATTACATTAGGGAGAAGCTAGGGAGAGGGGAAAATAAATCAAACATCCAACTCAAAATATGGTGGGCAACACAACAAGAATAATGCTACTCACACTTTACTTCTCTACACCCATTTTCACACTCTCATAGGTGTCTTTTAAAATCATCATTGGATTTAAATTCAATAAAAATTTATTCCAAATATATATATATATATATATATATATATATATATATATATATAAGCCGAGTTTTGACGTAGAGAGTGCTTAGAATTGCGACACATGTCTATGTTTTTAATATCTGAACCCTTTTTTATTTTATTTTTACCTCCGGTCATTAATTAGTGTAATTAATTGTGTTGATTATATTTCAAGAGTTTTCCATACATAAATTATTCAATAAATTAAGTATTATTAATGTCCGAATCAAATAAGGAAATAAATAATATAAATGAAATTATAAACTTTTTTTTTTTCACACCAACAATATTTTGTTTAAATTTTAAATTTTTTTACTCATAATTTTTAATAATTGAACCGTGCAAATATTGAAAGGGTTTTTCCTTTTTCTATTTTTTTTTAATGAATTAAGTGTACAATTTTTCCTTAATTATTTCCTTTTGACCTTTTTTTTTAAAAAAAATTTAAATTTTTTTACTCATAATTTTTAATAATTGAACCGTGCAAATATTGAAAGGGGTTTTTCCTTTTTCTATTTTTTTAATGAATTAAGTGTATGATTTTTCCTTAATTAATTCCTTTTAACCATTCTTTTTATTAACTCATGTTTATCTCTCTCACCCTCAATCATGATTTTTTTTTTTTTAATAAATTAAGTGTTTTAATTCATTAATATCTCTCCCTTTATTAAAACACAATTTTTCCTTAATTAATTCCTTTTGACATTTCGTTTTATTAATTCACATTTATTTCTCTCACCCTAAATCACGTCGGTCTCTCTCGCTCTAAACTCATCCTCTCCTTCTACGGCAACAGCGTTTCAAAACTCTTTCCTATAGAAGTTGACAGTTGCACGAAGTTTATTTGATCAGTTTCATGAAAATATATGTGACTCCGAACTATGATTTGAGGTATGAGATATTCGAGATGAATGTACCTTTGTACTTTTATGTATAAATTTTTAGCAATTGTGAATTGATGATCTTTAGTTTGTTTCTTGAGAATTTTTTTTGTACCAAACACCGTTTTAAATTAGAGATTAGGTAGAAATGAATATGTTTTCGTTTTGTTTTGTGAAATTTTTTATTCAGCTTTTTTTTTTTTTTTCCTTAATTAATTTCTTTTGACCTTTCGTTTTATTAACTTACATTTATCTCTCTCAACCTAAATTACGTCGGTCTCTCTCACTCTAAACTCACCCTCTCCTTCTATGGCAACAACGTTTCAAAACACTTTTCTATAGAAGTTGATGGTTGCACAAAGTTTATTTGATCGGTTTCATAGAAATATAGAAGTTGACGGTTGAAAATTAGTATACCTTTTTTTTTTTTAAAAAAAAAAATTATGCTTTTAATTTTAAACTACACTTATGGGAACGAATTTAGTTTGTTTTAATTTATTTTTTTTATTAAGGGAAGATTGAAATGATTTATTTGATTGTATTAAATATTGAGTGAAAGATTTTGTTATTTTTGTATCCATAAAAAAAAAAAAAAGATTTGTTATTTTGCTTTATATTATTTTTTAAATGTCCAGAATTTTATGAGTTTTAATTGTATTGAAATATAATGTATTACACAAAAACCTATTGGGTTTAGGGTTACTCTCAATTTTGCTACCATTCTCAATATATTGTTATAGGGTTTAGGGTTACTCTTTCCTTATTTTCTGTTCTAATTTATATATTATTTTTCACTCAAATTTCTTATTGTTCTTTCGTAAATTTAATTAACTTTGTTGTTCATTATGTTTTTTTTTGTGTTCCAATATTACTTCTACGATTTTTTATCTCTTTCTTTGATGAAAGAAATAAAACTACTCCTAGGAGAATAAATATTTTAATATGTTTTATGGGTCTTATGATTTATGGGTCTTATATTTTAACTCATTCTAGTTGGTTTTAAATTATACATATGAAAATTTTTTAATATGTTTTAATTTATATGAATTAAAACTAAAATTATATATGGTTATTTTGATAGTATATTTTTATGTGATTTATATATTCATGCAAACTTATGTATAATTGTGTTACTATGTTCAATAATATACTGTTGAATAACCTTTAGTATTTATTAATTTTTTTATTGAAATATGCATGATAGATTTTTTTACACAACTTTTTTGACCTATAATAAAAAATACAATGGAGATGTGTTTTAAGCTTTAAAATCAAATTATAATGAATAATCCTGCGCATAGCGTGGGCTCTAAGCTAGTGATATATAGTTTTAAAAGCCACTTAAGAAAGTGTGGAAATGGGTGTAGAGAAATGGGAGTGTGTAGATTACTCACACAACCAAAAAAAAAAAATTTAAAAATTTAAAAAAATCAATACACATGAATTGGAGGGGAACCGGTTCTCTTTAGCATAGGGGCAGAATTGTCCAACAAAAAATTGGACAATTTTGCCCCTATTTTAACAATAGCCGGCTCCTCTCTCGTCCATTTGGACCGGAGAGGATCCAAATGCTAAAAACTATTGGAAATGGGCCAAAACTTTGACTCGGTCCATCTGGATCTTAGCTCACTGGCCAAGAAAAAGGCTAGGGGTGTCAATACGGTTACGGTTAGCGATTATTGACAATAATCGTAACTGCCTTAGCAGTTAGTAAATTTTACTAACTGCAACCACTAACCGCTAGCGGTTAATGAAATAGGTAACCACCCGCTAACCGTTTTTTCAAAATTGAGTTTTTTTTGGGGGGTTTTGGGCTTTTTTTGGGCGTTTGTGAGCTTTTTTTTATTACTGTATCATTTTTTACCCTCATTTGTTTTTTGTATTTTTAGTGTCTTCTTAGGCCCAATTGCTATAAAAAGAGCCCATATTGAAAAATCAAAAATATTTGACCTCAAATTTACATTTACTTGTACTTAATCATAACTGGTTAACTTAAAAAAAAATAAAAAATAAAAAAAAATAAAAAATAAAAATCAACACAACATATAAAAAAAGTTCAACACAACATATAAAAGAAGTTCAAATAAAACATATGATATATATGATTATATGTATTATTTGTTATTGTATAATCATATGATTTAATGATCAATTCATCATATGATATAATCATATCAATTATAGTGATAATATTACTAAAATTAGAATGATAATACATTAATACTTCAATTATGTTTATAAGTAACACATTGTTTAATCCAATGTCAATTATTTAATTTGATATTATACGAATCACATTATCATTATACATTAATAATATGATTCACTTGAATAAAGTATTTGAATTGTCATTGAATCATATGATTAAGTATTAATATTATACATTTATATTATTTATATGCATATATATGTATAATTATAATTTATAACATATATAGACTTATAAGTTTATAACATACATTGGAACTAAGTCTTTAGGTACTTAAGTATTGTATTAGTATGAATTGATATACTTATGACTTATGTCATATTATATATGTATAATTTGTTATTATGTAATCATATAAATTAGAATGATAATACATTAATACTTCAATTGTGGTTATATATAACACATTATTCAATTTAATGCCAATTATTTAATTTGATATTATACGAATCACATTATCATTGTACGTTAATAACATGATTAACTTGAATAAATTATTTGAATTGTCATTGAATCGTATGATTAAGTATTGATCTTATACATTTATATTATTCATATGCATATATGTATAATTATAATTTATAACATATATAGACTTATAAGTTTATAACATACATTGGAACTAAGTCTCTAGATACTTAATTGTTGTATTAGTATGAATTGGTATACTTATGAGTTATGTCATATTATATATGTATAATTTGTTATTATGTAATCAAATGATTTAATGATCAATTGATCATGTGATATAATCATATAAATTATAGTGGTGATATATTAATACTCAAATTGTGATTTAATTATCTAAAAAAAGAAATTGTGATTTAATGATCAAGTGATTATGTTATATGTATAAATATTATTATTATTATAATTATAATTATAAAAATATATTATATAAAAAAAGCAGTTAACGGTTACGGTTAGTAAACCTAATAACCTCTAACCACTAACCGCTAGGCGGTTATAGTAGTTAGGCAGTTAGTGGTTAATACGATTGAACGGTTAAGCGGTTAGCGAGCAGTTTTTAATCGCCCGCATTGACACCCTTAAGAAAGACTATTGCACTCAATGCCAATTGTAACGACAAGCAAACTTAAAAGCCACAGCGGGAAAAAGCACACTAGAACCGGCTAGAACTAAATTATAGTGAAGATCATCTCACAATTATCCATCCAAATAATTAACTATTTTGACGAATAATTGTTAGGGATTTTTAATTATGAAATTTTAGCCTTTGTGAGGGTACAATGATTGTAACGGAGTGGTAATTGAGTCAAACTTTAGAGGTCCTAGGGAGCACTTACCGGAAAAAAAGAACTACTTTAAGGGTACCCTATATTCATCATGAAAGGCAGTTTCCAAAAGTGACAGGCACCGACACCCTTCGGCCTTTCCACAAACTTTTTATCCCTGCATTGGCCTTTCCTTCCCCGAGTGCTCTGAAAGACCCTTTTACTTCTCAAGATTAGCCCATGGAGACCTAAAAGCCACATTGAAAAGCTGATCACGTGACCGTGTATGAAAATCAATCAAAAAGCATCACTCAGAGAGCAGCACGTGATCAAGAAGTCCTAAAGGCTCAAGTGGTTTACAATGGGTCTCTCACGTGCACACGTGTGGTGGTGAATAGGAGGACTACATTGTGTTCGTATTAATTAAGTTCTTCGGTTCTGATACTATTTGTTGGACGGTGAGCTGCTATTTTACCTAAAACTAATTGATGTTAAGAGAGACAAACTCAAATCCTTTATGGACTACGACATCAAGTTCAACGGGCCTGTTTTTATAGACGTTGCAAAGAGCGGTATTGTGTCCTAACAACATCATTTGACAAGGAAGGAATATAACTTGATTCTACCAACAAGCTTGTTTCTCAAGGATAAAGAACAAGAAATGTGGTGGAGCTTCGAACACATCACTTTGCATCCTTCAATGTTTGCTTTGCTAGCTCCCTTGAAATATTAATTATCGGAAGTTGTTATTGCTATTTACTTGGCCGGTCAAACCATAAGTTAAAATCCCAAAAACAGTAATAATATATAAGCTCGATCTCCCTAGTCCCTACATATTGACCAGGTCAAAAAATAGGACAACCCAACCCATGAGAGATCTTAGAGAAAACAAAATACACAATGGAAAGCGGGAAGAATGAAGATTTGTTGAGAAATGGGACAGCTTTTGAAATTTGAATTTTGGTGTGGATGCATGTTGGAGATTCGGAGAACATAACACAAAATTCATTATATATATATATATATATATATATATATATATATATATATATATATATAATATACGTACATATCTATTATTGTTTATATATATATATATATATATGATCCTATATAGTATAGTATATTATATATAGGCCGGCCTTTGTCTATATATTATTTTGGAAGTAGCTAGTACAATTGTAGGTAGCTTGGAATAATGGGTGGCAAAATTACAACATTATATGCATGGATTGTCCGACCGACATGACTGAACCTAGTACTTGTAGATAAGGGAGGGTGGACGACATAGACGATGTTTGTTTGAAGCATCAATCCATTCAAAGAAATCCCAAGTGAATAAACACTCGATGCATGCATATGATCATAGTACTAATCAGGTTTTTTTTGTTACTTACATTGAAACTATCCATAAAAACAAGAACCACTGTCAACATCTTCTTCAAGTGGGAGACTGATCTTAACTTGGTTTCCAGGCAATTTCAAATTCAAGGTACCAAGTGGTTTGGTAGGACACTATCCAATCTCCAATCATGCATGTAGTTTCATAAAGGTGGTCTCATTTCTTGAGAAATAACTCACATTTTTTTTTTTTTTTAATTCACAATAGGACCAATATTATCAATCCCCAACAATTAGAGAAGAAACCAAAAAGAGACCCAAAATAAAAAGTTCAGAAGGTAAACGAATCGATCCCTAGACTTAAATTTAGGGCTTCAACAAGAAAGAAGAGATAATTTCGAATTTAGAGTGGAATGAAAAGCACTCTTTCAAAGAATAAAAGATGATAGATGGAAAGTTGTGATTTGAAAGATGTTAGAATATAAATTAAATGATTAAATTTACCTTTTATTATCAGCTTAAGTTTTGTGATATGTGGTGATTTAATATGATATCAGACTAAAAATCATGACTTCGAACTTTGTTTTTATCATTTATCTCCCATTTCAATTTAAATAGTACATGTGTTGTCTAGTCTCACACGTTAAAAAATGTTAAGCTTTTGGGATAAATGATGATCTAACAAATAAACTATGGTCCAATTTTCGAGTTGGCGTGTTGGGTCAACTGACTCACTAACCCGTTAAGGATCAACCCATTTAAATAAACAGAATAGAACAACTTGACCCATTTGATAAACATACCGTTTTGGATTGACCCAAACTGTACAATCCGTTATTTGAAAACTAACTCAAATAGATGAATAACTCGTTTGACCCAGCAACCCTTTAGGCTTTTGTTTTTTTAATCCAATCATACCAATTTCTAGTCAATTAATTTCAAATTTCGTGTTAGATTCACATGTCGTGTCAAAAATTGACAGTACCAAGTTCATGCATTATAGAGTACTTGTAATTAGATGGTCTGCACACATATCATAAGCTCTCTCTTTTTTTCCCTGAGCCGCATCATAGGCTCTCTTTGTGTCAAAGAAGAAGTTGGTTGAATCATGATTCTTTTTCCTTTTTCCTTGTATTTTTTTTTCCTCTTGCAATTCCCCTTTGATTTGGAGAGGATAAAATCACAAAAAATAATTGTTTTCGCCAGAGTTGTACTTGTTTCGTGCATAGCTTTCAATAACTTTGGACGTTACCACAAAGCTCTATGACCATGACAATTCCCTTTCATGATGGCTAGTAAATGAAGGCTGACCAATGGATATGGGTTCAGAGCCATGCACTTGTGGTGCTTATTCTATCCTAATAGATGACATAATTGACACAAATGCAACGAGCATATGGACTAACCCTTTTGATGCAGAAAGAGAAGCAGCATTAGGCATGGGCCAATTAGTGGCTGCTCAGCAGGGAAAAGGTCCATACTTCTTTTCTACATTTTCTTTAGGGAATAGGTCCACCCTTTTTTTTTTCTACATTTTCTTTCTTGGAAGCATTCAAGATACTCAAAAATATCTGACAATTCCTTACATTTTTATATATTATTCTAACTTGGCATCATCCTCACTTTAAAGGATGCTCTCTTCCTTCACAAAGCTCACCTCCCCATAATATCTATTCTCCACACACACAATTACACAAACACACAGAGACACAGATGTTTTGACAGTAAATCACATGAAATGGCTACAAACCAACCTTCATGTAACCATGGGGATGAAGACTATATAGATATGGAGGTGAGCTCTTCTTCCAACTTCTTCTGTTACTCTATTACTTCTCCATCACAAAACAGAGAGTTTGAGTTCCAAATGACTTCACTCTCACATGAGAGAGTTCCCAAAACTTCCCCTGCTGATGAGCTCTTTTACAAGGGAAAACTCCTCCCTCTTCACCTCCCCCCTCGCTTACAAATGGTGAGAAAAATCATCCAGAGCTCCAACACCCACAAAACAGAACAAGCCTTGGAAGAAGACCATAGCAGCCCCTTCACTACCACACCTTCAAATGCCAGCAGCCCACTTGAATCTCGCACCATTTCACCATCTGAGTCCAGTCGGGTTAGTTGTGAGCTAAACCCAGATGAGTATTTCTTTGAATGGTCTATTAATGAAACGAGTGGATTAATCCTTGGCGGTCATCCAAAGAAGTCTTGGTCCAAGAAGATGAAGTTAATCAAGAAATTCTTGCTCGGTCAAAAGCTCAAGGCTTCAAGAGCATATCTCAAGTCTTTTTTCAGCAAATCTGGTTGCTCAGATGAATCCTCTGCCAAGGCAGCAAGTAATGTAGAAGCAGAAATTGTGTCAAAGGGCAGGGGAGCCAAGAAAAAACCATCTGGGAAAATTGATGATGAGAAATGCCATTTATCAAACACTTTTATGAAGAGCATTGACAGAGAGATGCTTGAGGATGGTATTATTAATACCCACAGGAGATCTTTCTCAGGGGTGATTCAACGGCATTCTGCAACAAAGTCTTCATCTTCATCAACATCTTCATCTGGGTCTTCATCTTTTTCATTTGGTTCAAATAGTTTGTACGATTTACAACTACTCAAGAGGAGTTGCAGCGCGAGTTCAGAGATTGAGAATTCAATAGAGGGGGCGATCGCTCATTGTAAACAGTCTCATCAGCTGTTTAGTTCAACGATTGCTAGTAAAGTTGGTGTTTCTTCGCTGTCAGCTTCAAGGACTGCAGTTTGTGGGGATCAAGAAAGAAGAGGATTTTGCAGCATTTGATGGTGATTGGGGGAAAAGAATTCCACGAGAAAGACGTGGGAGAGAAATATTTACAATTGCATGATAAGATGGAAACACTTTTCCTGTTAAATGTACT
The DNA here is from genome assembly GCF_965113065.1 of Corylus avellana. NCBI lineage: Eukaryota > Viridiplantae > Streptophyta > Magnoliopsida > Fagales > Betulaceae > Corylus > Corylus avellana. Next base: position 18,062,050 of record NC_142499.1, read on the forward strand.
ATGATGTTTGGATATTTCATGGTTTGCATGTACTAATATTAGACTAGCTAGTTCTTCTTGTTAAAATTAATGCGTGGAAGAAATTGTTTGAAGTTCCTTGACTATTAATTTGTGAAAGAAACTTTAATGGGAAGATCTATCTACAGGCACCGAAGGAATTTCTGTTCAATTCTCTAATATTCTCTTGGGCTTTCTTTTGTACTTTTTTTCTTTCTTTAAAGTAAGATAATATTACAATAAAACAATAAAGAAAAAAAAAATACAGTAAAAGAGTGGATGGGGCTCCACCAATCACCCTTAATACAGTGTCAAATAAAAATAAAAAATAAAAAAATTTGAAAATGGGTCAAAGAATTGGCCCTAACCAATAGTTTTTTTGACCCACAGGCCAAGGAAAAGGCCATTGGAAGTGGCAATTTTTGAAGTAGTTTAAAACGTTGGCCGCCTGAAAGAACACCTAATAAGGCGGCAATAAAGACACTTTGGTTGCTACAACATAAAAGATTGCATTAGAACCAACTGAATAGAGGCACTAAAGAATAACTCTATTTCAATATCCAATAAGAGAGATGCCATGTAATAGAGATTAAATGGTTCTTGCACTTCATAAGCAAAAGGTTCCTACGAAGCCTTAGAGTTTTTACAATGAACTCTATATATATATTTTTTTATCTCGAATAGCTATTCAGAAGTTTTTTTTTTTTTTTTTTTTTTTTTTTTTTTTTTTTTTTTTTAACTAATGATTTTTCAAATGCATTCTATGTCCAATTATTTGTTACTTTTTTTTTGAATTATTTTAATATTCTATCTTTTATTTCACTTTTCAAACATATACTCTAATGATATGATGATGCTGCTTTACTCTCTTTATCTTTTTTTTTTATGAGATCTAGGAAAGAGGAGTAATCAACTAACAGTTCCACCCAACTGAAGAAGAGTTTTCAGAAAAGTTCCGAAAGCTCTTCTGGTTCTGGGGGTTGCCGTAGTTTTGTCGACATTGGATCTTTTGTGGTCCTTTTCCTTTGTATTAGATTCTCATTCACTGTTCCACGCGTACGCTTTATCCTACTATTTATGGTCAACAAGAAATGATGGGAGATATAGTACTGCTGCATCAAAGTCTGGAATATATATCATCATTTTCCTTCGGTAAAGAAAAAAGTAGAAAGTCATCAAATAACAAGAACAACGAAAGTTTATCATCATAATCTCAATCCAAAATGAAAACTATATATATATATATATATCGTCATAATCCCATTAATAGGGCTCTTATGTATGATCTAGTATGTAAATATGGCACTTGAAACCTTGATCTTTCTTAAAAAACACAAGCAAAATTATCTATCTCCTGTATGGTCTGCTAAAAACTTACCTGTACAGCCTACAGGAATGATTTATTGAACTGTATTTACTAACAAATGATGAGAAGAGAAATGATTCTTATCTGTCTCTGAAGAAAGCCCTTGGGCCACATGCATGCATGTTTGAAGCCTATTTTGTTTTCTTCTTGTGCTTTGAAATTTTTCACCTTTAAAGGCCTATGAGAATCAAATTAAGTACGTAGTATTTAGTTTTTACAAGTAGCCATTTTACCCTTTTTTGTTGTTGTTGTTGTATATATAATTAATCTTATTCAATATGCAGCTAAACCCATGTATTATTAATATGTATATTTCTATGTAATTTTAGTGTATAGTGAATATAGTATATGAAGATCTTCTATATATCATGTTGAACAACATGCTTTTCATTATGATGTCAGTCAAGTGCCTTTTAATGGTTTATCATCATCTACTTCTTAAAAAATTGTATGCAATAAAAAATTACCTCAAACAAACCAAACCTAAAATTTAGGGTAATGTCACTCTTCACAGCTATTTGATTTCGGTAATTTGACGTGTTATATATATATATTTTTTTTTTTCAAGTGATCGACATGAAAAACCACCTAAAATACGTCATATCAATTAATATGAAATAAGTAGCATTACTCTAAAATTTATGGTCCTCAATGTTGGAAACTTTCTAAGGCGCTAATGCCACCTTTATAAATTAAAAACATCGTCTTGATCGATAAATTGATTTCCAATTGAGTATTACAGGTTTGTTAAACTTGATTTGCAAATTGATATAACTTCAAAGATTAATTTTGCACTTTTCCCATAAAAATGCACAATTTGGTACAACAAAGTTGACATTCAATTAACTTAATTAAGGCAAATTACCCATTTTTCTATAGAGCTATCGTCTAAGATCTCTTGTCCCTCTCCAGAATTTTGTTTTGTTAGACTGAAGAGCCTCCTCCTAATATATTTCTTTCTTCTCTTTCTTTTTCCCTCTTCATCCAATCCCTATGCCCTCAACGCGCCACCTCAACTTCTTCCCCGCCCTTGGATCCTTCTTCGTCAAGTACCAGTACTCTCATTGGGCTCCGCGATGGTGTACCGTTCCAGCAGCTCCAAGCCTCCAATTCAACGAATTATACTGCTCTTTTCCCTAATGCAATTGGTGTTTTAATTAACATGTAGATTCGCCTTTGGTTTATTGCTTCAAACCACCAATGTTTACTGCGGCCTTGTTCTTAGCTGAGAAGCCAAGTATCAAATGGACCAGAGCAACTTTTTGACCGTTCCCAATAGTCTTCAAGTTTAGATTACAGTGTATGTGTATTGGTTGTTTTGGGGGCATGCACCAACTCGTTCTTCGGATTGAGATCTCCTAGAATTACTTTTAAATTTAAGATTTTTATATTCATAAATCTCATTCGTTCATCTCATTTAAGAGTTTAAAATAAGTCATGTTTCAACATTTTTTTTTTTTTTTTTTTTCATGTTTTAGCATTTAACGAGAATGCTACCCTCATGAAATTTAATAAGTCATGTTTCCTCATTAAATGCTGAAACATAATTTATTTTAGACGCTTAGATGAGATAAACGACTAAGATTTATGAATTTGAGAATGTGAGATCTCAATCCTCAGCAATCCCTTGTTGCCCTGCCTTTTTTTTGTTTGAGTTATGATCGATGGATCAATGTTGTATTTCTTTCATTCTCCTCGCCCCTTTGTAATTGCTTTAAAAGGAAGGGGGGTTGACATTGTATTTACATAGTCCTTATCTTCAAAATAGGTGGCCATGTCCAAGAAAATAGTCCAACAGCCCAATCAATCCAAATAGGTAGCGATGAATAAAGAAGAGTCACCCCACCCCCACTAGTGAAAATTAAACGACGTTGTTGCCAACTTGCCATATTGTACCTAAAAGGTTAATTAGGACAAATATCTTTTGTACAAACTTTCATAAGCAAACAAATCACTTTTTTAACTTTTTTTTCTTCCCCTTTTTCCTTCGGATATCGACTTAACAACGATCTAAACTAACATGTTAGATTTTTGACAGGTTAGCAGTGCGCAGCAGGCTGGTGCGGGCTGGCTGTCTGGGGACAGGTTTAGGCATGCAGGTTCCTGCTGCCTGCTGGGCTTCCTTCTCATCAGATTCAGGTGACGGAATCGAAAGGGACTCATCATCCCTGCTGCCTTGTGGACTGGAATTGGATGGAGGGGTGAGAACTGAGAAGAGAAGCTTCACTGCCGGTGTTTACTTTATTTATATTATATTCATCCATCACATTTTCCTTAGTGATAAAATAACTTCTATAAAGGTTTGGCACAAACTATGTCTTTTATACCTTCCATTGAGAGGATGATACATTAGTATGAAGCAACAAAAGTGAGCATTATGGAAACACCAAATCTATATCCCTTATATATCCACCAAAATAAAAAATAAAAAAATCATGAAATAAAGATAAAGATTTTTTTTTGTGTTTTTACGACACTCACTTTTGTTGTTTAATGCTAATGTGTTATTCTCTTAATGGAGGGCACAAATGACTTAGTTTGTGCCAAATCCTGATAAAAGTTATTTTCTATTATAATATATATAAAAAATAAGAGCAAAGATATAGTTTCTAAGGCTTTAACTTATTGATGTAGGTCATGGACCGAACTATGTCTCTTTACATTTTCACAACATTATGAGTTTTTCTCATGGTATTAAAACAAAGGTTCTTAATTCGAACATTATCTCTGTTATTCACCTCACGTTTCAATTAAATATTCTATGTGTTAGATCTCTCATATTAACGGACTCACACGTTAGAGAGTTCAGGGTTTTAAGGGGCCGGGGGAGAAAACACAACCACACATTTTCCCACGTATAGCTTGGTTTCTATAATCCCAAGTTGAAAATTTTACATGGCCTATATTTTCTTGGAACTAATTAAACAAAATTTATGCTAATGTGAAATATTGCCATTTGGCTTCTTTTTAAAAGTAAATATGTTAGCCAAAACTCAAAAGTTTTGTTCACAAATTCCATAGACAAAAACACATCTAATATCGTGTCTATAAGTCTATGTCATGTGAGTCATGTCATCATTTGATCATTAATGATATATTGCATGCATTCATATAAATAAAGAGGTTGTCCAATGGCCATCACAAATTGATTTTAGTAAGTCTATGTCATGTGAGTCATGTCATTTCATCATTGATTGAAGATATATTATATTGCATGCATTCATAAAGAAGTTGACCAATGAGACCATCATAAATTGATTTTATAAAGAGGTTGACCATCATAAATTCATTTTAGATAACAAGATCTATTGGATCTAAATTGAATCCAATGAGTTGCTATAAGCTATCAATATTTTTATGGGAAAATTTCACTGAAAACTCCTGAACTTTTACCCGATTTGATAAACTCTCCTTAAATTTCAAAATCTCTTAATTTAGTTCTCTGAACTTTCAATTGCTCTCAATTTGGACCACTCTGTCAGATTTTAAATGTTACATGACATTTATACCCCTAACTTTTGTATAAAATTCCAATTTCTAAAATGTTTTTTTATTTTTTTTTTAAAAAAAAACAAAAATCAGGAATATTTTAGACTTTTTTTTTTTGTATTTTTAACGGCTAAAATAGATGGAGGGGTCCAAATTAAGAGCAATTAAAAGTTCAGGGGACTAAATTAAGAGATTTTAAAGTTTAAGGAGATATTTTAAAACGGGTGAAAGTTTGAGTCTTCAGTGAAGTTTTCCCTATTTTTTATTTTGAACCAAAATCTTGATTCTGCCTTACAATCCAAACAAAGCTTTAGAAGGAAAAGATTTACTATGTTTGCAATAAATAAACGAAGCCCGCTTGGGGATTTCAACTTTCAAGGACTAGTGATGGGTGATGTATAGCAAGCCCAAATACAGGCCGCAGCCCATTGAGTAGTTTAACCTATTTTTCTTTACTCTTTACATGGATTAGGATCCTAAAATTTATAGAGCCTGTTTGAGATTACGTTTGAAAAATATAGTTTTTAAGTCAAAAAGAGTTTTTAGGCAAAAACTTCATTTTTAAGCTTTCGCCAGAAGTGCGTTTTGATCATTTTTAAGCTTTTTGGACACTTAAGAGCGTTATTAAGTTTTTTACCAAACGAGTACTCTTTTTTTTTTTTCTTCAAACAGACTTTTTGAGTGTTAAAAATACTTTTAAGCCTCTCAAACGCAATCTCAAACATGCTCTTAATAATTGTAAGGCTTATAATACTAAAAATTGTAATTTTGCCAGGTAATCCCTCTTTTGGAAGAAAAATTGCAAGACAAGTCTTCTTTATCCAACCACCCAAAGAGGGTAACCTATCACCTATTGAAATTTTTGAAGCCGTCAGCCGTCTCTGCGTCTCCTATAATTCTTGGCAGGCGGTTGAACCACCTTCTGAACAGTTCTAAGAATTGCAAGGGATCTTCATTTTCTTCACAATAGTTATTCTTTAGTTCGACACCTACTAGCGTGGGTCGACTTTTGACAAAAAAAACATGTCGAATATCAAATACCATTTTGAATTTCCTATTGTAATTGGGTCGAAACGAAATTCAGAAACTCAGTCGAGGGTGTGTTGGTGGTTTTTCCTGTTTCGCTTTCGATAGAGGAAGAAACCAAAACCGGAAGAGGCCTTTCCAACTCAGTCGGAATCGATGCACAACCTATTACTCCTTTTTTTTTTTTTTTTTTTTGACACTTCTCAGGCTATCGTCCAATATATGTGATGTTAAAAGAAGAAATCTAGAAAATTTGGATTTATTGTGTAGTAAATCTTAGAAGTTAAAAAGGCTGATTATGCATGATTTGGACCTTGATTCAAGGATGCGCTCCCTCTTCTCCAATCTATATAATAGATTATTTGTAAGCAGAAAATATATAGTGAAATAAAAGAATTAATTTTTTTTCTAAAATCTTACATGGTATCAGAGCGATTTGGTTAACACTTTACAATCTTGGTTTTTTCTTTGATTGCTACACAGCCCTTTTGGGCTATGCTCATGTAGGCCTAGGCAAATTCACTGCCTACCGACTGATAGTCGACCGACTTCTATCGACACTGATTAACCAATGGGCGGTAGGCGAAAGATGTTTTCTCTCTTTCGACAAATTTGGTTCGGTAGGCGAAATAAAATTTGTTAACCGAACCGACTTTACCAACCGACTTTGCCGATAATTTTCAATTTTTTCACATACCGACTTCACCGACCGACTTTAGCGACCGCCTATCGGTGTCGGGACAAAAATTTGGCGAAATAAGTCAGTGAAATTTTCGACTTTACTAACATTTTAGCGAAACAAAATTTTTTTTACCGATACCAACCGACTTTAACCAACGCCCAGCCCTACGGGCAGTGCCTTGTTGCCGTCTATTCCTTTAGTTTAACAATAAAATCTAAAAGCCATATATTTGGCTACTTTCAAATATGACCGTGAATTTGCAGTAAAATGCAATTTGCTGTGAAATCTGACCATCCATTAGTGGTTTTGTGGCGAGATACAACCGCCTCTTGGTATTTGAGGCGAGATTCGACCGTCTCTTGGTAATTTGCAGCGAGATTCGACTACTCCTTAGTATTTGCGGCGAGATCCGACCTCCCCTTAGTGTGTTGTGGCGACATCCAACCGCCCATAGTGGTTTATGGCCAGATTTAACCGTTCGTTGTGCTCCCTCTTCTCCAATCTATATATTAGACTATTTGTAAGTAGAAGATATACAGTAAAATAAAAGAATTTAATTTTCTTCTAAAATCTTACATGTGATACATACACATACTAACAAACCTTGTCATTTTTTATATCCTCTAAATATTTGATAATTTTATCTAGATTCTCGATTTTACAAAAAGTTTTTTGTAAAATTTACCAAAAGGAAAGATACATGATCTGAAAGATCATACAAAAAATATACACAAAATCATAGAACATCCTTGTGGAAGCATCCATTCCATTTTCTATAGCAGAAGGATGATCAGATTAACAGGGATCTATATATACATATAAGGAGGAAAAGATTCATGTTTTGAGAGATCCAAAACAATGGGGGCAAAGCAGAGACAGATCTCAAATTGCATAGACTGTCTTAAACTCATTTTCCAGAATATCGGGATCCGAAACTACTCCCGACATAGACCTCGTACTGCTCATCGACGACCGCCGAATGCTCCGCATTTTAGAAGCTTCGACTCGATGCAAAATCACCCAATAACACATCGTCCCCAGTGTTGTCGCCATGATCACCGTTCCGACGGCTGTTACTCCGACCGCCAGGCACTTGTCATCTTTCCCAACAACAACGTACGAGAGCGCAAGAAACGCCACTGAAATCAGCACACAAGCCAACCACATTAGCTTGTTTATGACTGCCATCATTCGCTTCTTCGCCTTCCTCTCTATCACGACAATTGAGGTTTGAACGACCACGACAGCCAGCGATATGAAGAGGGCAGTGGAGTCGAAGATGAAGAAGATGATGAACTCGAGCTTAGGGGCGATCTTTGCTTCCCCAAGATCGTATCCAGGGGGAATGGCTTTGTTGTTGTCGGCGTATTGGCCGGGGACATTGAAGATGGCGGCGAAGGCAACGGTGGCAATCAGGACGGCGACAACTGTGGTGGAGTTGATTGCGTTGTTGAGTCCCTCCGTGTGCATTTTGTTGAGCCGTTTTGCTATGCCATGCACTCGCTTTCGCGTTTGCCGTGTGTGCTCTATTTGATGGTGCACACCGTGTTTGATGTCGCTCACCGTTTGTTTCAGCTCCCGGGCGGTGTTTGTGGTCGCCGGTTTGATGGAGTTGGCGCTCTGAACCCCGTGCTCTCGTAGCACTGTAGCAACCTCAGAGTGCCCTGCTTCTTCGGCAATGTCAAGTGCTGTTTGTCCGGCTTTGTTGATTGCCATTGCCTCCATTCCCTCTTTAGCTACTAGATTACGAACAATCTGCAATGAAAACATGTATTTTGTCAAAAACATATAGGCATATGACCCATATCCATACATCAGTTTACATTTTTTCCTTAATCATTTCATTGTATACGAGAATATCTATTTATAAAAAAAAGAATATCTTTTCTACTTCTACATTTTAATTTATCATTTGTACCTCTTAACTTTTAAGTTTTTAAACTCTTTCTTTTTCTCTTGAGTTATTATAACTGTTAGGTAATTTAACATAACATTATAGCCAACTATTCCGAATTCAAATCTGTCTTCTAAATTCAAACCTTGTCTCCGCCCTCACCGTTCGATTTCAATTAAATTAGGAGAGTAAAAAAGATAACTTCTTGCATAATTGGAAAGCAGGAAGAGAGTTTTCTGACCTGCAAGCGACCCTTCCTCGTTGCTATATGCAATGCAGTGCAGCCTTTGGTGTCAATCATGTTTATCAAGGAAGGATCTGATTTCACCAGCTCATCCACGAGCTCGACATTCTGGCCCTTCACAGTCATGTGGAGAGCTGTCTGTCCCTTCTTATCAGTTCTTGTTGCAAGGCCAGGTTCTTTGCTCAAAAGGGCGCTGACAACCTCCAAATACCCGTGCCTTGCGGCTGAATGCAGGGCGGTTTTCCCGTTGCTTTTTGCTATGGGGGCCAAGCTGCTACCTCTCTCCAAGAGAAAAGTTACCACTTCAACATGGCCTTGAGCTGCAGCAGTATGTAATGCAGTGGTGTTTGATAGATCAACGGTCATTGAAAGCTCCGGATCAATGGCATCCATTAGAACCTTCAATATTTCTGCAACACATTAACAAAAACACTTGGTGAGCATGTTGAATCGAGATTATATTTGATGCCAAGAAAAAATATCACTCACCCAAATCGCCTTGCTTGGCAGCAATGTGGAAAGTATCATAGCCGTTTTTAGCTTTGGTAGCAGCCATACCAAAATCATAGAACTTTATCATCTCCTTCACCAAATCAACAAAACCACTTTCAGCAGCAACATACAGAGCAGTTTCACCCGAGTGGTTTTGCTTGGACAACAATTGCTTCAACTCTGCCTCCCCACTGTTGGAGAAGATCTCCATAGCCAATTCTAAATTTCCCTCTCTCGCCGCCGTGTGCAACGGCGTGTCTTCCCGCTTCCCAGTCAACTGCTTTGTCATTGTCTTCCGCCGGAAACTTGGCTGCCTCTCTGGAGCTTCCATTGATACCAATTCCAATCAACTTCCCCAAATTAATTGCCTGTCATCATTTATACCAGAAATTAACTACCACTATTAGAAAACAACCCACCTCTGTTTCTTCACCATTCATCATTTACAATCAATCATTAAGATAAGAAAATTAGAACCACAAGGTAGGACCATGAAATTAGAAAAAAATAAAAATAAAAACTACCAAGAACAAATTGGCAGTTGAGTTACACCGACCAAAAGAGCAGAAATTCAAAAGTATACCGTCCACAAATAAACAAAGAAGAAGAAGGAAGAAAAAATTAAAATAATCACCTTGGGTGAGGAAAAACAGAGCTTCTCTCTCTGCCTCCAATCTAGAGATTGAAGAAATTCTCCGCCAAAGCAACAGAGAATGGTGGTGAAGCAGGAGCTTAAAAGAAGCATGAGACGCGGTGTGAAAAGGGAAAGCCACAACTTCTACAGGCCACACACAAAAGTTCAGTGGAACTCGGGAAAGAAAGAATCTTGGGAAAAGGTGATGCTGACAGGAAACAATAATAGTAGCAAAGGTAGAAGAAGACGTCAACGAATAAGAGGAAGAAGACGAAGTTGAGTAGGAGAAGGAAGAAGGAGACGTCGTGAAACAGAGAGGCATGAAGTTAGTGGAAACAAGGCTCACTCTTGACTTTAAGTTATCCACAAAAGTCAAGGCGTGTGCCGTACAAGATGCTAGTGGCCATCATCGTCGGGATTTATCACATCATGGGCCATGCTCCTGAACCTGCTAACCTACTCCTCCTCTTATAATTCAACGGGATCTTTGCAAAAAAAAAAATCCTCAGAAAATAATAATAATAATAGTAGTAGAAGAAGTAGTACGTATGCATAGCATTATCACGGTAGCCTTTTGTTTAAGCAAATTTTTTGGCCGTTATTGAAAATGAAGACCGACTTCTATTATATTATTGTAGGTAGGTAGCAACATGCTAAAAATAACTATTTATTTAAATTTCATAGAATTAATTATTCATTTATGTTGGATACGGTCTCCAACAAAATTAAGAGTTGAATATGGACCTACAAACTATGAAATCATGACTATTTTTATTTTCTTTTTCCTTTTTATTTTTTAACATATCCGCACGAGAGGAGAAGGGGGATTCGAACAAGCAACTTCCGCTTAATTAGGCGTGGTCTAAACCGATTGAATTACCTCTTAAGGACATGACTACTTTTATTAATGTTTTAATACTTGTCATTTCTTTCGTAAAAGCATGAAATCGTGGTCAGATTTTTTTATTTTTTATTTTTCTAAATTATGGTTAGTTACTTAGTTTTATCTTCTTTTTGGTACTTTTATTTGGCATATATTTGTAATTTTTTTTTTTTCATTAACACTAATTTTGTGGATGCAACTTTTTTTTTTTTTTTTTTGGCGCGGGGGGGGGGGGGGGGGGGGGGCGCTTCAATGCCATTGAATTTTTAAGGAATTGTTTGGACAATTATACATCTTTAAACTTACAAGCATCCCTCTACTATCTCATATGTACGGGGTAGACAAGAAAGTGTGCTAGAATTAATAATTTTTTGTTATTTATCTTTTATCATCAACCTAAAGCATTTTTTGTATAAATACTTGTTGGTTTAAATCATTTTATAAAATATATATTTTATTTTAGAATTATATTCCCATAAATAATCATGAGAATAGCTTCTATGTGGATGGTGCTCAAAACCCTTCTTTCGTGGCTACCATTCATAACTTGACACATCAACATAGAATACAATAAAAAAAAAAAGAATACAACCACGTCAAATTATACCAAATATGAGAAAAAAAATTAAAAAAATTAATTAATTAAAAAAGAAAAAAACAATCAAAACTCAAGGGGTGGCCAACCCCTCCGCCACTTGGGGTGGCCCCCCAAAGGGAGGTGGGGTGGTGGCCAACCAACCACCCCAGGGCCATGGGGTGGCTCGCTAGGGCCACCCCCACTCCCTTGGGAGGTGGCTATCGGCCACCCCAAGTATTTACATTTTTTTAAATAATAATAATAATAATAATAATAATTAGCTTTCTAAATTTTTTTTATTTATATTTAGTATGATCAAGTGTGGTTGTATTTTTTTTTTAAGTGTAAGTTTAGTATAATGGGTTGAGGTATTACTTCCAGATTGGTGGCACAAAAGTCACATTATGTACCATGACCACGCAAAAGATGCCCTCAATAATCATTATGGTTTCATCCTTGACTTAGACCGCCATAGGACCGGAGATTGTGCGTTTTTGGTTGGGCTTTCTAAAAAGTGACTTTGCTTTTTAAATGCTTGAAATACTTTTCACCCATAGTTATCAAACAAGTTGGGGTTTGGGTAAGTTTATTAAAGTTTACATTTGGAGGACTATGTTTGAAAAGTATTTCTAGAAGATTGGGTATATTATAACAAGAAAGTAGTATACTTAATTTCAATTAAGTATGCAGGGTTTTCTCTCTAGGGCTCTCTTGGTAACCTAGAGGAGAAGGAAAATATTCTTCCGACACTAACTGTTTTTGGTTGGTGATCGTGAAGGTTAACACACATTTCAAGTTTGCTTTTTGAAGGAGGAGATGGCTGAGGTTTTGGAGGCTCTATAGGGAAGATTCTCTTTAACGGAAGAGGAGCAGGATGGTCTCGAGGTGACTAAGGAGGATGTGGAAGTGATCACGACAAAAGGAAAGCATTGCTTAGTGGGAAAACTTATCACTGATAGATTTGTTAGGAAAAATATGATTCGGTCAAAGCTAATCAGAGGATGGAGGCCAATTGGGTCGTTAGATTTCAAAGTTTTGCGTGAAAATATATTCCTATTGGATTTCGAACGTGAGTGGGACAAAATCCGAGTTATGGAGGGCAGACCTTGGATATTTTAGGGGCAACTATTCTCGGTGGCGGAATATGACGGTAATACGCCACCAAATGAGATGAACTTTGACACGGCAGCATTTTGGGTTCGTATGTTCAAGTTGCAGCTCTCTTGTATGGGACGAGAGATGGGGTTCAAGCTGGGGGACTATCATCGGTGTAGTGGAAGATGTTGATACGGATGAAGATGGTATTGGTTGGGGTGAATAGTTTCGTGTTAAAGTGCAAATAAACGTGTTCAAACCATTGCCGAGAGGGCGGATTCTCAAACTAAAAAACAAAACGTTATGGATTCCTTTTCAATACGAAAGGATTCCTAAATTTTGTTTTCAGTGTGGGGTTATCCGCCATGATGTTGGGGGTTGTGCGAATGAAGAACTTCGATGGAAGCATGGAAAGTCGACAAAGAAGGAATATGGGTAGTGGATGAGAGCGGGCTCACCACAACGTCGGTCGGACCAAAGAAGGGGACGTTTCGATGATGATGGCTACTTCCATGAAACTGACAATTATCATGGTTCTTTATCGGGGTCGAGACCAGCAGATTTCCAACAGGCGATGGGAACGAATTTGGAAAGTAACAGTCATAACACAAGGAAAGAGACACGAACGGAGCAAGAATCCTAGGATTTTTATAAATTCCAAGGAAAAAACTGACGCTGCAATTGGCGATTTTTCAAGTGGGGAATATGATGTCTTAATGAGAGATTTGAAAGGAGCAGAAAATAAGGGAGCTAAAAGGAATTTGAGGAGTGATTCGAATAACTCTCAAAATGGAAAGAACGTGGGAATTACAGGGGGCACTGGAGGTGAGATAGTCCACGTGGGTGAGAATAAATGTCCTGCTAAGGGGGGCACGCAGAACTCACATGGGCAAAATTCTACACCAACCACGTCTGATTATGAGGGAGCTGGTAGCCAATTTTCAAAAGTATGCGAAGGGCCCTATGAACATAGTGACCCGGTCCTCTTGAGCAAGAGCCCAGGATCATTAAGAGGTTGGAAAAAGAAAGCCTGAGAGGTGCAACGAGACAACATTGCAGGGGCTGTGAATACGGTGACTTTCGTAAAGAGGCATGCTGAGGAGAAGGGAAGTCTTACTACTGCACCGAAAAATAAAGGGAAAACCATGCAACGACTGGGGGGCAGCCCGTATATGTTACGAGACGAGATGCATGAAGTTACAAATGGATTGGGATTGGCAGCGGCTGTGGCACAGCCCTGCCCACCGCAATGAGTATCCTCAACTGGAATTGCTGGAGGCTTGGGAACCCCCGGACAATTCAAGACCTTCATCGATTGGTGAAGACTAAGAAACCCAGAGTGGTTTTCCTCATGGAGCCTATCAAATTTAAAATGGGTTTTCAAAACATGTTTGTGGTTGATTGTATGGGTAGGAGTGGCGAATTGGTGCTATTTTGGAGCGATGAAGTGGAGGTTGAAATTTAAAATTACAGTAGGCGACATATAAATGCAAAGATGGCCAATCTTGCTATAGGTGTTCAATGAAAATTTACTGATTTCTATGGCCATCCAGAAGCTCATAAACGGCATGAAGCATGGGCACTGTTGAAGTATCTCAAGAGGTTTGAGCCATTGCCTTGGCTATGCACTGGTGATTTCAACGAAATATTGGATTTATCAGAAAAAAATGGAGGGAATGGTAGAGCTCGAAATCTCATGCAAGCTTTTAAAGATGCTTTGGAGTTTTGTGAGCTGGTTGAATTGGACTGTAAGGCGCCACGGTTTACTTAGTGCAATGGAAAAGAAGGCCAGGATATTATCAAGGAACGCCTGGATAGAGTAGTGGCAAATAAAGAATGGTGTGAAGCCCACCCGGAGAATGAAGTTTTTGTGGAAGCAGCTGCTGCATCGGACCATGCACCGATCCATATATCCCTCTCTAGTCCAGGCGGTGAAAGGAAAAAACGAGTATTTCGATTCGAGGCTAGTTGGGCGAATGAAGAGGGCTGTAAGCAGGTTATAATAAAAGTGTGGTGTGAAAAGTTGCATGAAAAAAGTGGATGGCAGAATGTGTTATCAAAATTGGAAAAGTGCAAAAAAGGCTTGTTGACTTGGCAGAGGGTGAATAAACGACCAGCTGGTCTTTTAATCCAAGAAAAGGCCCACCAATTGAAGACCTTCCAAGAAGAACAGGAACCATCTAACTTGTCCCAAGTCCGAGCAGTCCAGCAGGAATTAAATTCACTACTAGAGAAGGAAGACCTCCGTTGGCGCCAAAGAGCAAAAGAAAACTGGCTGAGATTTGGGGACCGCAACACCAAGTACTTTCATGCAAGTGCAAACCAACGACGGCGGGCAAATACCATTCATAAAATTCTGGATGAGCAGGGAAGGTTATGGGAGGACCAGGAGACAATCAGTAATGCCTTTGTCCAGTACTATACCAACTTGTTCAGCAGTTCTGGAACTCAAGATGCTGCAACATGCCTCTCGGGGATGGAGAATAAGATCATGCCAATTATGAATAATGAACTTTTGCAGGAGTTCACTATGGATGAAGTCAGTGCGGGTTTGAACCAGATGCCACCAATGAAAGCGCTGGGACCGAATGATTATTCAAGTTGTTTTTTCCAAAAAAAACTGGGCTACTGTGGGAGAGCAGGTTAGCCGGGCTGTTTGTTTTCTTTGAATAATGGTTTTATTAATAAAGACTTGAATTATACTTACATTGCTCTTATTCCCAAGAAAAAAAAATCCCACCTGAGTCACTGAATTAAGGCCTATAAGCCTTTGTAATGTGATTTACAAAATCATTTCAAAGGTTTTAGCAAATAGATTAAAGAAGGTGCTCCCCGAGATTATCTCTTGGAACCAAAGTGCTTTTATGCCGGGGCGCTTAATTACTGATAATATTTTAGCAGCATATGAGACACTTCACACCATGCAATCAAAAATGTGGGGAAAAAATGGTTTTATGGCCATTAAGCTTGACATGAGCAAGGCTTATAATAGGGTAGAATGTGGGTTTTTACTGGAGGTCATGCGAGTTATGGGATTTGAAAAATGGATAAGACTCATTATGATGTGTGTGACTTTAATTAACTATTTGGTTCTGGTTAATGGAGTTCCAAAGGGCCGAATTTTCCCTACTCGGGGAATTCGACAAGGTGACCTAATTTCGCCATATTTATTCCTCATTTGTGCAGAAGCCTTAAGCTCCATTTTCAGCCAAGAGGCACAAAATGGGGTTTTGACAGGTGTCCCCACTTCCAAAAGGGGCCCACGGATAAACCATCTATTTTTGGCATATGATAGTTTGCTTTTTTGCAGGGCATCTATCCAACATTGGCATCGAATGTCGAAAATTCTCAGTATCTATGAAGGGGCATCGGGCCAGAGGTTAAATAAATAAAAGACCTCCATTTTTTTTAGCCGCAACACTACAGCTGAAGTTAAAAATGAAATTTTGGAAGTGGCGGGGATCCCAATTACACAAAGGTACGACAAGTATTTAGGGCTCTCAGCTTTGGTGGGAAAATCCAGAAACAAAGCTTTCCAAGAAATAAAAGACAGTTTGGAAAAACCTGCAGGATTGGAAATTGAAATTTTTGTCTCAGGCGGGGAAGGAAATCCTATTAAAGGCAGTTATTCAGGCAATACCTACGTATAGCATGAATGTTTTCTTGCTTCCAAAGGGATTATGTAGGGAAATAAACTCTCTTATGCAAAAATTCTGGTGGGGACAAAAAGATAGGGAGCACCAGATCCATTGGATGAGCTGGGATTGCATGGGGTTACCCAAAAATAAAGGTGATATGGGATTTAGAGATTTATGGTGTTTTAATAAAGCCTTGTTGGCTAAACATGGTTGAAGACTTTTGCAATCCCCGGATAGTTTGACAGCTCAAATTTTAAAAGCCAAATATTATCCGGGGTCTTCTTTTCAGGAGGCGAAGCTGGGCTCTAAACCCTCATTTACTTGGCGTAGTATTTTCGGGGCACGGGACCTGCTCCTTGAAGGTTTAATGTGGCGAATTGGTAACGGACATGAAGTTCGAATCTAGGGGGAAAATGGGTACTAATTCCAACCACTTACACAATCCAATCCCCACCAAGGCTCCTTGACCCGTCGGCTAGAGTTTGTGAACTTGTTGACCAGGTGAATGGCTGGTGGAAACAAGATCTGCTTATGGAGCGATTCACAGCCGAAGAGAGGGAGGCCATCACCTCCATTCCAGTTAGCTTGACCCAGCAACCGGATGTAAAGATTTGGAGATGCACTAACACATGAGCTTTCTCTGTCAAGAGTGCATATCATCTCGCGAAGGAATTAGTCACAAACTCAAACCCCGAAACTTTGGTGAGGATAGCTAATAAGGCGATCTGGAGAATCTTGTGGAGGCTTCCCTTGACAAATGCAAAGAAAAACTTCATGTGGAGAGCATTCCAGAATCTGCTTTCGACAAAAGACAACATGTTGAGGCGAAAGGTAGTATTTGACCCCCTATGCCCCATATGCTACCTGGAAGCTGAAACTATCTTCCATATGTTGTGGGATTGTCCTTCTGCAAGAGATGTGTGGGGTGCAAGCAAGAGAATATTCCAGAAATATTCTCACGGAGGACCAGAATTTCTGCAAGTGGCGGAGGATGTTTTACTAAATCATGGGCAGGAGGTTTTGTGCACTTTTATACGTACAACATGGAAAATCTGGTTTAGGCGAAATGGGTTTGTTCATGGTGAAGAGTTTACTCATCCTGATAGTATTGTACGCGAAGTCCAGACCTCAACAGAGGAGTTTAGCCGGGCCCAGAAATTTCGGCGATCCATACAGCAGTAACCCAAGGTCCAGCCGAAGTGGGGTGGTCTAAACCGCCGATACACTAGTGGAAGGCCAACTGGGATTTTGCAGTGGATAGAGCAAGTAGCCGAATAGGAATGGGCATTGTGGTTAGAGATACTAGAGGAGAGGTAATGGCTGCAAGGTGCCTCATGAGAAAGGGGATAATTGACCCAACAGAAGGGGAAGCTTTTGCATCACTACATGCGGCAAGAATGTGTCAAGAATTGGGAGGCCAAGCGATTATTATGGAGGGTGATGCAAAGAACGTTGTAGAGGTGATCAACTCTAATACATACTATGGTAACCGCTTTGGACACCTTGTGCAGGATACTAGACAGATTTTACAAACGTTTCCACGGTGGAAGTGTGCCTATGTCAATCGGAGTGTGAATGTTGCTGCTCACAATTTAGCAAATGAGGCAACTAACTTGATATAGATAGAGATTGGGTAGGGATTACCCCTGATTGTATCTATGATACTATTGAGAGTGGGAAATTTTCTCCTCTTCACGATTGATTAATTAATGAAAGCCATATAGTCTTTTCTCAAAAAAAGAAAAAAAAAAAGAAAGTCTCTTACTTAAAACCTTATTTTATCGTCTTCAATAAAAATTTGACACATTAAGTAAAAGCAATAAATACAATAGAGATGAAAACACCATATATTTAATTCAAATCAATCACATAAACTTTTTCATTCATTCTAACCTAACGCCCACCACCCACCTCCTAGTCCCCAATACTAGAGTCTAAAAAATCAACCAAGATAATGGCTCCGATAATTTTGTCAACGAGTATTTTGTCACGACAGGAAAGCGAGTTCAGCCTCATTTTTCCTCTTTTTCTTTTTCCACCCTTACAAAGGGTGACGAGTGTGGATACCAAAGGTGAGGAGGGAAGACCCACCTCCCCCACTTCTAGTGGAGAGAGGCGGCTTCAGAGTCCAACCTTCACTTTTTTATTTTTCTTTTATCAAGTGGCCGGGGACAATCTCTATTTGTTTATGTGCATGAATGATTGGGCATGGTTTTTAATTAGAAGGTGTTTTCTTACTTGTTTTTAAAAAACTGAGCATGTATTTTCAAAATATTTTCATATGAAGGTGGGAAAAAAATTAATGTATTTTGTATTTTATTTTATCAAATGTTTTGCATTTTGAAAATTGTTTAGGAAAACAAAAATTGGGAAGTATTCTAAGGCGATGCTTAATAACCTCTTTTGAAAGGAGATTTTTATGTGACGTGATATAAAGGCCAAAAAAGATTTTGAATTTTTGGTGAGGGAGAAAAGTTATTCGATAATATTTTAACTTAAGGAAAAAAATAAGTGTTAAAGAACTAAATAAATAAACTAGAAAAATTTTTAAACTGACGTGGTAAGGATTTTTAAATTAAAAAAATGCAATTCTCTCTTCCTTGTCTGCCACGTCAATTTGAAAAATTTTTTAAGTTCATTTGTTAGACTTCCTAACACTTTCCTAAAGAGAAAAGGTATTTACAAACGGTTACATCTCATAAAATTAAAGTTAAAAAAAAAGAAAAGAAAATAAATAAATAAAT
This sequence comes from Corylus avellana, assembly GCF_965113065.1. Taxonomy (NCBI): domain Eukaryota; kingdom Viridiplantae; phylum Streptophyta; class Magnoliopsida; order Fagales; family Betulaceae; genus Corylus; species Corylus avellana. The sequence continues at coordinate 18,080,811 of NC_142499.1, forward strand.
AAATAAAAATCAGAGTGAGAAAGAGAAAAAATGGACCCACCACTTTATTCACTCGCTTACACGCTACTAGAAAAGTGTGGGCCAGGAAACAAAAAATGGTAGGTGTTTATTTTTTTAATAATATGTAAGATGCACATGAACTTTTAATATTATTTATTTTAACTTTGTCTATGTTATTAAAAAAATATGCGTATCTCACATGTTCAAGTGACATATATTATTTTTATAGCCTGAATTAAAGGAAATTTCTCTAACCCAATTTGAAAATAAAAAAAAACTGTCCTAAATTTAATACCACACAATAATCCGGTCCAACACATCAAGTAAGACCACGTAATCAAAGACGTCAAGAAGCATATAAAAAAAAAATTAAAAAATTATATGAATTTCATTCACCAACAAGATAATAGAGCAATTTGTAAAATACAACTACAAATTTCTCTTGTTCAAATTTTATCTGTAAGAGCATTTTCAATGGAAGAGGTAAATGTTACTTTTATTTAAAACAACTCTTCAAATGTTTAAAAAACTCACTACATTAGATTAACAAAAAAAAAAAAAAATGTAAAATAGATATTTGATGGGAAGAGATAAAAAAAAAGTTAAATGTAGCAGCACTTTTCAAGAGAGCTATTTTATTTTTTATTGTTTCTCTCACTTATTTTCTCTTTTTCCCAAATATTTTCTTACTTTTTCTCTGACATGTTTTTTTTTTTCCCAAAACTTTTTCCATTTTCCCTCTCACATGTTCTCTTTTTTTACTTTTAATAATATTTAAATGATATAGATAAAAATATAACTAATCAAATGTAGGAGAGATTTAAAAATTCATTAACTAAATTAGATGAAATACGTTTTGAAAAATCATTTTGCATAAAAATTTGACTCCTCCATCAAGAATGCTCTAACTTGTTTATAACAGCCTTTATTAGTCCATGCCCCCACAAAATTTGCATTCCTACTAATATGACCAACCTATCAGCCACATTATGAAACTACTGATTAGTCAAATCAGCTCACTTAAAGCATAAATTGTCACTATGATAGAAATAGCGAAGGGAATTGCGAAATTGATAAAGTACTAAAAGAGAAGATTAAAAATAAAAAAGTTACGGAATCAATGACTTGACAGCAGATAAAGATGTAATTCGTTAAAATTTGATGTAGATCTAAAATTGATTGGAACAATAATTTTTTATAGATATTATCTTATAATAGCTAATAATAGCTTGTGTGTGTTATAAATAATTAGAGAATGGAGGCATGATTGCAGGCTTTTTATTTATTTTTTATTGTAGCCGTGGAAGAGACAAAAGGGGGGGGCGGTTGACTGAGCCACAAGCTGTTGGTCATGGCCGCCTTATCTTCCCACGTTTGTTTTGGTCTTTTTTCAGAACACGTTGACGCGCATTTTGTTACAAATTCATGCACCAAGGCCCACAAAACCCCTATGCTTTCACACTTGCCGTGTGGGGTCCAATACCATGCTCGGCCACGCGTCCGCTGCATGTTACACGCCTTTTAACTAGAAGTCTAGAAGAATGCTATTTTGCATTTATTCATCAAGACATGTTGGACGTCATTAGGCTATATATTTTCCGTCCCATTTTTTTTTTAAAAAAAAAAATATATATATATAGTATGTGGGTTTAATAATTCAAATGATAAATTTGCTTTTTTATCATTTCAATTACTCATTATTCTTTCGACATACTCAGCTAACGTGAAATATTCAATTTACCTTTAGATTAATCATAAGCTTTGTTTGTGTTTGTGTAATTGTGTATAATGTTTGGTTGGAAAATATTTCCAATGAAATTATTTTTGTTGGAAAATTATTTTTATAGGGTAAATTCCACGTCACTGATGCTAATAGCTTTCCTAGATCTTATTCTCTAATTTAAATGCGCGAAAGACTCTTAAAAAGTTACATGCAATAGAAAATGAGAGACGGTAAAAAGGGTTGGTGATTTTTAATAACCGCTGACACAGAGGTCTGATAGTTTTTGAAAATGAGAAACTCAAACTCAAAAAATAATTTATAAAATTTAAAAATGAAAATCATTTTCCGTAACAAAAAAATTATTTTTTTGGTCTTTAAGTTTGACTATTATTTTTAGTCTATCTCACCAAACACCAAAAAAAAAATAAAAAATAAAATATGTAATAACAAGAGCACGTACACAATTATTTTATGATACAGAAGGTAATGATTCACCAATAAGAAGTTGATTATAATTAGTTAATATAAAAACATTAAGATGGTTTTATTTTAACTATATAATTAAAGGAACACTCGAATAGGGAACATGATTATTTTCAGTCTAAAATAAACTGAAAAATATTTCGTTAATGGTCAGAATCTCTTTAAACATTTGTCCCATTATATATATATATATATATAAGGGGTGACTTCGGCCAACCCATGGCCTTTGGGGGTAGTTGAGTAGTTTGGCCATCCGAAGGGCCAAATTTTTTTTTTTTTTTTTTGGTTTGAGTTTAGGGGGTGGTTGGACTACCCCAAGGGCCATGGGGTGGTCCGCCATTGTGGCAGCTCTCAAGTTAATCCCAGCTAAAATGGGGTGGTTCGACCACCTCCTATGATTAAGATGGATGGCCAGTCACCCCTAATTTTTTAATTAATTAATTTTTTATTTTAAAATATTATTTTATTATTATTATTTTTTATAATAAGACATGTGTCTGTGGGTCTAAAATTTTTAAGAAAAAATCTTACCCATAAATTAAATATTTTTCGGTCCATTATATGGACCATCTAAAACTGGTGGACCTGCCATTACCATTAATTACCACCAAAACGACCACAGAAAACCAAAAAAGAGAAAAAGAAGCCTCCGGAAGAATCAATGCGATGTACCTGAAGTCGCCGACAGCTGTTTGTGCCCTATAACGTTGTCTCCACAAGTCGAATTTGCATAAAGCAATTCAGATATGTCTCATCAGCAATTCTAAAAGGCAAAACGTTTACCAGTAATTCTAAAAGTTATTGTCGTATTTTATTTTTATTATTTAAAAAATAAGATAATTTTTAAAATTATTATTTGATTAAACTTTAAAAATAATTAATTATAAATTTAATAATAATTTGAGAAGCAACATTATTATTGAAGTGACACAAAAAAGACTTCTAACATTATTGGACAGAAACATGAGTTAGAAATTTGTTTTTTAAATGGCCTATATCTACGACTACGAGTAATGTTACAAGTCCATCTTATGTCACTCTTGTGTCTCTTTAAAAATGATGTGGTTCTTAAAATCACCATTGAACTTGTGATTGATCATTATTGAATTTTGATCAAATGGTAATTTTAAGAGTCATTTTTAGATGAATACAAAAGTGACACAAAAAGACTTTTAAAATTACTCTACATCTACATATATAATTATACAATATTATATGTTGCCAAATAAGATATGGCCCATATGGGTGAGCCATTGACATATTTCTAAAAGCACCTCCTTTTTTTTTTTTTTTTTTTTATTTTATTTTATTACATGTGGTTGAAGACTTGAAGTCTCCTCTCCAAACCCCAACACTTATATATATATATATATATATATATATATATATATATATATATGTGTGTGTGTGTGTTGGGGTTTGGAGAGGAGACTTCAAGTCTTCAACTACACACACACATATATATATATATATATATATATATATCTTATCATTGTATAAGACACTAGAGATAAGTGAAAGATTTTATGAGTTTATTAGACATTCTAATTTTACAGATTAAAAATGTAATTTGAAATAAAATTATAGAAAATATATTTTTAAAAACTAAATTACTTATTTTTAAATCAGACACTTTTTTTTTTTTTTTTTTTTTTTTTTTAAGGAAAATATCACACACGTTTTGAGATCCAAGAATCGCTACGTTTTCTGTCAATAATAACGGCGTGTCCTCTCTTTCGTTATTTTCTTCAATAGTTTGGCATGAGATCCTTGAAAGGAATAGTACATGTGGAAAAAGTGTTGAGGCTGGTGGAGGTCAAACGATCAACGAGGGAGCCAATTAGAAGAAGGCACGTGGAGTTGGAGTCCGTAATCTTGAAGAATGTTTTAAGTGATTATGGGCGGGTTGTTAATAAAACGGTTTGGGCTGTTAGGTTTGTTAGGGCAAGTTGTTAAGTAGTTAGCCCGCATGCTTTTTTTTTTTTTTTTGGAAAGAAACTTCATGAATTAACCATCTCTTTCTCTCTCTCTCTCTTGCATTCTTTTTCAATCTTTTGAATTAAGTAGTGGCTGCATCGCAGCGTTTGAAACCTAAATTTCCACCAAATTCAGCTGCTCATTTGCTACCATCAAAAGCCTTTTTCGTTGGATGAGTAAAAGCTTGTGGCTGTGACACAAACTACATGGAGATCTAAGCCTAAATCAGATATATATAGAATCAATCTCAAAGACAAATGGTAAAAACAAAGGTTGCCTTGGGAATGTGGTCCTTTGCCGTTGACCGAGCGACTTTTTCCAAGCTAAAAAAACTAATTTTTAGTATTTTTATTTTTATTTTAGTAAGGCTAATTTCGTCATTTTTTTTAAAATTAGGAGTACATTATCATTGTTTTGGTAGTTTGGGAGGTAAATTGTCGCAATTGATAGTTTGGGAGGTAGATTGTCATTAGGGTGGTAGTTTGAGGGAGTTAAGTGGACTTTACCCTTAATTTTCTTATTTAAAGTTATAACATTAAGTAAAGAGGAATTTTATTTCTAATATAATATATATAGCTTCAATAATTGTTATTCTGAGTTTTGATATATATATGGAGTAATTTTAGAAGTCATTCTCGTGTTACTCATATATATGTGCATTTATTTGTACATGAGTGTATTTATAAATATATGTGTGCATAATAAATTTATATACATACATATAAACTCTAGATTTGATTAAAGAATTTAAGATTCAAGTTAATTTGTTTGTTTAACTCTAATGATAAAATCTTAACAATAATTAATATGGATTTAAATAAATAAATAAATAAAAAAAGTCATGATATTCACTTTATATAAAAATAAATAAACAATCGTCATCAAGCTTTAGTTCACTCGAAAAATAAATAAGTCAAAATTGAACAAAATATTTAACTGGGTGATAAGTTCGAACAAAGCTTGTGTTCGAAATAAAATTAAATGATTAGAACATGAACATTCATTGCTCGGCTCAACATCCCTAACAAGCTTCCTAATAGTCATAGGCTCATAAGCTGAAACCAAATACATTAAAATGATAAATGCAACCGTTTGATCAATATTGCATGGCTCTTCAGTTGCGTACTTAATCATCCAGAAGAACCAGAAAATCCAAGAAGAGATTGTAAGAACAGAACATGAGAAGAGTAAACATAAAGTAAGGCACCAGGAAAAGAAATGAGAATTACCACAAAATTCCACCTTGGCATCAAATCTGTTTTTGAATGAGTACCATTGACCTGAATCATCCGATTGGAACTCTACCTCTTATCTGCAAAAGCAAGAACATTCGAATAGCCATTCCGGGTTAGTTCAAATTACTAAAAATATTTTTCAACCAAAAGACAATGTTGGACCAACATTTGATAACCTGCGACAAAATTTATCATCAATCAACCTGCAAAAGAAGCAGCCCATGAAAAGGGCTGGGGGAGCACGGGTGGAGTATAAGGATCAAAGTGTGCACTTTGAGCATAATCATAAGAATTACGTCAGCATAATGTATGCAACTGCAGATGTGGAATATCACTCAACAGACATTCACATTTGCAGGCCAAAAAATAAGAAGAAGAATGAGTAGATTCACAATAAAAAATTGGATCTACAAATAACCAAACGCTATGTTATCTCAATTGGGATACCATAATTCATATCATCAATCATGTATATCATACAATAACCACATCATATTCTCAATTGTTTCCTCTAAAGATTCGGGATTACTGACTAGTTTTGCTCCAAACAAAGATTCCTCTGCTTCCAAGAAAGCCATATCCATATGCGACAACATTCTTATCCTGAGATTTTGTATCAACAGCATGAAACCTCTTCTTGCATAAACTGCTCTCTTTCTTTTCTCTTCTCTTGATATGTCAAAAGTCAAAACCAGGCTTAATATCAAATGGCATAAATTGGGTTTACTTCTGTATCAGACTCAGAGTCATGCCATGAGTTGGTTCGACACCTTGACAACTCTCTCTTCCTCACTCTACGAGTCCGTTTGGACCTAACCACGTAAAATGTCATGGTTCCAAGTACTCCTGCCATAGTGACTGCCCCTATAACTGTAATAAGAATTGCAGCCCACCGGTTATGTCGACCAACCACTATGTAAGATGAAGAGATAAATGCAACTGTGGTGCAAACAGAGGCCAACCACATCAGCTTATTGATCACCTCCACAACCTGCCTCTCGGACTTCATCTCCCCTCTGACAAGTGTGATTTGTACCACCACGACCGCCAATGACGTGAAGAGCGCGATAGCATTAAAGATGAAGAAGATCTTGAATGATGGACTGCTCGCCGTCACAGCCTTCCCACTATCCTCATCACCACCAGGAACAGTAAAAATTGCTGCAAATGCAACGGTGGCAAAGAGCACAGCAACCACTGTGACTGAGTTGGTGGCGTTGTTGATTCCTTCTCTGTGAAGCTTACGGAGCTCGTTGGCAATTCCATTCATGTTCCTGTTGGTTTTGCGGGTTTGTTCAAGCTGTATGTGTACATCTTTTTTAATTTCTGTGACAGTTTTTCTAAGCTCATCTCGTGGCTGGTTAAGTTCATTTGCTCTAACAGCACCATAACCAGCCAAGCACTCTTTGATTTCTGAGGCTTCTTCTGAGAAGGGGAGTCCTTCAGCTATGTCAAAGGCTGTTTTATGGTCTCTTGTTAAGGCATTCACATTAGTGTCAGGAAGCAGTAACAGCTCATTCACTATCTGCAAGAAATAATGTGTCATAATTGCTGAAGTTCAATTGACATTTTAACATTATGATCATTATGGATTGCTAAGTATTTTGCATCCACACATGACAATTGATGGGGTATATACATCTAAATTTATAAAATGAAAAAAAAAAAAATGCAAAGTTATAGGAAGATACTTGATGGAAATCAAAAGTCAGAAAAACGAAGCCCAATAGAGCCACATGAATCCCATGGCTTGTTATGAATGCATGATCCATCGTATATCACCAGTCATGTTATATGTGAGACAAATAAAATCCAAACCTATATCATGATCCTCTCAGCTGAAAAGACTCCTTTTGTTTTTGGAGCGATAGCTTGAGGATTGGGGGTTTTGGAGCTCGAGTATAGTTTGTTTCTGAACCAATTCTCAGTGGAGTACATTAAAGGTGCCTTTGTATAATTTTTGAAGTGTATTTGATCCATCTTTGAGGAAGAATGGCTTCTAGAAACCACTAATTCGAATTCTAGTGGCTTATTTAGGGTGAATGTCCTCAGAAATGACCCCCCTTTCGTGTAATTCTTGCAATTGGCTATAGCAGCAAATTAGTTCACTTGGTGACCGTTTATCCTACAAAAAATCATACAAAAGACAGTATTTGGCATTTGATAATTTCCATTGGTACTCAGCTCATCTCAGAATGTGATGAGTTGCCTATGAGCTAAGTTTGGGCCAGCCTGACACAGCATATCTCTTAGAGAATACATCTATAAGAAATGTGTTACATCGACATTTGATGACTTAACCAAAGGCCCCGTATCCTTGGTAGTACTTATCCACCTCTCAAAGGTGTAGGTCTATCATTCATCTCGGTATGGATAAGGGATTTAAGGAGTTAGGGATAATCATTCGTCAGGATGAATACAAAAATAGAAGATATATTGTGGCCTCACCTCAAGTAATTAAAGTAATATCTCATGTTCTAGTATCATTATGTTTCAGGTCGAGCTAAGCTTAAGAGTAAGAAAGCAAAATTCAAACTTGTATCTCAATGCTTTGTCAAGATTTCCTCAAACCAGCCCCAAATAAAGCTTGAAGCATTTAATTCTGGGAAGAACTAGAAGTTACTTGACCATCTCAGCCTGATTTGCACCCTTCGCATAAGGATGAGAAGCATCAAGTTAAGGCGATAATCATAACTGTGGTAAGAAAACAGCTATATCCAAACAGAAGAACTTTAGCAATAACAATGACTACCTCTGCACGCTTTTTCCTGGTGGCTACATGTAACGCAGTATTGCCAAACTTGTCTGGGAGCATGACAATAGCTGCATCTGCCTCAAGAAGCAACCTCACCACGTCACAGCTAACCCCTTTCACAGCCATATGCAGAGCGGTCTGCCCTTTCTTATCTGTCCTTCGAGCTAATTGTGGATCCTTGTCAAGCAATGCTTTTACCACGTCTACATGCCCCTGTCGGGCAGCTAAATGTAATGCATTCTTCCCATTGGATCTTGATATCTCCAGCAAGCTAGAATCTGTTGACAGCAATTCATTAACTACTGCTGTATGTCCCCGTGTGGCAGCAGATATCAGAGGGGTTGCATTTGACTGTCCAAATGTTTTGCTTAGCCTGGGGTCATGGTCTAATAGCACCTGGACAATGGCTGCATAAGATAGTAAATGAGTTGCGGATAGCCCAGAAAGCATGCAAGTTGCAATAGACATTCAATAGCTGCACATATTGAACAATGGACACAGCACTACTCCAAAATTCAATTTAGAAAGAATGTAAACCTATTTTTTTAGAAGATTTAATTTTAATAAATGCTTTAAGAAAACTGGGATATTAATCTTAGGATTAGATAATGATCTTAACCATAATGGGCTTTGCTCTACGGATCTAAAGCTCATTGTTTATCCCTCTTTCTTAAACCGTATTCTGAAACACATAAAAAGTCATTCCCTTATCAAATTATCTATAGAGCCATGAAAAGATTCAACAAAAGATTTTTTGTCTAAGAATATGCTAAAGGCATGTCATCATCATCAATTTAAGTGAAATGAGAGGCGAATAAGAGAAACAATGTTAAAATTCAAAATTTTTGCTCTAATACCTTGCTAAATCACCGCTTATCTTTAAAAACTCACAAACTTTCTAAACAGCGCTTAATCAAACAAAGCAATAGTGAGACCAAAGATTACATTACACCACAAAATCAAATTCAAGGGATTACCTTGGTGACCTTGACTTGCAGCAATGTGCAGCGGATCAAACCCAGAACGATTCTTCAACAAAATGCCCTCCTCAGTTGTATACTGCAGCAGCTCCTTCACCACATTAAGATGCCCCTTCTCGGCGGCAGAAAACAGGGCCGTCTCTCCCAACTCGTTCACCTCATTCACGATCGCCGACCTTATATTCAGCACCTCGGCATCAAACTCCGCGCCGCTCAGAGTCCCCACCATCTGCGAATCGATTTCTCCGAGAATCTGCTTCACGGCGGCCAAATCGCCTCGTTGCGCAGCCAAGTGGAGCTCCGTGTCGTTGTGGCGACCGGTCACCTGCTTCACGAACTTCTTCTTATCGATCCGCTTGCCGGAATTCGATACAATGAGGGACTTACTGGAATTGGAAACCAGCAGAGCCTTACCGGAACCGGATAAAACCAAAGTTGGCGTCTTCGGAGTTGGCGGTTCGGAGAGAGTGCCGGCATTCAGGCCCAGGCCCATGCCCTTCTCCAGATCCGTCTCGCCTCCTTCACAACCAACCATTTTGATTAGAATAAACCCGTGAGTACAAATTTTGAACCAAATTGATTAGAAATAGCGAGCAAACTAAGATCTTAACCTCAGTTTGGTTTCCGAGAAAACAGAGGAAAAAGAAATGACACAAAGGAGGTTCTACATTTTCCAAAAATGCCGTGGTTTTAATTCTGAAAAACCACCGTTTGAATTCCGAGAAAACTTAGTAAAAGGAGATGCTACATTTTCCAAAAATCGTTCAACTTAGCTCAGGAAATGTACGTTCAATACCAAAAAAACCGAAACAAAACGTAAAATCAAACCATTCTATTTGATTCCTTTTTCTTTTCCTGCGCTTTCTCAGCAACCAAAAAGGGCATTATTACATCACAAATTAAACGACAGAGAGGGGAGAGAAAGAGAATTACCTTCTTCGCATATTGACTCCATTAGGAGATCGTTGAAAACAAGCCCTACCGTTTCATAATTATAAGAATTTATTTATTTGTTTATATGTTTTCATAGGAATAAATTCTCTGGAGAAGAAAAGGTGGCGGGAAAAGACCAGAGGGGTTGGGTTCGCCGCCGGACGGGAAAGGAAAAGAGATATGGAGGCGGATAACTAAAAGAATATCAGACGGTTAACACCGTGGGGTCTACCATTTTGACCATCGAGGGCCATGTCAGCTTAATATCAAATTAACAATAGTAATTTATTATTATAAAAGTAAAATTAACAATAGTAAAAAAGCGATATCTTGGATATATCTAATAAGAAGCTACTACCGTATAACGAAATAACGGCCATTTTTTGGCTCACCAGCCTGGCATCTTCAAAGTTATAACGGGTCTTTTCTTCAAATACTGTGCAAGATTTCTTCAAAACGGTCTTCTTTTAAGGAATTAAACCATTCTCAAAATATACTTCTAAGGACTCCAACTAACACCTAAAAAGAGAGTATTGTCGGCTCAATTCCCTTATCTGAGGTGAAACGTGGCATTTATTTTCTTTAATAGGGTTATACCATTTTCAACATCATATCCTTTAAGTCTCTTATTTGTCCAACCCGTCTCATCACATATATTATTTGCCTTCTTCAACCTTACCATTGTCCGCCATTGTTTTCTTTCCTTTCATCGTTGGCTCGATATCATCCACATGATTTTTTTCCATTTTTACTTTCTTAGGGTTGTGTTTCTTCAGGCCTTTGTCGCTCAAATCTCTTCATTCAAGTTTTTCATTGGTGTGGGTTACATATCTGTAAATCCGCCTAGGACATTATCAAATACCAGATCCTCTACTTCCAAGTGTACTTTTCATTATGAGTAAGAAAAACCATAACTCGCCTTCAGAGAATTCTAATAATTGCTCTAATCTTCAATCAAAGATGCCCCAAAGGTGGTCACTAAGTCTTATGCCGAAATTCTAACCATATCACCCTCTAAAGTCTAATCCATTAAGAGTGTGCCTGGCCCTGCAACTTTGCTGGCTAGTAGCGTGTTTCTAAACAAAATTGAAAAAAGTACCGCGTTTGAGAGTGTAATTGAATATATATATATATAAAAAAATTTTTTAAAAAAATCATGGTTTTATACTATAGACAATGGGTGTGTTTTAAAAAACGTAGGATTTTAAAGATTAAATTGTTTAATCATTTAATTTATATTATAATAAAATGCGGAAGAGTTTTCTCTCTAGACAACCCTAGATGAGAAGGTACTGATTTTTCCAAGTTTGCCTGTGAAAGCATATAGTCTTGACTTGTATTTTTTTGATTCTGTATAGCGGACAATCTAGCTATAATGTGGGAGAACTTATCATTGATGGAGGATGAGGAATGGAGTTATCTTTTCAGAGCGAGGAGTTGATTGAAGGGGAAACTTTTGGTCAAGCTTGTGTGTTGGCAAAATTGGTGGCGGACCGAATGATTAGGAGAGAGACAATTCAATCATCTCTTATGCAATGGTGGAAGTTATCGGACAGATTTACTTTCAAAGTCCTTGGGGAGAATTTGTTCTTGATCAAATTCGGTGATCCAAAGGATAGAGAAAGGGTGATGGAGGGGAGGCCGTGGGTCTTCGAAGGGAACCTTTTTCTCCTTGAGGATTTTGATGGAACTAAATCGCCATCACAATTCACTTTCGATAAGGCAGCCTTTTGGGTGCGGATGATCAATATACCATTAGCTTACATGGGAAGGGAGATTGGTCGCAAGATTGGCACCTCTATAGGGGTGGTTGAGGCGGTGGATACAGATGCACGGGGTATGGGGTGGGTGGAATTCCTCAGAGTCAAAATTTTAATGGATCCAAAAAAACCCCTTCAGCGCGGCAGGAAGATTAATATTGAAGGAAACGTTCATCTGATTAAATTTCAGTATGAGCAGTTATCTAAATTTTGCTACCAGTGGGGGACGATTTGTCATGGAAGACTCGAGTGTCCTCGGAGAAGCAATTTCCGGTAGCAAGAGACCAACCAATATGGGTAGTGGATGAGAGCCCCTTCACCCACCAAGAGAACTGAGCGGAGCAACAACTGTTTTCTAGCAAAAAAGGGACCTGTTCCTTCAACTCATAATAAGGTGGCGGAGGAAACTTCTAGTGAAACCGGCGGTAAGGGAGGTGCTGCCGGCGAGTCTCTAGTAGGTGGGAAACCAAAAGCTTGTTATGGGAAAAGCAGCTTTTTTGGCGAATATCAGGGAGAGAATTGCGGAGTTGATAATGAGAAGATTGATGGAAATAATGGAGATTTTGTTTTTTCAAAAAAAGATATGGGAACGGCTCCTTCAAATAATGCTACGGGACATAATTTTGGCAAATCAGGATATTGGGAGGAGGTTAAACAGGTTTCTCACAAGGAAAGTGGGCGTGATACAAAACTTAATGGCGACACCACGATGTATGGAGACAAAAGAGGAAAGACTGACCACGTTACTGAGTGCCAAAAGGAGACTCTCTTAGACTAGGAATTATTTTCAAGGAGCCCAACTGAATATATGGGCCCATTTATCTCTGAAGTGGCAAGGTCCATCAAGGGAATCAACTGCAAGCCGTAGATAGCCTAGAAAAGCCAAGCACGAAGAAGAGAGACTGTGGAGCTTTTGACAAGCTGGTAGAGACCTTTTCTGGACAGACAGAGGAGAAACGGAAAAAACGTACTTCAAAGGGAGATATTAATTTGGTGGAGTCTAGAGAAATTGATTGGAATGGAGGTTTGGAAAATTTTAACAATGGTTCGGGGATGGCGGTGGCTGTTGAATAGCCCCGCCGACCGCAATGAGGATCCTAAGTTGGAACTGCCGAAGGCTTGGGAACCTTCGGACAATTCGAGACCTATGCCTTTTGGAAAAGGAGAAGTGTCCCTTTTTGGTTTTCCTAATGGAAACCAAAGTACGGAAAGAAAAAATGGAACTTATTCGATGTAAATTGGGTTTCAAAAATTTATTTGCAGTGGATTGTGTTGGTAAAAGTGGTGGCTTGGCTCTGTTATAGAGTGAGGAGATTATGGTTGACATACAAAATTATAGTCGTCGGCATATCAATGGTATTTTGAATGACCCAACCTCAAACACATAATGGAAGTTTACGGGCTTTTACGGTCACTCGGATGTCAACAAACGTTGAGATGCTTGGGATTTATTACGTCATTTGGCCAGCCTATCTCCGGACCCATGGCTATGTCTGGGAGATTTTAACGAAGTGGTGTCTATGTTGAAAAAATGGGAGGAAGGGTAAAGTCAAATACCCAATTGCGTAGTTTCCAATCTGCATTGAAATTTTGCGAACTCACGGATTTGGGGTATAGAGGACCCAAATACATGTGGACCAATTGTTGGGAAGGCTGGGAGTTTATTAAAGAGAGATTGGATCGTGGGATGGCAAATTCAGGGTGGAAAGACATTTTTCTAGAAGCTGAAGTTGCGGTTGAGGTGATGACTAGCTCGGATCATGCAGTATTGGTGCTACAATTATTGGGGCAGCGTACAAAACAACCGAAGAGGAGGAATTTCTGTTTTGAAGCCTGCTGGACTCATGAGCGGGGGTATCAATAAAATTTCTTAGAAGTTTGGAATAAATTCTGGGAAGTGGGGGACACTTGGACACAGTTGGGGGAGAAGCTCTCTAGCTGCAAAGACAGCATCTCTAGATGGAGAGGGAGAGTCCATGGCTCGGCACCAGCTGCTATCAAGCGGTTGCAAAATCAATTAAATGAGGCACAGGGCTGTGATAATCTAAGGGTTGAAGGGGAGCTTAAAAAAATTCAGCAAGACCTTGAATCCTTATTGGGCCAAGAGGATGTAAGGTGGAAACAATGGGCAAATGCGAATTGGCTTCTGAAGGGATATCGAAATACAAAATTTTACCACGCGTGCGCCAATCAATGACGTAAAACAAATCTGATTTCCAAAATCAGAGATGAGTTGGGTGCCACGTGGGACTCTCCGGAGGCTATTCAGGTAGCATTTGTGAATTACTTTGCTAATTTATTTTCCGCTGGACCTGTAGGAGATATGGGGGAGTGTATTCAGCCTATAAACCCAAGAGTTACTGCAAAGATGAACGAAACTTTGCTGCAAGTTTTTACTAAAGTGGAGATTGATGTGGCACTTAAACAAATGGCACCTTTAAAGGCCCCGAGACCCGACGGTTTAACTGCTGGATTTTTTCAGACCCAATGGGAGGTAATGGGTGATGAGGTTTGTCGGGCTATTCTTGAGGCTCTTAATTCGGGTGTTATGCCATCTCTTTTGAATATGACAAATATAGCTCTTATTTCTAAGGTGAAAAGCCTGTCATGTGTTACAGAATTTAGGCCTATTAGTTTGTGTAATGCTTTGTACAAACTAATTTCGAAGGTCCTAGCTAACCGATTAAAGAAGATATTGCCTGATATTATATCACACACACAGAGTGCTTTCATTCCAGGGCGATTAATTACTGACAATGTATTAGCTGCTTATGAGACCTTATATACTATGCACACAAGGTTTTTGGGGAAGAAATGATTCATGACGGTAAAATTGGATATGAGTAAGGCTTATGACTAGGTGGAGTGGCGCTTTTTGGAGGCTGTGATGAGACGGATGAGATTTGCTCATAAGTGGATTGATTTAATAATGATGTGTGTGACATCGGTTAAATATTCTGTCTTGGTGAATGGGAAACATTGTGGGAGTATTACCCCATCGAGGGGTTTGCGACAAGGGGATCCCATTTCACCATACCTGTTTCTTATTTTGCAAAGGCTCTGAGTGCTTTGGTGGTTCAAGCAAATATGGAGAGTGCTCTTATGGGGGGGGGGGGGGGGGGGGGGGGGGGGGGGGGGTTTCCTACATCAAAATTTGGGCCGTGAATTAGTCATCTTTTCTTTGCGGATGACAGTTTGCTTTTTTGCAGGAGTTCTCTTATACAATGGAATTTTTTGACGTCTTTACTAAGAAAGTATGAAGAAGCCTCAGGACAACGGCTGAACTGTAATAAAACGGCAATGTTTTTTCAGCAAAAACACCCCACTAGCTACCCAAGAGGAGATTGTAGAGGCAGCAAGGATCCCAGTCACACAACGCTATGACATTTATTTGGGCCTACTGGCTTTGGTGGGAAAATCTCGACTGGTGGCTTTCAAGAAACTCAAAGATAAGGTTTGAAAAAGGCTTCAGGATTGGAAGATCAAATTTCTATCTCAAGCAGGGAAGAAAATTTTGCTTAAAGCAGTCATTCAAGCTATACCAACCTATAGCATGAATGTTCTTCTCTTACCTAAATCATTGTGTTTGGAGATGAATTCTCTAGTGCAACAATTTTGGTGGGGGCATCAAGACAAGTCAAGGGTACATTGGATGACTTGGAGCCGCTTGGAGTTTTCTAAGCGTGACCGTGGAATGGGATACCGAGATCTATGAAGTTTTAACAAAGCTTTGTTGGCAAAACAAGCATGGCGTCTGTGGAAACAGCCCAATAGTTTTACAGCCCGCATAATGGAAGCTAAATATTATAGGGGCATAATTTTTTGGACTCCTCTCTTGGCCATCGTCCATCTTTTGCGTGGCGGAGTATTCACAGTTCTCAAGCCCTATTAAAAAAGGGTTTGATTTGGCAGATAGGGAATGGGTTGACAATTCGCATTTGGAAAGATAGATGGATTCCTCGTCCTTCCACATTTCAGATTCTTTCTCCACCCTTTTGATGCATCCAGAAGCTAAGGTCAGTGAACTAATTGATGTAGATACACGTTGGTGGAAGACCCAATTGCTGGAAACTTTATTTTCAAAGGAGAAAGTGCAGTCCATTCTTTCTTTACCAGTCAGCCATTCTAACAGAGAAGATGTGTGTATCTGGAGAGGTACTAAGAATGGTATTTTTTCTGTTCATTCTACTTACTATATTAAGAGGGAAATAGAAACTAAGGGGTTGGATGAGAGTTCTTCTCCTAAGGGGCACTGCTCAGTTTGGAGAAATATATGGGGATTGAGGGTACCGAACGTAGAAAAGAATTTCTTGTGGCGGGCTTGTCATGAAATACTTCCAACCAAGAAGAACCTGCAACGAAGGAAAATCACTGATGATCCACGATGCCCTATTTGTGGATTAGAGGAGGAAACGGCGTTGCACATTCTGTGGGAATGCCCTTCAGCGAGGGATTTATTGTGTGTGGGAAGCATCAAATTGCAAAAAAGTTCAAGCTCTGGCACAAGTTTTTCTACAATTGTGGATGAGGTCTTTAAAAAATGTAAAACAGAGGAAACAATCCAATTTGCCGGCATTACTCGACACTTGTGGCTGAGGCGTAATGAGGTCGTGCATGGGGGGACATTTCTGAATCCTAATGCACTGGCGCAGAGTGCTACACTTGCTGTTGCGACTTATGCTGACCTGCTGCAGTCTAGTGCTATACACAGTAACAGGAAACAGACGATTGCATGTTCGACGTGGAGTGTTCCTTCCCCGGGTTGGTTGGAATTGAATTGGGATGCCTCTGTCGAGAAGGACACGGAAAGGTTGGGTTATGGTGTCATGTTATGAGATGAGAAGGGTTTGGTTGTTGCTGCTCAGTGCAAAACTTTTTTGAGCAGTCTTGATCCGACACTGGCTAAAGCTGGGGCAGTTTTGATGGCGATTAATTTCTGCAAAACAATGGGCTTCCACAAGATCCATTTTGAAGGTGACTCGAAGATTGTGGTAGATGGTATTAATTCATCAGACGAAGACCAGAGCCAAACAGGAATCCTTTTGGAGGATATAAAGTTCGAGCTTCAATCGTTTTCCCACCAGCGGATGACTTTTATTTGTCGAGACGGAAATAAAGCGGTGCATACTCTATCGAAGATGGCCATAAAAAATAATGTAACCACCCAGTGGTTTTTTACTATTCCTGATTGTATCACTGATATTGTTAGGATGGAGTATTCCGCTCTATCCTCGTAATTTTATATCAATGAGAACGTATTCCTATTTTTCAAAAAATAAAATAAAATAAAATGCACAACTATTATTTTAAAAATCACGTTTTTATTAACAACCTTTCGAAATTACTTTTTTTTTTAAAAAAAAAAATCACACGTTTTTATTAAATTGTTAAACCAAACAGACATTCTTAACCAGATATTTTGAGGTAAATGACAAATTAAATAATCGGGTCAGCATTAGCTCAAGTTAAAGATTGGATCGGCCCTTGATCCTGACCCTTAAGCTCTGTACGTGATTAAGCCACGATTGAAATAGAAAGATGAAGAAGTAACGGTATTTGTAAGAGGTGTAACAGTTGTAACAGTTCGTTTAAAGCAATCTCTAGATTTCCTGAAGAGACCAACGAATAGGAGGGCTCCGATGGGACAACATTTTTGCATGTCCGAAGCAACGAATAAAACCTTCAGCTCCGGAAAGAAACGTCGGTGGTTATCTCCGTTACAGAGACAGAAAGAGCTGTGGGCTTCAGTTCCAACATAATCATCAATCTAAAAAACGTGCTGCAATAAATGGGGTGCCTTCACAGCCACCACCAACATCGAAACGGCAGGGATGAAGCCGCGGCTTCACCAGCCTTTAAATATGGTCCGTCCGATCACGCTGCTGCACATATGCCCAGCGGCCCCAGCTCAACCAAGCCCAACACCCAAAACAACATGGTTTGCTTGCCTTATGCTCACGTCGACTCCAGCCTCCGCGCCCTCGCCGGCCAAGCGGAGGGGTTCGGCCGACTCGCCATCGGGGGTCTCCACGGTCCCCTTTACCGCGTCACCACCTTGGGAGGTCAGCTTAATTCCTCTATTATGTGATATGAACTTCAATTTCTGGCGTTGGGGTTGTATTTTTAGGTTCGAAAAGCTGAATTCATGCTAATTATTAGGCTTTTCGGGGGGGGGGGGGGCGGTTGCGGTGGGGAGGGTTAATTTTCACTGGGTTTATTATTTGTTATAATTTGCTTTTTTTTTTCCCTCTTGGGTAATGCCTATTGGATGAAGATCTAAATCTGTGCGGTTATTTGAGCTGTTTATTTGCTCATGGAAATAATGAAATGGTTCTGATTAGCTTGTCTGTCTATATCGTGTTTTTAGCAAATTTCTGATTTTACTAGGTTGTTGAAAACATTAGAATACTTTAGTTGTGATAGAACAATTGAAATGTCTGAGATTTTCGAGTATATTTTCTTGGTTAAGGAGTCTTTGAGCATGGTTATGGGTTGCCAAGCCTAACTTTGTAATTCAATTTGGCATTCCCTAATTGATAATGTTGGCATTCCCTATTATTTCAACAGATAATATGAATTGGTGTAGCCAGTCATTGACTCGTCAAAATCTTGTGTGTGGAAAACCTTTTTTTAGGAGGTTTTTCGCAGTCTGTTTTTGATTTGTGTTCTGATACGCTTAACATATGTTTCATTCAATTTGTAGATGATGGGCCGGGATCACTTCGCGAAGGATGTCGCAGTAAGGAACCTCGGTGGATTGTCTTCGAAGTTTCGGGCACCATTCATCTCTCTTCCTACCTGACAGTGTCGTCTTATAAGACCATTGACGGTCGGGGCCAGAGGATTAAACTCTCAGGGAAGGGTTTGAGGCTTAAGGAATGTGAACATGTAATTATATGCAATCTGGAGTTTGAAGGTGGTAGAGGTTCTGATGTGGATGGTATTCAAATCAAACCTAATTCAAAACATATATGGATAGATCGCTGCAGCCTCCATGACTATGAGGATGGACTGATCGATATCACCCGAGAAAGCACAGATATTACTATTTCTAGGTGAGATCAATTCTATTATTCCAAAAAAAAAAAAAAAAAATCCCTTATTGTAGAATTAAAAAAAGAAAGAAAAAAAAGTTAATGTCTTCAAACATTGGCTTCAGGTGTCACTTTTCAAAGCATGACAAGACGATTCTCATTGGAGCTGACCCCTCTCATATCAGTGATAGATGCATCCGAGTGACCATTCACCATTGTTTTTTTGATGGGACCAGACAGCGGCATCCTCGAGTTAGATATGGGAAAGTGCATCTGTACAATAATTATACCAGAAACTGGGGAATTTATGCTGTTTGTGCTAGTGTTGAATCACAGGTGCTAATTTTTATATCAAATTCTATTATTTGGTGGTTTGAACATTCTGAAGATTTTAAGACTTTTCCTACTCTAGGTAATTAAAGATCTTCTGATCTATATTTTGATATCAGATATACTCCCAATGCAATATATATGAAGCAGGACAGAAGAAGGTGGCATTCAAATATCTTACAGAGAAGGTATTTCCACTTCTTTTGTTTTTAACTGAATTCATTTATGAAGTTTGCTAATCATATAGAATTTTTTTGGTGTTAATTGTATGAGGGCTTAATTGAAGTTTGTATGCATAGTTATATGTACTCAGACACACATGTATTAGGGAACTTTCTTGTAATTTTCCCCTTTCCCACCTTGAAGGGTTCCTCGTCATCAAAAAATAGAAAGAAAAAAAAAATGTATTAGGGAAGTTTGGTTGTGAATGCAACTCTTTGACCATATTTTTATTTGAAGAGGAAAAATAAAAAACAAAGGAACACAAAGCCTTGAGTGAGAACCAAGTATGATACACTAAGATAATCACATACTTTCACTTTGTATCAGTTTCTTCATGTCAAAAATGATTTTGCGGTGCTTTTCTTTTTGCATTTTCAATTTATGTTGTCTCTGTCATGTTGTTATCTGTTATATCCTTCAGCTTTTCTTCTTTCTACTGTCTTCTGAATGTGTTGTAGAGGCACACAGCTTTAATTATATAAATTAAGAAACTTTACCCTCTTTTTGATTCCCATTTCCATTTGAAAACGGATGTCCTTTAAAAGTTTATTTATCTTTCCATGTATCAGTCATTGAGATTGAAAGACTAGGTCTCTAGAAGCTGTATAGCACCCTAACCTTAGAACAAGAAAATAATAGAGATCAAAGCATTAGAACCTCAATGACGAGGCCCCTGTTGCATGTCAAACTGAAAAATAGAGAGAAATATTTGATAGAAGAGGCCATATAGCAAGGGAATCAACAATAACTGGACACCTACAAACGATGTGCATTGGAGTAGAATTGCCACGTGCTTTCTCACTAAAAAATGCAGGACCAGTAGTACTATTCTACAAGCATTACAAAAAAGACTCTTGAATCTTGACCTGTAGTACCCTTTGACAAGCATTAGTAAAGAGACTCTTACAGTTCATGGCCTTTGGAATTGAAGTCAAGTGTCAAGCATTCAAGAATTTTGGCTCCAACACCCTCCTATAAGAAAAGAACACAGAGATACTGTCTAGTTGATTTCATGACCGTGCAAATCATTCAAGAGAAGAAGTGAAATAGATTGTGAGACAAATACTTGAGAATCATTGGAAATGGAGATCTTAATCAGGACACCATAGGAGACATTTATGATGGGCTTCAAAGTCATGTTTCAAGGAATGCAGAGATTCATTGAGAAACAAAATATATATATATATATATCCTGCTTGAGTAGATAATTGGGTATGGATTATATAATTACAACTGTGTTGATGTTGGATTTTTCAACTGCCTACTTTGTTAAATCCGCTTTTTAAACCAAGCCATATAAAAACAACTAAAATATTGGAATCCCTGTGTTGAGATTACAAAACACGTTGGGAAGCACGACTTCATCTGATACTCTTAATGTTGAAAAGTATGCTGCACAGCTAGATGCCATGAAAAGTACTGAATCAGTAAGTTTTGAGTGGTGGAACCACTGAATATGATTCTTTGCAGAGTAAACTGTTTATTTTACTTGAAGTACTTGGAATTTTTCAACATCTGACTGTTGAGATTGTATTTGTAACCACTCTAGGCAGCCGACAGAGAGAAGGCAGCTTCTGGGTCCATGAGGTCTGAAGGGGATTTATTCGTAAGTGGAACACAAGCAGGATTAATGACAGAGGGTGCTGCTGAAAGTAGCATGTTTCATCCTAGTGAATACTATCAGACATGGACAGTGGAACCTCCCACCGATGATCTTAAGCAGGTTCTCCAACACTGCACAGGATGGCAGCGTGTTCCACTACCAGCAGATCAGAAGCCGGTTGCATAGATGCCTCCAATAATTCTACATATATCTTTAATTTTCACCTTCATGTTTGTATTAATGAATGCCTTCCTGAGTGAAAAATGGACTGATTTCTATTATAGCAAGTGTGAGATTATATTATAGAGGAGGTTTACTAATAATATGTTGTTTTTGGTTTTTTGTTTGAAAAAATATTTTAACGTGAAATAAAACAGTTTTGAATATTTTGTGTTTTAAATTGTTTGCTAATCTTTTTGTTCTGAAAAGAGAACAAAAAGAAGAAAGAAAAAACTTTAACAAACCATGTGATATAAAGGTGAAATGAGTTTTGAATATTTTTTGTTAGAGAAAATTTTAAAAAGTTGTTTGATAATGTAAAAAAATGAGGTTAACTTTTTCTATAAACTTCTTTTAATTGTCTCATTTGTCTTGTCATTGTTTCATACCCACTTACTTTGAACGGAGATCACTTAGCAATTTTTGTCAAAATGTCACGAAATTGGACACTTGGGCAATTTAAGGTGCGGGGCTCACTTACTTGAGGCAATTAAGCTCCCTGACCTCAACAATCATTATCTATCGCAATTTTCATAAAATTTGGGCAAAAAAGTCAAGGATCCCACCCCACTTACTTCCTAATTATTGTCATAAATTTTTTGTATATACATTCGAACCACTGTTGGTCATATTTCTCTTTATCGTGAAATTGAAGAAGCTATACAAGGGTTTTGCCGGACCTATTCATATGGTACCTAATATTATGGTATTTAAGCTAAGTAATTGTATGACACCAATGTGAATTAGAGTCTCTCTGGTTCAATTAGGACCATAATTACTGAATTTCCACGCAAATCGAAATCGAGAAAATGAAGTTTTCCAATCATTGACTCAACTTTAACAAACCAAGCTATATGATTGATGTAATATAAAGGTGAAATAAGTTTTGAATTTTTTTTGACACAGAAAATTTTAAAAAGTTGTTTGATAATGTAAAAAAATGAGGTTAAGCTAAGTAAAAAAAATGAGGTTAACTTTTTCTATAAACATCTTTTAATTGACTCATTTGTCTTGTCAGTGTTCCAAACTCACTTACTTTGAACGGAGATCTCTTAGCAATTTTTGTCAAAATGTCACGAAATTGGGCACTTGGGCAATTTAAGGTGCGGGGCTCACTTACCGAAAGCAATTAGGCTCCCCGACCCCAACTATCATTATTTATCGCAATTTTTATAAAATTCGGGCAAAAAATTCAAGGATCCCACCCCATTTACTTCTTAATTATTGTCATAAATTCTTTGTATATACATTCGAACCACTGTTGGTCATATTTTTCTTTATCGAGAAATTGAAGAAGCTATATAAGGGTTTTGCCGGACTTGTTCATATGATACCTAATATTATGGTATTTAAGTTAAGTAATTCTATGACACTGATGTGAATTAGGGTCTCTCTGGTTCAATTAGGACCATAGATACTGAATTTCTACGCGAATCGAAATTGAGAAAATGAAGTTTTCCAATCATTGACTCAACTTTAACAAACCAAGTTATATGATTAATGTGATATAAATGTGAAACGAGTTTTAAATTTTTTTTTGTCAAAGAAAATTTTAAAAAGTTGTTTGATAATGTAAAAAAATGAGGTGAACTTTTTCTATAAACATCTTTTAATTGTCTCATTTGTCTTGTCGGTGTTCCATACCCACTTACTTTGAACGGAGATCTCTTAGCATTTTTTGTCAAAATGTCACGAAATTGGGCACTTGGGTAATTTAAGGTGCGGGGCTCACTTACCAAAAGCAATTAGGTTCCCTGACCCCAACTATCATTATCTATCGCAATTTTCATAAAATTCGGGAAAAAAATTCAAAGATCCCACCCCACTTACTTCCTAATTATTGTCATAAATTTTTTGTATATACATTCGAACCACTGTTGGTCATATTTCTCTTTATCGAGAAATTGAAGAAGCTATACAAGAGTTTTGCCGGACCTGTTCATATGGTACCTAATATTATGGTATTTAAGCTAAGTAATTCTATGACACCACTGTGAATTAGAGTCTCTCTGGTTCAATTAGGACCATAATTACTGAATTTTTACGCGAATCGAAATCGAGAAAATGAAGTTTTCCAATCATTGACTCAACTTTAACAAATCAAGCTATATGATTGATGTGATATAAAGATGAAATAAGTTTTGAATTTTTTTTTACAGAAAAAATTTTAAAAAGTTGTTTGATAATTTAAAAAAATGAGGTTAAGCGAAGTAATTTAAGCCAAGTAATTCATATGGTTAACTTTTTAAGCTAAGTAAAAAAATGAGGTTAACTTTTTCTATAAACATCTTTTAATTGTCTCATTTGTCTTGTCAGTGTTCCATACCCACTTACTTTGAACTGAGATCTCTTAGCAATTTTTGTCAAAATGTCACGAAATTGGGCACTTGGGCAATTTAAGTTGCGGGGCTCACTTGCCAAAGGCAATTAGGCTCCCCGACCCCAACAATCATTACCTATCACAATTTTCGTAAAATTCGGGCGAAAAATTCAAGGATCCCACCCCACTTACTTCCTAATTATTGTCATAAATTCTTTGTATATACATTCGAACCACTAGTGTTGGTCATATTTTTCTTTATCGAGAAACTGAAGAAGCTATACAAGGGTTTTGCCGGACCTGTTCATATGGTATCTAATATTATGGTATTTAAGCTAAGTAATTTTATGACACCGATGTGAATTAGGGTCTCTTTGGTTCAATTAGGACCATAATTACTGAATTTCTACGCGAATTGAGAAAATGAAGTTTTCCAATCATCGACTCAACTTTAACAAACCAAGCTATATGATTGATGTGATATAAAGGTGAAATGAGTTTTGAATCTTTTTTGTTAAAGAAAATTTTAAAAAGTTGTTTGATAATGTAAAAAAATGAGGTTAACTTTTTCTATAAACATCTTTTAATTGTCTCATTTGTCTTGTCAGTGTTCCATATCCATTTACTTTGAACGGAAATCTCTTAGCATTTTTTGTCAAAATGTCACGAAATTGGGCACTTGGGTAATTTAAGGTGTGGGGCTCACTTACCGAAAGCAATTAGATTCCCCGACCCCAACTATCATTATCTATCACAATTTTCATAAAATTCGGAAAAAAAAATTCAAGGATCCCAACCGGCTTCTTAATTGTTGTTATTAACAGGTCTTGGAATTCATTGTTCCTCCTTTTTTTTTTGGGTGAGTTAATGCGATGGCACAACTGGTCCTCTTTTTGGCAATTATTTCAGTCATTTTCATTGAAACTTATTGTAGGAAGCAAGAAATAGGCCAGCCAGGCAAGAAATTAAAAAAAAGAAAAATTTTAAATTGTTGAAATAACAAAACCAAAGTCTAGAAAATCCACGTACAGTGTTGTTTGTGACCCGGCGTTAAAAATGGCGATTCAAGTCGAGTGGCCAAGATTAGGTCATATGATGTTTGAATTTTTAAAAATCTTTTTTAATGATTCATAGCCATATATACTAACGGTTTGAAATTGAAATGTAAACGCAGGTCAAGTTTGAAAATAATAATTTAAAATTTTAATGGACGTGACCGTTTCAATTTCCAATTATGGTGATTAAGACTTAAGAGAATCCTCCTTTTACCCGTACAAGCAGTTTTTATTTGACCTGCCATTTTGTGCCGTTGGTTCGTTTCAACGATAAAATATTTTCAAACCACGACATGATAATAATCTTTACAGTTTTCAGACTCACCAGTCACCGCCAGCCTCTGGGGGAATAAAAGGCCTGGCTTGTCTCATTTCTTGGGTTTTTCGTTGTTTTCCTTTTTATTTTAAGATTTATTTATTTCTTTATGAGAAACGAATTGGCATGTTTTATTTATTATTATTATTATCTTTTTCTTTTTAATTAACAATGAATAGAGCATGCTAATTCAACACAGATATACATAGAATGCAATGAAACATTTCTTTTTATTTATTTGTTTTGCTGATAAATAAAGTTTTGTGAGTATGTTTGAAAAGTAGAGTTTTTAAGTCAAAAAAAACATTTTTTTTTTTTTTTTTTTTTTTTTCAGAAGCTTCATTTTTAAGCTTTTGTCAAAAGCGCGTTTTGGCAATTTTTGAGCTTTTTAGACCTTTAAAAGTGATTTTAATATTCTTTTTTTTTTTACCAAACGAGTATTTTTTTCTTCAAACGGACTTTTTTAATGTTAAATGCACTTTTAGACTCCTCAAACACACACTCAAATAGACCCTTAATGAGCATTGCTTACATAATAAATTTCTAGAACATTATAAGACTTTCAAGGCCTCTTAAATTAAGAGTGTCTATATCATAGTTTATATTTTGTTTTGTTGCTTATATCAACTAAGAAAGAAACTAAGAATCTAATTTTAAGGGAGGCCAGCCTGTTTTAAATTTTATTTGGGCTAAAAAAAAAACCTAAAATATTTTTAAAATAAATTTAAAGGTTAAAATAAAAAGATTTTTTTTATTTTTATTTTTTATTTTTTAACCACCTTTCAGTCTGTCATTCCTAACGGTTACACATGGTATCACGTTATTTAAAATTGAACATACAATTAAATGTGTGAATTTAGACGATAAAATAGATCTTCTCAAGCTGTAAAGACTAATTTTTAATATGAAACTTGGAAGTCATTGACATTAAGAACTTGAATTTGACATTAATCCAGATTATAGCGTAAATTCAGCTGGAAATCTTGCAAGTGACGACTAAATACTAATATCTTAGGTAGTAAAATATATATATTTGTAATAGACAAATGGTGCACCAATATTATTAAAAAAATAAAATAAAGTAAAAAAGTAGTGCCTTCTTTCTCACAACAAACGGCCATTGGCCATGATGTGAACCGCACGTCCGGTTGGTCTGGTAATTGGTAAACGAATATGAGCTACGCTTCCGCTTATTTTTTCAATTTTCAGCAGTATCCCGTGATAAGCCCTGCTCATGAGGGGCACAATTATATATATATATATATATATATATATATATATATATATATATATACAATTAAATTATTTGTAAAAAACGAAGTCTTGTTTTTAACAACTTTAATTGCCGAAAATGCTTGTTTTGGTTGTGGTTATAAACACCGGAAGAATCAAAACAAGATGAATTAATCTATCAATAAGATGGTAGGTTTCTGATTATCTTGTCTCTATTAATCTTCGACATAATTCTGCAATGTAAGAATTTTTTAAATTCCGGATTATGAAGCACATCAAATTCAAAATGCTTCAACTAAAATCTCAAATTTAATTTTTTAATGCTCAAAAAAATTGACAATAGATAGGATGGCACTTCTCTGCAAGACATCATATATCATCAATGCTAAAATATTAAGTGTCAAGAGTTTCATTGCCCCTTCACCAAATTTATTGTCAAACTCTTGCAATTGAAAGTTTATGGTAGTACTAAATATGTTAAAATAATAATGATGCTCCATTGTGATGTAATCCCGCTGGCGATGACCTCAACCTTCAACAAAACAAGTACTAAAATCTAGAATGTCAATTTCGAATTTATTGGATAAAGAGAGTATTTTCTTAAACAAATTATCTCAATTTTTATCTCTTAAATGTATTTGTATTATAAACTATTTGCATAGCATTCAAGATATCTTGAGTTGGCAAAAAACATAAATAATACCAATGGTTTTGCTTTATCAAATGGAAAATGAATATAAATTAAAATGAAGTAATCATTTTATAAGTAGGGTTAGAATCCCTACCTTGAGAGTAAGTTGATCAATCTTTTATAACATATTCAAGCACATAACAAGTAGCACCAAACATTTTTATTATATTACAAATTGAATGAAAATGAGAACCGAGACAACGAGAATCACCAGCTTGTTATTTTGTTTAGCTCCCCTTTTAGTTTCAAGTTCATCAATAACTAGTAAACAAGTTTTGAAGAAGGACCTTCATCATTCATGATCTCTAAGAGTACGTTATTGAGATGTTAAATATCAAATACAATCAATTGACTTCTAAAGCTTGCTTCTTTATTAAGTTATCAATATATTAAAATGGGTTCCTCAAAATGTCAAAACAACATTTAATAGCATTATTATTATTAGGTCGTTAAAGAAGAGCTGCCGTATTATAAATTTATAGTACGAAAGGAATGTACATTGGTTCTATACGAAAATGTACGTACAATCAAATACAAAGTACAAAACGACTTCAAAAAGTCGCTCTCGTGCAAATCAGTCATTGCCGTGGCAGCAATTTGCATTTGTAAGGCCAGAAATATGCCACATTACTAAGGCCTTGTCTTTGAAAGAGATGTTTAAAAAACAAAGGGAAATGCTACGGATCCTGATCCACATATGAAAATAGACGTGGCATGTTGCTGACCTTACATATCAAAATTGTTGCACAGCAATTTCTTAAAAATTGCCATGGATCCTGATCCACATCAGTCATCAGCACATGTACTGTTTCAAAACGCGCGACTGACGTATATTTTTAATTTTCTTTTGTAAGCAACGTATACTATTACTGTATTACACAAAAAGAGGCGGCTAACGACATATACAGTTCCAAATAATCGGCAAAAAATGGCGAACCAAAACGAAAAAATCGCCGTGTAACGGTGTAAGTTTCTATGGTCTAAACAGTGAACGCCGCCGATGAGACGAGGACGACGAAGAGGAAGGGCTACTAACCGACTCAGTTGTCCCAAAGAACAAGTCCGATAGGTGATTACCCACATCTTCAGGGGCAAATTTGACATATGACCCCACATTCCTCTCTCCTCCCACGGTTAGCCTATGCGTCTCGTAAAATTCCCTGTAAACCGGCACGAGCTTTCTCGCTAGGGACACCTTGATTTCGTCTCGGAGTTTCGGGTCCGATACGACGACCGTTCTCTGCTTCTGACACGCGTCCTCGAAGCTCGAATTGAATTTTCTGAAGATCTCCTTTGCTTCCGCCGGCGAAATCACGGCCGTTGGATTCTCCGGCAGTGACGCCACCACCTTGCCCCACGCTAACCGCTCGTAATTCGTCGCGAATTGTCTCGCTTTCGCTTCGTGCCGCGTGATCCATTCGTCGCCGAGAAGGTACTGCAGATTCGAGGTACGGACCTTGGAGACCACGTGTTGAAGATTGTTGGTTAGGAATATGTATGAGAGAGATACGTCTTTGTAATGCTCGGCTTTGCCGTCAAGCTTACACAGAAGCACGAGGATTAGCCATGCCATGCGCAATGAAATCGCCGGTGCCTCAGAGTCATCGGACTGTGGAGTATCGAAGTAAGATTCCGGAAGCGACGATCTCGGCGGCGGAGGCCACTCGGCGAAAATATCTTCGAGGATGTGGCTGTAATCGGCGAGGTTCGAGAGGTAGTTCATCGCGTCGAGCGTCAGCGGGTGAACCCCGCCGCCACGGACGAGCGACTTGGAGTGCGAGTCCTTCTGGATCGTTGACTCGAAATCCGATACCATTGCGCGCACCGACTCGGTGATCCGGATCAGCGATGCGAGGGCTTGGGATCGGACGGTGGCGGTGGATTCGAGCGCGAAGATGGACTCGATCTCCGGCCAGTTCTCCGAAATGGCGGTGTACATGTCGAGCACGCGGAATATTTTCTCGGGAGATTTGGGAGATTTGCTTTTGGCAACGGCTTCGGGGAATCCGAACAGAAGAATAGCGCCTTCTTTGGAGATCTCGGCGAAGCAAGACTCTCTGATGGAGTCAGAGCTAGCGAAGACGTGGTCGCAGAGAATTCTCTCCCCGTGTAAGAGCGTTTTCAGGGAGATTTTCACTGCGCTCAACCAGCTCGTGATTTTCATCTCCAGCGTTTCCCAGTTCATCTTGTTGATCTGCGAGGAGCTCAGTTTCTCCACGCCGAGACGGTAAATGCCTTCGTCAACTATCGATTTTCTGATGATTTTGTATATACTCAAGCACTCTTTGGCATAGCCGGCGGAGATCATGCATTCGGCTATGGATCTCAAGTCCGCCATGGCAATGGAGGATTCCTCCTCGACCTCGTCGATGGCATCACCGGCGGTGCGCACGTCTTCGTCGTCCTCATAATCGGAAATGCTTGATCTCGCGGAGGTGCGTGAGGATCTGGCAGAGACGGATTCCGGGTCTAGATGGGCCCGGTTCATGGAGAGGATTTGGTAGAACTCCTTCTGGAGTCTCTTCATGGCGATCTGCATCAGGTTCTGGGCGTGGACGAGCCTGTCCGACGTGGAGTTCCCTGAGACCAAGGCGTGCATGGCCTTCTGGAGGTCGTTCACGCACTTGATGAACTCCATGGCCTCCGCTTTGCTCTCGTAGAAGAGCGACGTGACTTTGGCGTACGTGGAGCTCTCCGGGTCCCATTTCGTGACCAACGCCGCTGCGGCCTCGATGCTCTGCTCGGTCATGGAGTCCGAGAAGGTGCGGCTAGGGGTTGAGACGGAGGAGGGTCTTGCTGGTGAGGAGTGGCGAGAGACCGAGAACGACGGCGCTCTGGAGTGAAAGCAGATGCTCCTCATTCCCTTCCTTGGCATTTCTGAACTCTGAAGCTTAGAATAAGCTCTGTTCTGTGTTTGTCTCTCAGGAAAAAGATAGCTAATAAGCGTTTCAGATGGCGGGCGGTCGATATTCTTCGCCCTGTCTGATTGTTTGGGTGTTTCTAGACATGGACTATGAGGGGGGTATATATAGACGAATGAACGACACTGTTGCCAAACGAAATACAAATGGTGAAGCTTCTGTTTGGAAAAGAGCAATTTGCAAAACACATGTGGATTGACTTTCTATCTCTCAAGGCTTTGCAGTCGCATAGACCCACGTAAGCTGAATTTTTTGCGTTCCACGAGTCAGTCTCAATGCTTGGTTCCTTGCGTCTCAGATTATCAAAAAGGGTAAATATATATATATATCAGACATGCTATTTAGTTTTTTTTTTTTTTTTTATATATATATATATTTAATTCTCATTTCAAAAAGAAATTATCTGAAATAAATAATTCAATAAAAACTCTGATTACTTATCCATACAAATGCTTTATAATTTAGAACTACTAGTAAATCTGATTTAATGAATTTCGACTAGATTTATTATATTATATTTATATACAATCATAATTTTTTCCCCACATCTCAACATATTTCAAACAAATATGAAATGATTGAACTTAAAAAAAAAAAAAAAAAAAAAAAAAAAAAAAAAAACCCTGAAACTACTTCGTGACTCCTCTACTGTTCTGGTCGTATTTGATATTTGATTGTCGATATTAATTTGCTTATCACTCCGTCAGCACTTATACAATCAAACGGGAGCATCATATATACGTTATTCCTTGTCCGGGCTGACCATATTCCTAGTCTCCGCTGTTTCGTAGAAAAGAAGGGCCAATCTCAAGTTTATTTAATCCAATTCTGGCACGTAAGCGTGTACATATCAAAGGCATCTGCTGAATTGGTGAATCACGGATGACGCAAAAGAAATCATGACGAGGTTGCAGGCTTGTTTCCCACGTTTCATTTGGTTTCAATTTATATGTCTCTATTGGGCAGCGTTTTGTTTGTTTGTTTTATTTATTTATAAATTTCGCTTGTTTAAATAAATATATTTGTAATTATTATAAAAATTATTAAAATATAAATTAAATGATAAAAAATATAATGATCATATTATAGAGATCATCGGTGATGTAATTGGATATATAATAAAACATATATAAGAAATTTGAATATTAAAATTGGTATCTAAAAGCACTAACAGCAGATGTCTTATATGCTATTTTTTTTTTTTATATTTACGAAAAATATCAAAAAAATCACAAAAACAAACTCACATCAAAAGCCCTATACCTAACCTACACCAAAGGGTGCATTTTGAAATACTGTAAATACTTAATGCTTTATTAAATTATGAACAAATCATTCTCTCTCCTCTCTCATTGGTTGCAATGGTAAAAAAAAAAATAGTATTTAATTTATATAGAGAAAAATAAGGAAATCTATTATGAAGTGTTTTTTTTATAGGAAATCAAAAAGTAGTTTTATTCCCTAAGTTGAAAGAAAATGGTTGGGAAAATGCTACTAGTGCTCTTATAAGAGCATCTCCAAAATACCCAAATATCTAATAATAGTCAAATTTGACTATTATGGGTGCTTTTCGTCTCCAGTAGAATAAATAATTTAACCTTTATATATATATATATATATATATATATATATAATGTAAACAATAAATAGATTAATTAGCCTATTCATTATTCACACTATAAATTTTGTTTATTATTTGTTATCTTTCATTTTCTTTCTTTTACTCTCTCCTCGTCTTTCTTTCACACTATTTCTCACACAAAACAATATTTTTTAAAAATAATATAATGTAAAAAATAAAAATTTATATTTTTTCAATAGCTATTTTATCTATTTCTACTTGAGATGCTATAAGACGATAGCTTGTAGTTTTAATATTGGTATAATGTAGAGTCAAAAACCCAATTAACAATTGCTTTTAAGAATTAATAAGACCCACTTTGTTGGCATGTAATGCTAGCATATCGGCGACAAACAGACAAGAGATCTCTTTTATTATTTATTTATTATTATTTTATTTATTAAAAGACCCACCAGTTGCAACTGGCGTTGTACTTCGCCCCAGTTTTTTTTATGGTGTATTTGTTTATGGATGTCTTGCTGGACATGGTTATCTACTTATCTTATTATCAGCGATGTTATATGCGCTTAGAAAATAAAAATGTTACACTTATTTTTATTTTTTTATATTGGTTAAGTGTTTTTTAAAATTATAATTAAATATAAAATGAATTTTTATTAGATTTTGATTCAACGATGGTTTTAAAAGTTACCTGTAAATGTAAAAAAATTATGTAAAAAATTAGAATAAATGTAACATTCCTTCTCTTTTCCCTCTCCTTATGCGAACATGTTTGAAAAAGTGTAGCATTCTGGTATTTCTGGTATATTTGGCAAAGCTTATTATCAAATGTCTACCTCAATTTTTTTTTTTTTTTAAAAAAAAGAAAGAAATGGTAGCTGTCTTCGAGCCTGTTTGAGATTGTGTTAAGAAGTTTAAAAAATACTTTGTAGTAATTCAAAAGCACTTTTTAAACTTTTTTTTTTACTTTAAAAATGGTCAAAACGTATTTTTAAGAAAATCTCAAAAATAAAAGTTTTTATACAAAACTATTTTTAACTTTAAAAATCTTATTTCTCAACACAATTGATTGAGATAGTCCAAATATCCTAAAAACTCTACTATCTAGAAGGGTGGGGGGTAGGGATTGACTTGCAGCCAAGTCCTCTCTAGGGTCTCCATCGTAGAAAGGTGGCCACCCACCACCCTCTCATGTCTCGCCCTACAAAGAAGAGAGACTAAATTAAAGGGTATTTGCAATCCACCCCTCTTCTACTTGTTTGGTTGACTTACGTGGCAAGAAGATATTGGCGGTGAATTTAACGTATATATGCTTACACGTCATAGTTTTTTGTTTTTGTTTTGTTTTTTCTTAGAATATGGATATTAATTTCAAGTTTAACACTGTCTGACTAAGGTTGCCACAAGTTGCTTCCATCCCAATTTTAGATGTGAACCGGATAAATCAATAACCAAATACATGCATTTATCCCCCTAGCCTCCCCTCTCCCTCCTTCTTCTTCCTCTTCGTCATTAAATAGCAACTTCCATGGTCCTATTTGGCGGCTTTTACGTGTTATAATTAAGCTACCATTTTTCACACGCTAATAAATGCGCAATCTAATTGAAAAAAAAAAATAACAATAATAATTTTTTATTTTTAGGTGAAATTTCAAGTGATCCAATTAAACGAATATATATATATATATATATATATATAGAGAGAGAGAGAGAGAGGGAGAGAAAGAGATGGTCATATAAGTTTTATTTTTATAGTATTTAATTAGTTTTACTTTTATTTTCGGAACACTTTTTAAATTATTAAATTTCATAAGAATTTTCATTTATATTTCTGTACATAAGTCACGTTTTTGCATGAAGAAAATTTTATATCCAAAATTTCTGGTTATAACTCGTTCGTTGTATATTCCAATCACACGTGTAATTGGAAATCTTCATTCACTTTCTCTCCTGCAGTCAATTGACTCACTTTTTTTTTTTTTCTCATACATTTTCATATTGAGACGTCATTTCAATCCTTGTATTCTTAATTTGAATACTTAAATTAGTGAAATTAAACCTATAAAAATTCAACCCTCTCTGCTTAACATTTTCTATCAACCATATTTTTTTAATGACAATGTTTCCCTTTATCCCCTCATGGCACAAAATTCCAACCACTGTACGTACGTGCAACGGCCAAGGGCCAAGCCCATCCCTCCAAGCCAAAACTTTTAAAAACCCCAAACAAAAACGATATTCACGGAAAATATTTAATTTAATAAGAGGGTGATTTGACGAAGTTAAAGTTCAATCTGAATATCTTTGGTCTTAATACCATGTTGAATTAACACTTGTTCCAGAAGCTTAAGCTAATATGAAAAAGTAAATTTAATCACTTCATCAACATTTTAACTCATCAAACCGTTAAAGTGTTGAGTGATCGAAGGATGTAATAAATTTAATCACTTAAATTTATAAAGGTTAAATAAAGGTCTTGGAATAAAGGTTAAATAAGTGCTGAGTGTGGAGTAACTGGAGGATGGAATAAATGTTAAATTTAATCACTTAATCAACACTTTAACTTACCGAAGATCTTGAAATATCGTTTAAAAAAAAAAAAAAATCTGGGGTGTTCCACATTCAAATGCACTAGTCGTCACACCAAGAGAAGAAGAATGCGGAATAACAAAGATAAGCAATCACACACGACACAAAGATTTAAGTGGTTTGGCTTAATAAGCCTATATCCACTGGCGGAGACGACCCAGAGAAATTTTTCTATCAAAAGATGAAGTACAAAAATAGCAGAGATAAAATCACTCAGATCTCAAAGCCCCAATACACCCAAATCTCACTATCACACAAGAGAGATTATTCCTAAAATAGAATACAAAAGACAGATGTACAAACTCTTCTTTTGCTGGAATGGATGGCGGCTGATTTCTATTTTTTTCTCTCACTCTGCAGCACCCTTTTTCTTCTAATCACTTGTTTTTGGCTCCCCCAAAAATCACCAAGAAGAAAACACTCTTGCTGCCCTTGTACCTCCTTCTCTCAAATTCTCTTTTTTTTCTCCTCCCTTTGGTGCTTCACGTTTTTGGCACACACTCAAAGTGTAGCGCCCCAAAATTTTCAAAGTTATTTAAAAAAATTATTTTTATGATGATGTTATTTTGATATCCATCTTAGCCTATGATTTTAATTCTTGGAAAATTTACGATATTACAGAGAGTGGTAATTAGAGAATGGTAATTGGTGAAATAATAGGATAGTAAATGGTAAGTAGAATTGTGGATGGATAAATGAAGGTATAATAGTGTTGGTAGATGGAATGGTAAAATGAGGCTAGAATTGTAGATGGATAAATGTAGGTATAATAGTATTGGTAGATGGAATGGTAAAATGAGGCTAGAATTGTAGATGGATAAATGTAGGTATAATAGTGTTGGTAGATGGAATAGTAAAATGGAAGGTAGAATAATACTTGGTTTTTCCCTAAAGAATAACACGTTTCTCTTTGCCTCGGAATAGTACGTTTCTCTTTGCCTCTTACTAAAGAATAACACTCTTCTCGGTGTTGTAAGTCTCTTGAAGATTCTTTGTCAACACATTCATCCGTGAGTGAATATTGATCATCAAGCTCCACCTCCACGAATTGTTTCTCTTTCTGCACTGTACTTTCAGAAAGCTCATCTAAGTTAACAAACTCAGACTTCTTCGATTCATGCTCTGTAACTTCAAGTTCTGCACTTGACACATCCTTGTACATAGCACACTCATTAAAAGTCACATTTCGACTTCTAACGATCTTCCAATTTTGATCATCCCGAAATCGATAACCGAAGGCCTCATCTCTATATCCAATGAAGAAACACTTACTAGATTTACCATCTAGTTTACTCATAGCATCAGACTCAACATGGACATACGAAGCACAACCAAAAACTTTCAGATGTGAAAGATTTACATTTTTTCCACTCCAGACTTCTTCCGGTGGTCTATGGCTCAAGGGAACGGAAGGCCCCCTATTTCTCAGGTATGCAGCAGTACTCACTGCATCAGCCCAGAAAGTCTTTGGTAACCTAGCATGCAATCTCAAACTCCTGGCACGCTCATTAAGAGTCTTGTTCATGCACTCAGCCATGCCATTCTGCTGCGGCGTTCTCGGGATAGTTTTCTCCATTCTAATCTCATTCACTGCGCAAAACTGTTTAGACCCCCTGTCTTTGTATTCTCCTCCATTGTCCGATCTCAAATGCTTGAGCTTCAAGCCCGTTTCAGTCTCAACCATGGCCTTCCCTTTCTTAAAAGTCTCAAATACATCAAATTTACTTTTCAAGAAATAAACCCATACCTTCCTGCTTGAGTCATCAATAAATGTGATGTAATACCGCGAGCCTCCAAGAGATGCCACTGGTGCGGGGCTCCACAAATCCGTGTGTACCAACTCCAACTTTCCAAGCTTAGGTGCTTTGCCAACTTCCGCGAAACTCACCATCTTCTGCTTTCCTAGGATGCAGCCTTCACACAAATCAGACTCAACTGACTTTAACTCCGGTAGTTTCCCTTTTGACATAAGTACCTTCATCTCTTTCTCGCTCATGTGCCCAAACTTTAGGTGTCATAGTTTTGAGTCAGCAGTCGTATCTACAACAGCATCTGTATCCTTGTTGTTTCATATAGAGAGTATCTATCTTATAACCACGAGCCAAAATCCTGGCTCCCTTGCTCACCTTCCACTTTCCACCATGGAAATGAATTGAATGCCCTTATTCATCAAGCTGTCCCACTGAAATCAGATTTTTCTTCAGCTCCGGAACATGCTTGACCTTCTGTAGCTTCCATACCGAGTTACTGTGAACTCTAATGCGAACATCGCCTAGGCCCACAACATCCAGCACCGTTCCGTCAGCTAAATACACCTTCCCGAAATCTCCATCAAGATAGTTCTCGAGAATTTCACGGATCGCTGTCGTATGAAAAGATACTCCTGAGCCTAAGACCCAAGAATTAAGGGGACTGTCAACAGATAGAAATAAGGCATCATATACTTCTTCGGTCATTACGTTTGCAAAATCATTCTTAGTCTCCTTCTGCAATTCCCTGCAATTCTTATTGTAGTGGCCAGTCTTGCCACAGTTCCAACACTCAGGTTGTTGGCCGAATCTGAATTTGCTTCTCCCTTTTCTGGAATTTGATCTGCCTTGACCAGGGTTTCTATCTTGTCCTCTGCCCCGAGTCTCGAGGTTTAAAGCAGCACCAGAACAAGAGGCTTCACCCGCATCTTTTCTGCGAACCTCTTCATTGAGAATCAAATCCCTGACGTCTTCATAGCTCAGTTTACTCTTTCCTATAGAGTTACTCACAACCATCTTCACTGCTTCCCAGCTATTTGGCAGTGATGCAGAGACGATCAACGCGCGAACCTCATCATCAAAATTAATTTCCACCGAGGACAATTGATTTGTGATGGTGTTGAACTCGTTGAGATGATGTGCCACCGAAGCCCCTTCCGTCATATTTAGGTTGAACAATTTCTTCATCAGATGCATCTTGTTGTTAGCCGACGGCTTCTCATACATGCTTGACAAAGCCGCCATTAGACCTGTTGTGGTCTTCTCCTTTACAAAGTTGTGTGCAACTGATTTTGACAATGATAACCTGATAGCTGCTAGGGCTTTACGATTAAGCATAGCCCACTCGTTATCATCCATGTCGTCGGGTTGTTCTTGCAAAAGAGGTTGATGAAGATCCTTCCCATAAAGAATATCTTCAATTTGTACCTTCCAATACCCAAAATCTTTGCCGTCGAATTTCTCGATTCCCATCTTTCCTTCTTCACCTGTCATCGCTCCCACTCGAACCAACAGCTCTGATAGCAATTGTTAGGAAATTAATCCTATTTTCCAAGACCTGTGAGATGCGAAAAATAAGAAGAATGCGGAATAACAAAGATAAGCAATCACACACGACACAAAGATTTAAGTGGTTCGGCTTAATAAGCCTACATCCACTGGCGAAGACAACCCGGAGAAATTCCACTATGAAAAGATGAAGTACAAAAATAGTAGAGAGAAAATCACTCAGATCTCAAAGCCCCAATACACCCAAATCTCACTATCACATAAGAGAGATTATTCCCAAAATAGAATACAAAAGACAGATGTACAAACTCTTTTTTTGCTGGAACGGATGGCAGCTGATATCTGTTTTCTTCTCTCACTCTGCAGCACCCTTTTTCTTCTAATCACTTGTTTTTGGCTCCTCCAAAAACCACCAAGAAGAAAACACGCTTGTTGCCCTTGTACCTCTTTCTCTCAAATTCTCTCTTTTTTCTCTTCCTTTTGGTGCTTCACATTTTTGGCACACACTCAAAGTGTAGCGCCCCGGAATTTTCAAAGTTATTTAAATAAATTATTTTGATGATGATGTTATTTTGATATTCATCTTAGCCTATGATTTTAATTCTTGGGAAATTTATGATATTACAGAGAGTGGTAATTAGAGAATGGTAATTGGTGAAATAATAGGATAGTAAATGATAAGTAGAATTGTAGATGGATAAATGAAGGTATAATGGTGTTGGTAGATGGAGTGGTAAAATGAGGCTAGAATTGTAGATGGATAAATGTAGGTATAATAGTGTTGGTAGATGGAATAGTAAAATGGAAGGTAGAATAGTACTTGGTTTTTCCCTATAAATAGAGCTCTTCCCCTTCACAAATTTCACCACTCCTCTCCCTTCTCTTCCACATATTCTTCATTCTTCCGTTTTCTACTCGGTCTTTCTTCTTTCTGAAAGTGTTTACACGAAACAGAGAGAGAAAGGACGAGACAAAGCGTTGCAAGAAAGAAAGAACATGAGAGAGAACGGGCTTGAGAAATTAGTTTCAAGAGATATACTAATGGTGTTAGTCAGATTGGAGCAACTAGATCATTCAGACCACTTTTTAGCTTCAGTCTAGATGTAAGTAAATTCACTACCCCTTCTAAATTTACTTTATGTCATGCTATTTATTCATTCTTGTATCAAACTGTAAATGATTATTTTATTTAGCTGTCATGGAAATATGTTGCATGCATGAAGGATTTCTAAAAGAATTATTTAGAAAGTTTCTATTTCTTTAAATGCTTTCTAAGTACACAAGTTTATATTTGGAAAAGTTTCCATTTTTTAGAAAAGAAAGTTGAGAAATGATGATGATTATAAGAAAGAAGAATGATGATAAACCTTCCTACATGTTGCCCTAAGATGCATCAAAAGAAGTACAAAGAAAAGTACAAGAAATGAGTTAAATGTTTATGAAATGAGGGCACGTGTATGAAGGAGAGTATTTTTGGCCCCAAGATAAGTAAAGATGAGAGTTCGGTACCGATACTTGGATGGAGGCGAAACCACTGAAGGAGGCTATGCTAGAAGGTGGTATTTCATCAACAGATCGTTGAGTGCACCAAGAAAAGAGTTAATTGACGGTCGGGCATGGCTGTGGCCACAGTTCAGTGCCATGGTCAGAAGGACCCGCAACCGTCGTACACAGGGGTAATAGTGTACATGGGCCCTAATATGAGAAAATGATAATATAATTTACAACGATGATATATTATGATGATTTACAACGATGATATACTATGATGATTTACAAAGATGATTTATGACGATGATCTATTACTAGATGTAATAGTACGTATATGCTACGGGAGATGCAACCGTACATACATGTATTATTATGGCTGAATATATATTTATTTGTGAAAACAATTTTCAAAACTAAGAACAAGGAGTAAAACTCTTTATGGTTATAGATTTTACTTGCTGGGCCCCTTTTGGGCTCATTCAGTTTTATTTCTTGTTTTCAGGAAGAAAGGACGCTGGAATAGGAAGCCGGAATGGGGCAGGAATAACTATTAACTTTCACAGTCTTTTCATATCAGTTATTATAATAATATGATTTTCCACAACTAAAGTTTAATGTTTCCTAATTTTGCTTGTAATAATATCTCTTGAAGAATGTTTTATACATTGATCGTATCCTTTAAAATCAAGTACTCTGATAGACCTTATAGATCTTTGCAAAAACTTTTGTTGAGTAAGAAGAAAAGTGGCAAACTCAGCCTTAACGGGTTGGGGATGTTACACAAAGGCTCATGCTACAAGCCTTTTATAAGGCACTAAAGTCGGTTAGACAATCCTACTACAAGTAGGTCTTCTCCTCTTCAAAGTAAGTCACGGAAACCAAGTCCACATGGGACTTTAATAACCAAGTCGGTCAACACAAGGGTCCAACTTCCAAAAGGATTTCCAAATACAACTCATAAAAGGAGTCTCCAACATCTGAGGGAAATAAAAGACAATGGGGACCACTCCAAACTTGATTTCAAGTCACATGTCTAATAGGGCCTTGGCCAAGGTAAGGTGGAGCGAGACTCGGGGCACGGCCATGGTGAGGTGGAGTGAGACTCGGGCCTTTGCCAGGGTGGTGCAAAGTGCTTTTTCTACTCTAAGCCACATTGTGCTCATTTTCCTTTGTTATTTATGATCACTGCACAAAGCTGGTAGGGCAAGGCTCGGCCCTCAGGAAGCAGAGTGATGCTCGAACTTCGGGAGGTGAAGTGATGCTCGGGCCTCAGGAGGTAGAGTGATCCTCGAATCTTTCCTCCTTGGATTTCGCTTCGATTTTTTTTTTTTTTTTATTGGGCTCTCAAATTTTCTTTGGAAAATTTTTCTCAAGTTTGTCTCGAAATTCCATTCTCGGACTCAGAATTTTTCTTCGAAAATTTTTTCGGAGTTTTTTGGAATTTTTCACCCTCGGCTCTAGGACTCAAATTTCTCATTCTCGGACCCTCGGACTCAGACTCTTCATCCTCGGCTCTCGGTCTTGGTTTTCATCCTCGGACTCGGATTTCTCATCCTCGGACCATCGGTCTGACTTCATCCTCGGACTCTTGGACTCGGATTTCACATCCTCGGACCATCAAACTCGGACTCTTCTTCCTCGGCTCTCGATCTTGGTTCTCATTCTCGGACTCGAATTTCTCATCCTCGGACCATTGGTAGAACTCCTTCTGGAGTCTCTTCATGGCGATCTGCATCAGGTTCTGGGCGTGGACGAGCCTGTCCGACGTGGAGTTCCCTGAGACCAAGGCGTGCATGGCCTTCTGGAGGTCGTTCACGCACTTGATGAACTCCATGGCCTCCGCTTTGCTCTCGTAGAAGAGCGACGTGACTTTGGCGTACGTGGAGCTCTCCGGGTCCCATTTCGTGACCAACGCCGCTACGGCCTCGATGCTCTGCTCGGTCATGGAGTCCGAGAAGGTGCGGCTAGGGGTTGAGACGGAGGAGGGTCTTGCTGGTGAGGAGTGGCGAGAGACCGAGAACGACGGCGCTCTGGAGTGAAACCAGATGCTCCTCATTCCCTTCCTTGGCATTTCTGAACTCTGAAGCTTAGAATAAGCTCTGTTTTGTGTTTGTCTCTCAGGAAAAAGATAGCTAATAAGCGTTTCAGATGGCGGGCGGTCGATATTGTTCGCCCTGTCTGATTGTTTGGGTGTTTCTAGACATGGACTATGAGGGGGGTATATATAGACGAATGAACGACACTGTTGCAAAACGAAATACAAATGGTGAAGCTTCTGTTTTGAAAAGAGCAATTTGCAAAACACATGTGGATTGACTTTCTATCTCTCAAGGCTTTGCAGTCGCATAGACCCACGTAAGCTGACTTTTTCGCGTTCTACGAGTCAGTCTCAATGCTTGGTTCCGTGCGTCTCAGTTTATCAAAAAGGTATATATATATATATATATATCAGACATGCTATTTAGTTTTTTTTATATATATATATATATATATATATATATATATATATATATTTAATTCTCATTTCAAAAAGAAATTATCTGAAATAAATAATTCAATAAAAATTCTGATTACTTATCCATACAAATGCTTTATAATTTAGAACTACTAGTAAATCTGATTTAATGAATTTCGACTAGAATTATTATATTATATTTATATACAATCATAATTTTTTTCCCCACATCCCAACATATTTCAAACAAATATGAAATGATTACACTTAAAAAAAAAAAAAAAAAAAAACACTGATCTACTTCGTGACATCTCTACTGTTCTGGTCGTATTTGATATTTGATTGTCGATATTAATTTTCTTATCACTCCGTCAGCACTTATACAATCAAACGGGAACATCATATATATATATTATTCCTAGTCTCCGCTGTTTCGTAGAAAAAAAGGGCCAATCTCAAGTTTATTTAATCCAATTCTGGCACGTAAGCGTGTACATATCAAAGGCATCTGCTGAATTGGAGAATCAGCGATGACGCAAATGAAATCATGATGAAGTTGCACGCTTCACGCTTGTTTCCCACGTTTCATTTGGTTTGTTTTATTTATTTATAAATTTGGTTGTTCAAACAAATATATTTGCAGTTATCGGAATATAAATTAAATGATAGAAAAATGTAATGATTATATTATAGAGATGGGTGATGTAATTGGATGTATAATAAAACATATATAAGAAATTTGAAGTTTGAAATTGGTACCACTTGTAAGAGTTTCACTAAAATCATTTTGGAGATGCAATTTAAACAAAATGACATTAATATCTACTTTTTAGCTTCACTATTTTAATAAAAAAAAAAGTATTCAGGTGAATAGTATTAACCAAATTTAAAAATTATTATTTACTCACCTATTGATTAAACAACTCATTTCTCTTTAAAAGCAATTAAATTTAGTGAAGTTGTTAGGAATGCTTTAAGTGCGTTTTCAAAATACCCAAATATCTAATAATAGTACTCAAATCTGACTATTATGGGTGTGTTTTTTTTTTTTTTTTTGGGTCTCTAGCATAATAGATAATTTTTATTTTTATTTTTTTTATTTTTTATTTTTTTTTATCTAGTGTGAATGATAAATAAACTAATTAACATATTTACTATTCACACTAATTTTTTTTTTTATTATTTGTTATCTCTCATTTTCTTTCTTTTACCCTCTTCTTCTTTTTCTTCCGCACTATTTCTTACAGAAAATAATATTTTTTTTAAAAAAATAATATAATGCAAAATTTGTTAAAGTTTAAAGGAAAAAAATAATAATTAAAGTTGTTGGGTCAAATTTCGGCTTACTTGGGCCCAGTTTTGATTTACCGGCCCGTTCCTCATACTCGGTCATTTTTACTGTTTAAAACAAACTCATATTCGGCAAGGCAGCTTTATTTGGTTGTGTTATTGATACTCGGCTGTCAAGCTCGGTCAACCGAGCTTGAGGCAGGTACCGAGTATTACTCTCATAAATATTAGAATATCAGGAATAAATATCTTGTTTTAGTATGTTGTCAACACGTGGATACTCGGTAAGTCCACAGTGTTAGATGAACAGGAACGATTTGATGCCTACAAAAGGGGGGTCCCCTCTCATTATTTCGGTAACTTCTTTTCACCCTCTGAAGCTGAATACTTTGCTTATCTTTTCTCTGATCTATAATCTTCAAGATCATTTTTCTCTTAAACACTGTGACTAACTTAGGCATCGGAGCTTCCTCTGGCCGGACAACGCCAGCAGCCTTGATCCCTTTTTCTTATCTCTTATTTTCAGCTCAACGTTCGGTTATCAACTATTGTGCTGACCCCTTTTTACGTCATCATTCGGAAAACTGCTTCAATAAAAGTAAAAAATTGTATTTTTTCAATAACTATTTTGCCAATTTCTACCGAGATCCTATCAGACGATTGGGTATAACGTAGAGTCAAAAACCCAATTAACAATTGTTTTTAAGAATTAATAAGACCCACTTTGTTGGCATGTAATGGCAGTAATGCTAGCATATCGGCTACAAACAGACAAGAGATCTCTTTTATTATTTATTTATTATTATTTTATTTTAAAAGACCCACCAGTTGCAACTGGCGTTGTACTTCGCCCCAGTTTTTTT
Organism: Corylus avellana; assembly: GCF_965113065.1. Classification (NCBI taxonomy): domain Eukaryota; kingdom Viridiplantae; phylum Streptophyta; class Magnoliopsida; order Fagales; family Betulaceae; genus Corylus; species Corylus avellana. The sequence continues at coordinate 18,124,128 of NC_142499.1, forward strand.
TATGGTGTATTTGTTTATGGACGTCTTGCTGGACATGGTTATCTACTTATCTTATTATCATTATCAGCGGTGTTATGTCACTTATATGCGCTTAGAAAAAAAAAATGTTACTTATTTTTATTTTTTTATATAATTTTTTTTTTTTTTATATTTGTTAAGTGTTTTTTAAAATTATAATTAGATATGAAATAAATCTTTATTAGATTTTGATTCAATGATGATTTTAAAAGTTACTGGTGAACGTAAAAAAAAATTGTGTAAAAAATTAATGTAAGTGTAACATTCCTTCTCTTTTTCTTCTCCTTATGTGAACATGTCTGAAAAAGTGTAACATTTCTTGTTGAACAAAATTTTTGTTAAATGTCATTTTGGTATATTTGTCAAAGCTTATTATCAAATGTCTACCTCAACTTTTTTTTTTAAAAAAAAACAAATGAAAGCTGTCTTCAAACCTATTTGAGATTATGTTAAAGAGTATAAAAAAAATACTTTATAGTAATTTAAAAGCACTTTTTAAACGTTTTTTACTTTAAAAACGGTCAAAAACGGATTTTAAAGAAAATCTAAAAAAAAAAAAAAAAAAACTTTTTATACAAAACTATTTTTATCTTTAAAAATCCTATTTCTCAACACAATTGATTGAGATAGTCCAAATATCCTAAAAACTCTACTACCTAGAAGGGATGGGGGGAGGGATTGGCTTGCAGCCAAGTCCTCTCTAGTGTCTCCATCGTAGAAGGGTGGCCACCCAATGCACCCATGACCCTCTCTTGTCTCGCCCTACAAAGAGGAAAGACTAAATTAAAAGGTATTTGCGATCCACCCCTCTTCCACTTGTTTGATTGACTTACATCGCGAGAAGTTTTTGGCAGTGACTTTAAAATATATATGCTTACATGTCATGGTTTTTTGTTTAGAATTCAAGTTTAACACTGTTTGATTAAGGTTGCCACAAGTTGCTTCCATCCCAATTTTAGATGTGAACCGGATAAATCAATAACCAAATTCATGCATTTATCTCCCTCCCCTCTCCCTCCTTCTTCTTCTTCTTCTTCTTCGTCATTCAAATAGCAACTTCCATGGTCCAATTTGGCGGCTTTTACGTGTTATAATTAAGCTACCATTTTTCACAGGCTAATAAATGCCCAAGATAATTGAATAATAATAATAATAATAATAATAAGGGTTACATATCAAATACCTTCGGGATTTGGTAACTTTATTCTTATCTTTATGGGGTTTCATTTTATTACAGAACCCCCTGAAGTTTTGATAAAGGACCAAGTTAGTCCATCCGTTAGTTGACTGTTAGGACTGACACGTGGACCAATCAAATGTTGACACGTGACACATATTTCATTTTTTTTTTAAATTAAAAAAAAAATGTATTTTTTTTTTTTTAAAAAAAAAAAAGAAAAAAAATTGGGGGTGGCCGCTCGGCCACCCCCTTTGACCATGGGGGTGGCCTGGCCGGATGGGGGTGGCCGAGCCGCCCCCTTGGAAACCACCCCCTGTACCCACAGGGGGTGGCTCGGCCACCCCCAGTTTTTACAGGGGGTGGCCGAGCCACCCCCTGGGCACCCCCATCCGGCCAGATGGGGGTGGCTTGGCCACCCCCATGGCCAACGCCACCCCCAAATGGCAGCCACCACCAATTTTTTTTCTTTTCTTTTTTTTTTTATTTTTTTTTATTTTTTTAAATACATTTTTTTTTAATTAAAAAAATTAAATATGTGTCACGTGTCAACATCTGATTGGTCCACGAGTCAGTCCTAACGGTCAACTAACGGATGGACTAACTTAGTCCTTTATCAAAACTCCAGGAGAGTTCTGTGATAAAAATGAAATCACAGAGGGTAAAAATAAAGTTACCAAACCCCAGAGAGTATTTGGTATTTAACCCCTAATAATAATAATAATAATAATAATAACTTCAAAATATTTCCATCCGACCATCATTTTTAAACTTCTCCGTCACCCTCTCTCTCTGTGTGTGCGCGTGCAGGTTTGTTGGCCAAATGTCAACGTTACATACAGTAATACATACCAACCTATGACCTATATATCATATGCTCAGTTGAAATTTCAAGTGATCCAATTAAATGAATATATATATATATAGAGAGAGAGAGAGAAAGAGATGGTCATATAAGTTTTATTTTTATAATATTTAATTAGTTTTATTTTTATTTTCAGAACACAATTTAAATTATTATATTTCATAAGAATTTTCATTTATATTTCTGTACATAAGTCACGTTTTTGCATGTGCTCAAGAAAATTTTATATCCAAAATTTCTGGTTATAACTCGTTCGTTGTATATTCCAATCACACGTGTAATTGGAAATCTTCATTCACTTTCTCTCCTGCAGTCAATTGACTCACTTTTTTTTTTCTTTCCTCATACATTTTCATATTGAGACGTCATTTCAATCCTTATATTCTTAATTTGAATAATTAAATTAGTGAAATTAAACCTATAAAAAATCAACCCTCTCTGCTTAACATTTTCTATCAACCATATTTTTTTAATGGCAATGTTTCCCTTTATCCCCTCATGGCACAAAATTCCAACCACCGTACGTGCAAGGGCCAAGGGCCAAGGCCATCCCTCCAAGCTAAAACTTATTAAAACCCCAAACAAAAATGATATTCACAGGAAATATTTAATTTAGTAAGAGGGTAATTTGACGGAGTTAAGGTTCAATCTGAATACCTTTGGTCTTGATACTATGTTGAATTAATACTTGTTCTAGAAACTAAAGCTAATATGAAAAAGTAAATTTAATCACTTAATCAACACTTTAACTCATCAAACCGTTAAAGTGTTGAGTGACTGAAGGATGTCATAAATTTAAGCACTTAAATTTATAAAGGTTAAATAAAGGTCTTGGAATAAAGGTTAAATAAGTGTTGAGTGTGGAGTGACTGGATGATGGAATAAATGTTAAATTAATCACTTAATCAACACTTTATCTCACCGAAGATCTTGGAATACCCTTTAAAAAAAAAACTCTGGGGTGTTCCACATTCAAATGCACTAGTCACACCAAGAGAAGATTATTTCACCTTATCACGTCATATATATATATATATATATATATATATATATTAGTTTTGATCTTAGGATTAGTATGGATCTTATTGTCTTTATCTTAAGAATAGGTACATAGTTGTTATAGTAAATAGGAGTAGGTGTTTATTCCAGCAATATTATTAATTAGCAAGAGGAAAGGTCATTGGATAATTTTATCAAACACTTAATGTGCAAGTGGCACTCCTGCTTCAAGTGGAGAACTATTAATAACATTTTCCCTTATCATCCATAAACCATCAACCTAGTAAGTCAATCCTATCACCTATCCCCTAAATGGTTCCCCTGCCCTAGGTGTTTTATCATGTTTGGAAAGGAAGCAACTTGAGAAGCTTTCGCAGATATTAATATAGTCTTCACAATTTCATAGACCAAACATATATTTTTAAACAAAATCGTAGAAAATGTTTTGTCTGATAGTGCATTTAAAAATAGATGATTTGAAAAAGGTGGTTTGAGGACGTAAAAATTCAATCTTATGCTAGTGGCAAGAACACTTTCACTGCCGATTTTCTCTACATATATAGGGAAAATCCGTAATATCTGCATCCGTAGCATTAATGCAAATATTAATATAGTCTTCACAATTTCATAGACCAAACATATATTTTTAAAGAAAATCGTAGAAAATGTTTTGTTTGATAGTGCATTTAAAAAAAGACGGTTTCTAAATGTTAAATCTTCCCTCTAGGGTTTCCTGCCAGCGCCCAGAGGTGAAACTTTGTATCCCCCGTCCTTCGGGTGGAGCAAGTATTGTATCAGAGTGACAGAGAGGATCATACAAAACCGATGGGGAACACGGCAGAGGAATTGTCTCGCCTATGGGAGAATCTTACGTTGATGGAGGAAGGGGGGCTGACCTTGCTATTGGAGAGGCAGATATCGCTCCTGTGGCTACTAGGGGAAATGCTTGTATTGTTGGAAAATTACTAGTAGATCGAATAGTGGGGAAGGACATTCTCAAGACACCATTGATACGAGCCTGGCATCCGTCAGACTGGGTTACTTTTAAATCTTTGGGCGCCAATCTGTTCCTAATCGAGTTTGCGAATGAATGTGATAAAATCCGCATTCTGGAAGGTAGGCCGTGGAAATTTGATGATCATCTCTTTGCAATAGTCGATTACGATGGAGTTACTTCACCATTCCAATCGGAGTTCGACAAAGCATCGTTTTGGGTCCGCATGTTTGGGCTCCCTTTATCCTGCATGGGTAGAGATGCGGGACTGAAGATTGGGGCTTCGGTGGGAGAAATTGGAGATATTGACGTCACGGAGGAAGGTGTAGGGTGGGGGGAGTTCCTGAGAGTTCGGATTCGGCTGAATCTATCCAAACCCCTCTCACAAGGAAGGACTATAAATCTGAGGGAAAAGTCTATTTGGATTGCTTTCCAATATAAGAAGATCCCATGGTATTGCTATACTTGTGGAGTAATAAAACATGGGAAGAATGGTTGTGGAGGACCAGCAGGCAGGAGAATTCATGGGGCGGAAAAGAAAGTAGATTTTGGTCCGTGGCTTCGGGTCCCGTCACGAACAAGAAGATTTGGGAGGGGCGGAGGTTGGGCGGCAGGGGGGAGAAACAACCACGTTCAACCAGAAAAATTTTCCAGAGGATCTTGACACCAATGCAGAGACGGGAAAGAAAGAGAAGAGGAGACGGAGAATGACCAAAGTGGGAGGCTCATCTGAAACGGCAAAGACTCCGGCGAGGGGTATTTTAGGTACACGAAGCCACTCTGATTACCCCAATTCAAGGTGCACAGATCCTGGACAATTTCAATTACGAGATGCGGAGATTAATGGGGGAGAAGATTCGAGCGAAAATGAGGGAGGCTGTGATTTGGGTCCTTTTGAGGTGGAGAGCAATAATGTTAAAGATTTGGGAGTTATGACACAGAGCCAATCTACAACTGACCATCTTTTAAATGGGGGAAAGAATATTTATGTGGGCCAATGGGATTCTATCAAGGAGAAGATGGTTTGGGCCACGGTTGATAATAGCAACAAAATAGATAGGCTTCAAAGTGGTGAGATAGGTGGGAGTCATGCAAATTATCCACGTGGCGGTCATACTGAGGTGTCCCCAATGTTTGTTTTTGGGAACTCAAAAGCACACGGCAGCTCTACGGTGAGCTCCACGAAAAGCCACAGATTGAAGACCCCTATGAAGAAACAACAAGCATCATATTCTTTGGGGCTTGCACAGTCGATGTGTGCTGAACAGGGGGAAAATGGTGCGGAGAAAAGGAAGAATCTGGACAGGGCAAGGGGAGAAGATCAAGCCACAGAAAAAAGGAATAAAAGAGATAGGGGGAAGAGAGCTTTGTTGGCGATGGTACGGCGGCGGTTGCTTTGCAGCCCCGCCATCACACATGAGTCTTTTAAGTTGGAATTGCCGAGGGCTTGGGAACCCTCGGACAGTTCGGGACCTTCATCAGATGGTGAAGGAAAAGCGACCCATGGTGGTTTTCCTTATGGAAACCAAGGTACACGACAAGAATTTAGATTTTTTGAGGATCAAACTAGGGATGCATAACATGTTTGTGGTGGACAGCATAGGGAAAAGCGGAGGTTTGATTCTGTTGTGGAAAAATAATTTTATGGTGGAAATTCAAAACTATAGTAGGCGACATATTAGTGTTATCGTACGTACGCATGCAAGTGGGAGGGAATGGAAACTCACAGGTTTTTATGGCCATCCAGAGGTAGCCAAGAGAAGGGAAGCTTGGACTCTACTTCGGTATCTATCTTCTTTTGCCCTTACTCCATGGCTGTGTGTTGGAGATTTTAACGAGATAGTATGTTTGTCCGAATAGAAGGGAGCTGTTGCAAAAATTAGAAGACAAATGGAGGATTTTCAGAAAGTTTTAGAGAAATGTAGGCTTAGCGAAATGGGTTTCCAAGGGTCTAAATTTACATGGACTAATGGTAGAACGGATAATGCGTTTACGCAAGAACGGCTGGATCGGGCAGTTGCTAATGCTGAATGGCTCTCACATTTTGGTTGTTCCGAAGTGAAGGTGATGGCTAGGCGCAATTCAGACCATAACCCTCTCCTTCTATGTTTTGATGGTGGTGGTGTTAGGAGAAGAGCTGGCCGACCATTTCGTTTTGAGGCTAATTGGGAGTCATATCCAGATTTCAAGAAAGAGGTGGGGAAAAGTTGGCGCATGAAACAAAGGGGGGAGAATCCACTGCAGAATTTTCATAGGAAGCTCCAATCATGTAAGCGATCCATTTTGAGATGGGTAAAAAAAACAGTCCATGTTACGGAAGATCTTATTCGGTCTAAAACAAATGAGCTTGAAGAGATACAAGGGGCGGAAGGGGACATTAATTTGGCAGCTGAACAAGCTCTAATGGAAGAGGTGAATGAGCTACTAGAGCAAGACGACACAAAATGGAGGCAAAGAGGTAAGGAAAATTGGCTTATCCATGGAGATCGTAATACGAAGTTCTTTCATGCGTGTGCCACGCAGCGGAGAACTAGTAATACTATCTCTCAGATTGTAGATGGAAATGGCCAAGCGTGGGATACGACGGAGGGGATTGAGAAAGCTTTTGTGGCTTATTATAAGAGCCTCTTTACTTCGGCTAGGCCAACTTCTATTGCTGAATGTACAAATGCAGTGGAGCGGAAGGTGACCTGTGGAATGGGCAGCAAACTCTTAGCACCTTTCACTATGGAGGAGATTGTAGATGCGCTTAAACAGATGGCGCCATTAAAAGCACCAGGTCCCGACGGATATACGACTGGATTCTACCAACAGCATTGGAGTACGATAGGCCCGAAGGTATATGAAGCGGTCCTACATTTTCTCAATTTTTCTGTTATGGAACCTGTTCTTAATACAACTCGCATTGCATTGATTCCGAAAAATAATAATCCCAAGTGTGTTTCCGATTATAGTCCTATTAGCTTATGTAATGTTTTGTATAAGATTATATCAAAAGTTTTAGCTAATAGGCTCAAGGAGGTCCTACCTCTTGTAATATCACCCTTTCAAAGTGCTTTTCTTCCAAGGCGTTTAATTACAAACAATATATTAGCAGCCTACGAAACTTTACATTCAATGCATATCTATATGTGGAGTAAATTAGGATAAATGGGCATCAAGATGGATATGAGTAAAGCTTATGACAGGGTGGAGTGGGTGTTTTTGGAGTCAGTAATGCACAAGATGGGGTTCCCTGCAAGATGGGTACAATTGATTATGGAGTGTGTTCAAACCGTCACCTATTCAATTATTGTCAATAGGCAGCCGGTGGGCCATATAATCCAAGAGAGAGGTTTGAGACAAGGTGATCCGCTATCACCATATCTTTTTCTTATCTGTGCAGAGGCACTTAGCTCTATGCTAAGCAGAGCAGAGGAAAATGGGGTTATTACAGGGGTGCCTACTTCGAAGAATGGTCCACGAATTAGCCATCTCTTCTTTGCAGACGATAGCCTTCTCTTTTGTAAGGCTAATTTGATGGAGTGGCGACGACTTACTAAGATTTTAGACAAATACGAAGCGGCCTCGGGACAGAAGTTGAATAAGGACAAGACCTCCCTATTTTTTAGTCGCAACACCAGCGGTGCTAAAAGAGAAGAGATTACCTGGCTGTCAGGATTACAAGCTATTGATAAATATGATAAATACTTGGGGTTGCCAACTTTGGTGGGAAGATCGAGATCAAAAGCTTCCAAAACATTAAGGATAGAGTGTGGAACCGGTTGCAAAATTCGAAAGTCAATTTTCTTTCGCAAGCGGGGAAGGAAATTTTGTTGAAGGCCGTTATTCAAGCCATTCCTACATATTGTATGTCGGTGTTTTTACTGCCGGTTTCTTTATGTAAGGATATCAATAGGCTTATGCAAAGGTTTTGGTGGGGGCACAAGGAGAACTTGTCCAAAATTCATTGGATGAGTTGGGAACGGATGAGTACATCCAAGGCAAAGGGGGGTCTCGGATTTAGAGACTTGGTCTTCTTTAATAAGGCGTTATAAGCAAAACAAATTTGGAGACTCATACAAAATCCGGATTCTCTAGTAGCTCGAATTATTAAAGCGAAATATTATCCTACGAAGAGGGTTTTAGAAGCTCAAGTGGGGAAAAGGCCATCTTTGGCTTGGAGGAGCATCATCTCGGCAAAGGATATTATAAAGAAGCGGACTATGTGGAGGGTAGGAGATAGGAAAGATATCCGAGTATGGGGAGACTATTGGCTCCCAAGAAAAAACCACCTTTGCCGTCCAGTCAACAACGAGCACACTTGCGGCTAATTTCATGGTGCATGACCTGATTGATGTGGATACGAGGGGGTGGAAACATGATTTAATCTCCGAAAATTTTTCTGAGGAGGAAGCAGCAGTGATACAGAACATTCTTCTTAGTCCTTTATTCCCGAAAGATAAATTAATTTGGAGGTGTGCAGCCAATGGACAGTTTCCAGTCCGCAGTGCTTATCATTTGGTTGTTGATCGGCAAGCCGAGGCACGTGGGCCATCGTCAAACTAGGGACGAGGGAGAGATATATGGAAAGTATGTTGGAAACTGAACATCCCTAACACAGTGAAGATGTTTGTATGGAGAGCTTGCCACAATCTATTGCCAACTAAAACCAATCTGTGCAAGAAAAAAGTGATTGACTCACCTATGTGCCCAATCTGTCATCTAGAGGAGGAAAGCACAGAGCATATTGTTTGGTCCTGCCCTACAGCATCTGATGTGTGGAGTTGCAGTTCCATTAAGCTACAGAAGAGTATATGGGGTAATGGAGATTTTATGCAATTATTTAAAGATCTAATTGGCTGATATGAGCGACAAGAGCTGGAACTCTTTGCGGTGATAGCTAGAAGGATCTGGATGAGACGCAATAATGTTGTTCATGGGGGTATTTTTCTGTCTCCTAACCAATTATTTGAGAAAGTAGCTGCTGATTTAGATTACTTCCAGAGGGTTACGGCATAACCAGAGGGGCCGAAAATTACAACACACCAGCCATAAGTGAGTCAGTGGCAACCCCCCCCTGTAAGAATGATCAAAGTGAACTAGGACGCTGCATTAGATCACCGAAACTTCTGTGTTGGGATGGGTTTATTAGCAAGGGATGCAGATGGTCGATTCTTGATGGCTTGTGGGATTAAGACCAGTATAGAAGTGGAGCCTACAACGGCAGAAGCTCTAGCTGCTTTACATGCCGTGATTTTTGCTAAGGAGATGGGCTATTCGAACGTTATTTTTTAGGGAGATGCTTTAATGACTGTGAAAGCAATAAACTCCAGGGAAGCATGTGAGTGCAGCTATGACCATTTTGTGGAGGATGTGAAGCGGTTGCTGGGTGGGTTCACTTTGTCAAGCTTTGTTCATGTTATTAGGGGAGCAAATTCTGCTGCCCATCACTTAGCAAAAGAAGCTTGTACCCATGTCACTGACATACATTGGTGGCATTGTATTCCATCGTGTGTTGATGGTATTATTAGGAAGGAGGAGACCACACTCCTCTTTTCTCGATTTGCTCGTTGTGAGCTTCAATAAAATTCCACTATTATTCTTTCAAAAAAAAAAAAAAAAGACGGTTTCTAATAGTGCATTTAAAAAAAGATAGTTTGAAAAAGGTGGTTTGAAGATGTAAAGATTCACTTTTTACGCTAGTGGCAACAACACTCTTTTTCCTTATATAATTTTTTTTTCCCTTTTATTCCTTATATATATATATATGGCCCTCCCAATTGTTAAAAAATAATTGGACTTTTTAAGATAAATGATAGTAACGAGTCAAGCATTTGTCCACGTGGCCCTTGCAAATCTTTTATCTTTATATGAGAATCTTGATTTTTTTTTCTTTCTGTTGTATCTTGCTTGAATGATAGGAAGCTAAATGTGTGGAAGATAACTAGAAAGAGACACCCTATAATTCATTTCTTTTCATTTATATATATAAAAATAATAAAAAAAAAAAACTACAAAAAATTCACAAAAAATTACCTACAGCTACTTCTTTAAACATTGGGAATGCAACAGTGCTTTCCTAAACTTTATTTATTTTTTATTTTTCTATACCAATGCTTCTTCTTTATTCATTTCATAAAAATAGGGTATGTTGCTCTGACAAAACAATTTCATAAGTATTGAAATTTATTCTATGCAAATTTGATCTATGCTTTGTTTAACTCTTTGAATGCTACCGTTCCAATCTGTTTCAGATTTACAGCATATTCTAGTGAATCACATCCCTACCTACTGCCCAGTCAATCACAACTTTCTCAACTAGACAATCATTTCCTTGTTTTTCCATCACTGCTTCAAGCACAGTCTCATTTATTGCCTCTACGATCGGTGACAATTTTTTTAAGATTTAATATCGTTATTCTTAAGGTTTTGTGTAAACAAAATCTTAGAAAATGACTAAAAGGACTTGAAACCCAACACTACAACAATTTAATTTTTTAGTTACGGACCATTAGTAACGTGTTAACACTATGCTAACACGTTACTAAAGTGTTTGACGGGTTGTGAAAGTGTCCGTGACTATTTGAAATTTGGTAACGTGTCACTTCACAAACTGACACGTTACAAAATTTATTGTAACGTGTAGATTCTGACACGTTACCATTTGGTAACGTGTCAGAATCTACCACGTTACCACACATCTGCCACGTTACCAAATATGGTAACGTGGCAGCCATCTACCACGTTACAACACATGGTAACGTGGCATAATCTCCCACGTTACCACATATGGTAACATGGGAAATTATGCCACGTTTTCAAATTTGACTGCTGAATTTTTTTTTTTTTTTTTACAATTTTCTCTGTTACAATAATTTTCTCCGCTCGTTATACCTGATATACGAGTTACATATAATAACAATCCAATAATCTATCAATCCAACATCAAATAATCCAACATCAGCGTAGGAAATAGTAAAATACAATACAACTAAGGTTATACACAAATACAATCCAACTACTTTGACCAAAGCCGAATGAACATCATTATGACCATTATCTTCCGACTTCTCCGCACTAACGGCAAATAATAAAACAAACAATCAATCAGTTAATTGACATTTGTAATATAATATTATCAACTCCTAATAGATAAGCAATGTCCAAGTAAGTAAGAAAACAATTGAATAATTGTCACATAAATAACCTCGACATACATATTTGCACGAGCTATGCATATACATATTTGCACGACCTATGCAAAGCTCCAATCACAACCAAACCAACCAGCAAATGCAAAGTAAAATATTTTGAGTTCATATATATATATACTCACGGGGTGCCTGAATGACGGTATAATATCTTGACAAACGAGACTTCTGTCCAGCCCGTGTCTGGTGTAGGATTTCATTGTGATCGTCGTCCTCAGCTTCTATTCTTACGTCATCTACACATGCAAATTATGTTGCATTTGTATTATATACAATTGTGTTAGATATGACTACAATTTATTTACCAAACAAAATTAATAGCCCTTAAAATAATATTCATCTCGTAAGATAATCGTGTTACCCAAATAGAAACAATAAGAATATATTGTTACCTGATCCGCTATCAACTGAGGATCTCAGAAACACTCGGGCAAGGGACTCTGCATCTTGTAGATTCCTGATAGTCGTCACCTCCGGCTCGGACCCCATCTGTCTTGACCCCTCAAGGCTGTGAATCCGAGCCTCATACGCCGCTATCTGAGCAGACATCTGCTCAGCCATCTGTGCTAGCCTCGCATCCATTTGCTCTCTGTGCTTCTCCGTCTCTGCTTCAATGACTCTTTCGAGTTCTTCGCGCGAGACCATCCCGCCACGGTTCTGCGACCGTGCTTGGGACGGTGTATAGTATGAGTGGATGGTGCCGCGTGCAAGCAAAATATTTTTACTAACTCCTCGTACACGACCCGCATACTCAGGCTTATTGTCGTGCGCCTAAGCATACGCGTCATCCGATGTCCATTTAATCGGGTCCTGGGTCATTTTCTAATAATTCTTCCATCCGTGCCTGTACATGAGCATTGTTATATATATAATTGCTAAGACTCAATAAGTTAATGCATAAATAAAAATTCACGACAAGGTGTCTGCCTCTTACAATTCGAGCTGCGGCCACCGGATTTGGGCAACTACCATCTTTCTTTGTATGAATCTTGATATAAGTCTTGGCTTGCGTAGGAGCCTTGCCCAAATTAATTACCTGCAATAAGTTTAAACTATCAATGAAACGTTCATATATATAGTACACAATATATGACATATGTATATAGTTATGGTAAGTTATAGTAGTACATCCTCATATGCCACCCTTACATATCTCTTCGAGCCGGTGTAATGTGGTGTTTCATTCTGTGCTCATATTTCTTTCATGTGTGCACAAAAAGACTACGAACACAACATTTAGACGTTATTTACAGCTAAGCCACCGAACAATTACAACTAACAAAACACATATAGTTTGAAGTGACCTACTTGATAAGTGGGATCACACCATTTCACCAACAATATTTTCACGTCTTTGAGGTTGTACTTTGAAATGGTCGCGCCCACCCTTGCCAACACGGTCGCAGGAGTGTCGTCGATTTGAATCATAAGCGTTTGCCTTAACTTATGCCTCAAAAGCTTCTGCTTCTCGCACATGTCTCTGAAAGCGTCTTCTTTAATTTCCTTCATATTCGACCCTCGCATAATGTAAAAGTAATTCTGCATTAATTAAAAAATAGGGTATCAAAATGCTGATTGTTTTACGAAATTTAATATACAAATGCTACATATTATATATTAAGAACATCTAATCTACAGTACTTACCATCAATGAATCAAATAAATCCTCCTTGGATTGTTGTGGTACATCCTTCCAGTTGTCAGATAGCTTGATAAAGGACCCGGCCTTGCAAGTCTTGCCCATCATCCGTCTAAATTTTTTGCCGCTTTGTCCTACGGGCTGCCACGCGCCATTATACTCCATGACGACCATTTTCCCCTCGAAAATGTTTCACAACTTGTGCGAGTCACTTACGGTCACCACCTCAAAGTTACCCTCGCTATCTGCAATGATAAAGTATATATTAACATACAAATGGTTAAATATATATTATTTGAATTTGTAAACTTAATTACTACATGTAACACTATGCGCAAAAATGTACATATTTATGGTTCGAAATAGAATACATACATACTTATCGTGCGAACCTGGTAGACAGTCAATGCTGGCCAAGCAGGGTCATCTGTCCCATCATCCATGTCATTAGGGACCTATGCCTCACTGCCATCCACACGTGCGTTGCTGGATGGATGACAATGATCAAAATACCCGTGTGGCAATATACTAATCTGTGTCAATGTGGGCCCGATCGTTTGCATACATGGGGATTCGTCGGCGACGCAAGGAGTAGGGTCATACCGATACCGGAATTGGGTAAGGCCTGTCGGAACGCCTGGGTATCAGAGACCATTCGTCAGATCAATCGAAGAGCCGGGAATGTCGAGGACAAAATCGTCTGTCGCAGGTATATGCCCTTCCACATGCTGTGGAAGTATGGGTCGATACCCTGGTTGCTACCTCATAAGTATAGCAGCTTCCTACGTCTCACTATCAGTTAGGGCATGATGCCCTCTCGACCTAGAAGATTGTGTCCTCCGTCCTCTTGTCGCCCCCCGAGCACTCATATCTACCTACAAAATACAGAACACACCCAATTAGTTGTGTATAGGGTTAAAAATATTCACCATTTCTGTAAAGAAAATTTGACAATTAATGTACAAATAAATTACAACAAACCAATCAATGTCCAATATTTAATTCATATAGAATGACATACGCTTCGATTGGTGCGAAGCCAAGTCGGACGTATTGGATGTTATCATGCGGATCGTTTAGTTGATTATTGTTTAAAATGAGTGGCTCACTCTCGTGATAATTCGCATGATCATCATGAGGCGCTTGACCATGACCAACATCGTATATGTTCCTAGGTTTTGTCCTCACCAAGCAAACCCAATCTGGGTTCCTTTCATCTCCGACGTAAAAAACTTGTTCCACTTGAGATACTAGTACATACGGCTCATCACTAATCAGCTCCACCTTATGGACAAGGTTTTTGAAGTTAATAAGCGTTAGGCCATACTCGTCAACTTGGAATCCCCTGTCCCTTGTGGTGCCCGCCCAATCACACTTGAACATAATATACTTTGTCCTGTCGTAATATTCAACCTCCAGTATTTGAGTTACCTTCCCGTAGTATGTTTCGCCATCAACAGTCGGCACGCAAACGCCACTATTTTGAGACCTCTTCCCAACATCATCTGCGACAGTGCGAAAGAACATGCCGTTGACCATATATTTATTATATTGGACTGCTGAGTCCATCGGCCCTCTACAATGCATTACTAGTTTCTCACCCATATCCTTCCTGCGTCGATCGTCCGAACAATCGACCTACGAGTCATATACAACGACGAAGTATAATTAATGCAATGACGAAACATTATGGAATTTACTAGGTGTGCATGACATAGGCTTACGAAGTCACGGTACCAATCGCAAAATTGATTCAAAAGTTGGGTTTCCAACTGATCGTCCGTTGGTCACCTCCTGTTTGCAGTTTCTCTGATCGAATCCTTGTGCATCCTACATACCCGATATAAAATCAATTACATTTCATTCACAACTAACGTTGTTGCAAGATATGAGTATGCATATATTCATTACACAATACTCACGTCCGTAATTGGAGGAAGTCATCTGAGTTAAATAGAATGTAACGGTGAATCTGTGTCAACGTGAGTCGGTCGAGGACGACTCGGGTTTCAGCCCCTTTAGGCCCATCCAGGTTTCGTTGCGGCCTATTGTGAAATGTCGGTGTGTTCTTTAAATACATCGAACAGAGGGTCACCAACTCGGTTGCTATGTAGCCCTCCATAATGCAGCCCTCAGGTGCCGCTTTATTGCGCACACTAGATTTGAACACCCCGAGACTCCTACAAATCAAAACTAGTCAACTATTACATCTAATAATTGTTTTTAAATAAATAAACGACAAAAAAAGTTTAGTTTTAATTTTTTAAAGGAAATGTTACCTCTCTGCCGGATACATCCGCCTATACTGTACCGGTCCACCAAGTCGGCATTCACAGACAAGATGCATCACAACATGAACCATGCTGGTGAAAAAACTAGGCGGGAATATCTGTTCCATCTTGCACAGAGTGATATAGATCCCAACCTCAAGTCGGGGCATATCCTCTTGGGTCAATACCGTTGAACATATGCCCCTGAAGAATACAGACATCTCAACTAGCGGTCTAACCACGTTACCGGGCAGTGATCCACGTAATGCAATTGGGAGAACCTGTTGCATCAATACATGATTGTAATGACTCTTCAAACCCAATATTGTCCGGTCCTTAAGTTTTACAGATTTGAAAATGTTCGAGGCATATCCGTCTAGCACCCTTATATTTCGAAGCACTTTTAGAAAATTAGTTTTATCCTCCTTCGACATCGTGTGGCAAGCATGAGGCATATAGATTCTTCCATTATCACCTATGAAAGGATGAAGTGCTGGTCTCAAAGCCATTTCTTGCAAGTCTTTACGGGCTTTAAGGTTGTCCTTCGTTTTTTCCTTAATGTTGAGTATTGTGCCAATTATATTGTCCATCACATTTTTCTTTATGTGCATGACATCAAGGTTGTGCCGCAATAAATTATCCTACCAGTACAGCAAACGAAAGAAAATACTTTTCGTCTTCCACATTGTATTATCCGTCATTTTCCTTTTTGCATGTGAATTATCAATGTTAACTGACTTACCAACACTCTCATCCCCAAATACCATCCCTTCTAACAGTTTTAAGATTTCATCTCCATCTGGAACATCGGGGGCACATTCTAGTTCTCGGTTACTGTCAAATGTATTTTTATTCCGCCTCCACGGATGATCCATGGGCAAGTATCACCTATGCCCCATAAAGCAAAACTTACTTCCGTGTTTTAACCGTCTAGACCTTGTTGCATGCTTACAGCAATGGGCATGCCTTTCCACCCCTTGTAGGCCACACAGACAAGTCCGCGTATGCCGGAAAGTCATTAATTGTCCACATCAGCTGCGCTCGAAGCATGAAATTATTTTTCAAGGAGACATCAAATGTTCATACCCCCACACTCTATAGTGCCTACAATTTCTCAATTAACGGTTGCATGTAGACATCTATATCCATTACAGGTGAGCTTGGGCCAGGAATAACTAGGGATAATATGAAGACGCTTGCTTTATGCACATCCTAGGAGGGAGGTTGTACGGTACAAGCATTACAGGCTAAGTATTGTGGGATGTGCTCATGTTCCCAAAAGGATTAAATCCATCCGAGGTTAGGCCAAGTCTTAAATTCCTACTATCCGTTGAAAACTCCGGATATAAATTGTCGAATCACTTTCATGCTTCACCGTCGGCTGGATGCCTCAATACGCCGTCCTTAGTGCGGCCTTCTGCATGCTACCTCATATAGGGTGCAGTATGCTTTGACATAAAAAGCCTCTGTAGTCGTGGTATGATGGGAAACCACTGCAAAACCTTGTCCAGATGTCTCTTACTTGACGCTATGGGGTGGCCATCCTCGTCCAAATGAATTTCATACTTCCACTTAGATTTTCCACATTTAACATATGAATCTAAGTCCTTATTGCCCTTCCAGAACAATATACAATCATTGTGACAAGCCGGAATCTTCTCATACCCGAGTCCCATGTCCCTTAGAAACCGTTTCGCCAACTATGTATTAACTGGCAGAGCTTCATCATCTACAGGCAACAACTTATTGATTAGCTCGAGGAAACACGAGAATATCGTATTACTAACTCCACCCACACACTTCAAATTGTACAGATGTACAGTAACTCTCAGCTTGCTATGTTTGGTCTTATCATTAAGCAGTTTGTCTGCCTTTTTAAACAATTTCTCGTACTTTCGTACGTCACCTCCATCGGATTCGTCATGCACAATGTCTTCTTCCTCTCCATGCACCTCAACCCGAGGCTCATTATTGTCATCTCTAACTTCGTGCATGCCGAATGCATCACGCAACATGGCGTGTATATTTCCAACCTGTTCAGTGCTTGCACCCACAGCTGTTGCCGGACGTGATAAATTGGAGCCAGCATGATAAATTATCAAGCCTCTCGCCATGATAAATCCAGTATGTGTATTGGAGCCATAATCCTTTCCCCCCTGTCAAGGGGTCGTATACAAAATCTGGGGGGTGTCTCCTGTTACAGCGACATGTCTTACAGGGGCACAAAATAAGTTCGTCTGGAGTGTCACAGTTCCTAACTACGAAGTCCACAAACGCTCTACATCCGTCTCTGTATTCCTTCGTACCCCTAGATTTCTTCATCCAACTCTTGTCCATAGTGTTACTACGTACATTAAAAACATAAATATATAAGAATTACGCTAAACCTAATAACATGTACGTTTGTTGTTTTATTAATAACATGTACTCGATCTAATAAAAATTTGCAAAACCTAAACCAATCCAACCAAGAAACAAATTGAAAAGCATAATTTGTTACGGGGACCTAAATAAAATCAAGTTAAGTTATGTTTATGTCGCAATTTTTTTAAAGAAATAAAGTTACATAATTTGTACTTCGTATGGAGACCCTAAATAAAATTCATCTAATTAACCACATATGTAGGTTTTTTTAATTTTAATTTTTTTTTAGCGTTATGTATTTTTAATTATTATATTTGTAATCATTTATATAAATGATTACAAATATAAATCTATTTTCGATTTTTTTATTTTTTACTATATAAATGATAATTTATATAATAAAGGTTTGCAAAACCTACACAAAAAAAAAAAAAAAAGAAAAAAAAAAAGAAGTAATCGAATAGCAATTAGATTACTTAAAAATGTAAATATAAATATTTTGCATGCATGCACATATTGAACAATCCCTTACATTCCTACGTACGTACCTATCATACAAACATGCATGGACCATAAAAATATTATATTTCAATCAAACTAATAAGTTAATTAGCTAACAAAAAAATTACATCATCTATATATACAATGCTGAGAAAAAATTATATATATACACCTGATCGGTGATGATGATAGGGAGATGGCCGAAAAATGAGTGGGTGGTGCGTTGCCCGTCAGTTGCCGGAGAGATGCCGACCGGAGATGACGTCGCCGGCGGAGAGAGCAGGCGGCAGTGGCTGGTGCGGCTGATTTAGGATGAAGAGCCGAGCGACCTGGGAAGCTACAAGATCGGAGTGGTGAAGCTGAGAGAAGAGATCAACGGGAGCTTTGTGAGAAGAAGAGGAAAAAATGCAGAAGAAAGAAGAGGGTGCTGCGCGCGGGGGAGAGAAGAAGAAAAGATAAGGAAAAAAAAGAAAGAAAATGAGAGGAAGAAGAAAGCCCTGCGCAGGCCTGCAGTGCGGGTTCCCAAGGAAAAATGGTAACGTGCCACATTGGCACATTACTACAAGAGTAACGTGCCCCACGTGGCACGTTACGCTTGTTGTAACGTGCCATGTGGCACGTTACTACTAATATATATATATATATATATATATATATATATATATATATATATATATATATATATATATATTACTTAATTAATTCTATAATTAATTAATATATATATATACTTATAATTAAGTATACTTAATATATAATCAATATATATTAATACACTTAATATATTATATATATATATATATATATACTTGCAATTATTTAGCTTTATATATATCTTAATTAGTAGTTGATTGATATATATATATATATATATATATATATATATATATAACATGTAAAGTATATTTATACATGACGAAGAGCTGCTCTATTTAATTAATTTGTCCCCACTTGTATCTATTCCTCAACACTTGGCTCATTAATTAGCTAACTGGTAGATGAATCGATCCAACACTTCTTCCCTTGTATTTCACCCTTTTTTTTTTTTTTTTTGATAAACTGCAGACTTCTCATTAAAAATCAAGCATCTAGAGCAACTTGCTCTGAGAGCACAGCCTCACGTATACAATCAGGGGGTACATCTTTCCAACAACAATCATGGGGATGTTCTATAGCATGTTTGGCTATTAAGTGAGCCACATGATTACCTTCCCTCCCAATAAAAGTGAGTTGCCACCTTTGGAATCCCTGGAGTTCCAGTTTTATGTCCTCTATGATATGCCCCAACCAGCTGCTATCCTTCTCCTTCGAGTTGACAGCATCGATCATGGCCTTTGCGTCCCCTTCAAAATGCACTTGAGGGAGACATAATTCCTTGCACAGGCGTATAGCCAAAAGAAGCGCCATCGCCTCCGCTGCAATCGGTGCCAAACATCCAGCTTGGTTCACACATTTTGCTACCAGCATATTCCCCCAAGAATCCCTTACAACCACTCCGAGCCCCATGCACTCCTTTTGCCTAGCAGTAGCCGCATCACAGTTCGCTTTTACCCACTCCATCACCGGAACTTGCCAGCAAATGCGAGTACTTGGCGTGGCTTGTGCTTCCCGAGAGAGTGGCGTTGCTGTTCCACGCTGCTGGGCCAAATCGTAATCCACAATGGCTTGGTTTGTTTGTGCTAAAATTACCTTTGGATGAGCAAAGGTACCACCATGCAGCATATCGTTTCTTCTCAGCCAAATTCTCCGAGACATTCCTGAGAATTGCCGCAAGTCTTCCGAGCCACACCTGCCAAACATAAATTCCAACAATTGCAAAAAGGTGCTGCCAAAGAAGCAGCACTTTTGAAAACTTGCATTACCCATAGACCATACATCCATGGCAGATGGGCATTGCCACAAAATGTGTAATTCCGTCTCCTCCTCCAATCCACAGACCGGGCAAATACAATCTGAAATTATTTTTCTTTTATGTAAATTTCCCCGGGTCGGGAGAATATTTTTGCAGGCCCTCCATAAAAAATTCTTCTCCACATTAGGCACCTGTAGAGCCCATAATTTTTTCCAGAAGGTGCTGCTCCCCATAGCAGAAGAACTGGTGGCCTTCTTCCGACTTTCTAACTCCTTTTGCATGTGGTATGCACTTTTCACCGAAAAAATTCCATTCTTTGTTCCCCGCCAAATAAGAGAGTCTTCTTGATTTGTGCAACTCAAAGGAATCTCCTTGATTTTTTTTACCTCCTCATTTGTGAATAGAGAGTCCAAAAGAGGGATATTCCACCACTTCGAGTCCATATCAACAAGAGAGTTTACGGTTGCCTCTGAATCGAGATGAGTCGTTGGCGAAATAATTTGGAAAGTGGACGGGTTTGGGAACCATACGAAATAATCGAGATGAGTCGTTCGAGATGAGTCCTTGTATTTCACCCTTAATCTCTATATATATCCAGGACGTCGACGGACACCTTTATTTTGTCTCCACTTAATAATTATCAATTAATTAGTTAATTAATTATCAATTACTAATTAGTAATTGATAATTAATTAATTATCAACTTATACGTAATATTATGTTTTCCCTTGTCATGTTCTCATCTTAAGTTTACATGTCTATATGGGTGTGCTTCTTTTCTCTACGCTCTCTCTTTGAGAACCTAGAGGTGAAGGTTTTGATCTCTTAACTTTTGTGGGTGAGAGATTGATTGGGTGGTGAGAATTGAAGTATGAGTAATATGGCGGACAAGTTGACTGAACAATGGGAAAAATTCACTCTCTTGGAGGAGGAGAGTGTGGGGGTGGAGATTCCGGAGCAAGAAATTGAGACGGTAGTGTCGCAAGGATCGTCGAGCATTGTTGGGAAGCTGTTGACGGATCGAGTGGTGGGGAAGGAGATTGTAAAAATACCTTTGATAAGGGCATGGCACCCCTCTGGATGGGTGAAATTCAAAGACCTTGGACCAAACTTGTTTCTTATAGAGTTCGAACACTCCTGGGACAAATCCAGGATTTTGGAGGGCCGTCCGTGGACTTTAGACGGGCATTTGGTCTCTCTGGTGGATTTTGACGAAATGACGCCCCCTCATTTGATGGAGTTTAAAAAAACGGCATTCTGGGTGCGAATTTTCAAACTTCCGCTCGGATGTATGAGCAAGGCAACTGGATATCGGATTGGTTCTGCTGTTGGGGAAGTGGAGGAGGTCGATGTGAATGAAGATGGTATCAGATGGGGGGAGTATTTGAGGGTACGAATTGTGCTAGACTTAACGAAACCTTTATCCCGGGGGTGGTTTTTGAAAGTGAAAAATGAAACTATTTGGGTCACTTTTCAATATGTAAAGATACCCAAATATTGTTTTCATTGTGGTGTGATCTGTCATGGCAGCAAGGGGTGTGCAGTGCCGGGGAAAAAACGTGAATATGGAAATGACAAGGAACCAGAATTCGGTCCGAGTCTGAGGGTTGTGTCTCTTAAGAGAAGATATGGAGGGAATCGATTCTGGGGTCAAGGGGGGAGGTGCGATCCGAATGAAGGGGAGAGTAGAAAACAATCGGAGAAAGAACATGATGATGCCGAGAGTGCTTTCAAGAAGCCTAGCGGTGGTCGGAGTAAAGCGGAAAACTTTCAGTCGCCGGCTAGGGAAGAGGGCAGTTTCGGCAGAGGGGATGATTGGCAGAATTTCTCCAAGGAAAGTGCGGATTCGATTCCTTTGGAAAAGGAAGGATATAACTTCCATGCAGCGTTGAGCAAACAGGCGACAATCAAGGAGAATCAGAAATTACTCCTATGCAAATCAGCCAATGATTTTGGAGATAAAAGGAAAGCTGATGTGGGCTCCTTAGAATCGCCATTAAATGCCAAAGATAATGGGGGATCAAACAATGTTTACATTGGTCAATGGGAGACAATAAAGAAGCGCATGATTTGGGGAATTATGGAGAAAAATCAGGAGGCTCAATACTTGACTGGAGGGACGCATTCATCCATGTCAGGTGGGGTTGGGTTCGTGGCTGAGAATGTGGCAGAACACGTGGGAAACAAAACTGTCCAGCCAAATAAACATCTGAGCTTTCTGCATGGTGTTCGACCAGTTGGTGGAAACGTTCCATTGGGTGAAGATATGGCACCAATAATGGTACCACAGAATGTGGTCCAGGCCGAGGGAAAAAAAAGAAGCGGTGATGATGGTGAGAGAGGTGTTGTTTCTGGGAGGTCCGGTCATCTTCTTATGGGGGGTGGTTCTCCGGCGAGTAATGTAAGGGGGAAGAGAGCTAAGGTTGGGGATATGGTTCTGAAGAAGGGAAATGATCAAAAGGCGGCGGCTGTGACACAGCCCCGCCAATCGCCATGAGCATAATAAGTTGGAACAGCCGGGGGCTTGGGAACCCACGGGCAGTTCGGGACCTTTGCCGGATGGTGAAGGAAAAGAGACCTAAGATGGTTTTCCTTATGGAAACCAAGCTACATGCATCCCAGTTTGATCCTCTTACAAATAAAGTGGGATTTGAAAATGTTTTTGTGGTTGATAGTGTTTGTAGAAGCGGAGGTTTGGCACTATTTTGGAGCAATGAGGTGGATGTGGAAATTCAAAACTTTAGTAGAAGACATATCAATGCGAAGGTACAGTTGGAAAGGTGGAGTCCTCATTGGAAATTCACGGGATTTTATGGACATCCCGATGTCATGAAGAGAAAGGAGGCGTGGAATCTCCTCCGATATCTTCAGTGTATGACTCCAACTCCTCGGCTTTGTGTGGGAGACTTTAATGAGATACCTGAGTTGCCAGAGAAAAATGGCGTGCGTGGACGTCAAATGAGGCAAATGGAGGAGTTTAGAGAAGCTTTGGAGTTTTGTAATTTGCGTGATCTCCAATATAATGGACCAAAATTTACATGGAGCAATAAAAGGGGAGGAGCTGATTTTGTTCAAGAAAGATTAGATAGAGCCACGGCTAATGGGGAGTGGATGGAGATTTTTCAATACATGACAGTGGAGATTTTGGCCGCAAGAAGTTCTGATCATGCTCCTGTCCAGGTTATGGCATGTATTCGACCCCAAAGTTTGGTGAGGCACAGGCCACGTTTCTTCTATGAGGCAGGATGGGGAAAAAAAGAGGAGAATCGCAAAACTATTAAAAAAGTATGGGTAGCAAAGGTGCAGGCTGGGAATGAATGGCATAAATTAAAGAAGAAAATTGAAGGGAGTAAGAAGGAGATACTTTGCTGGAGGAGGAAAAATAAGGAGAAAATTGAAAATGGAGTTGAGCAAAAGACGAAGCAGCTCGTGCTACTCCAACAACGGGAGGGGCCAAAAAATAATGAGGAGATTGGACAGATTCAAAAAGATTTACATGACTTGTTGGAGTCAGAGGAGATGGGGTGGAGACAATGAGCCAAGGAGCATTGATTAAGATATTGAGACAAGAAGTCGAAGTATTTCCATGCAAGTGTGAAGCAAAGACAAAGAGCCAACTACATTCATTGCATTATAGATGAGAGTGGGGTGGTGTGTGCTACTGTGGAGGAGGTAGTTCGGGGGTTTACCAATTACTTTCATTCCATTTATACAACATCTAATCCACATGGTATTGATGAGTTCATTGCAGGAATTCCACTGACTGTGACAGCTCCCATGAATGCAATTTTGGAGAAGGAGTTTACTAAGGAGGAGATTTGTGCAGCTTTATCTCAGATGGGTCCCCTAAAATCGCCCGGTCCGGATGGCCTACCTGCAGCCTTTTATCAAGAACATTGGGCTTCTATAGGTGATGAGGTATGTAATGGGGTACTACACTTTTTATCATCAAGGGTTTTTGATGAAACTATTAATCATACTTATATTGCACTCATCCCGAAAGTGAAAAATCCTTCAAAGGTATCAGAATTTAGACCTATTAGTCTTTGTAATGTTTTGTATAAACTTATTTCCAAAACGTTGGCTAATAGGTTGAAAATAATTCTTCAAGATATTATTTCACCAAATCAAAGTGCTTTCGTTCCGGGTAGACTCATATCGGATAATGTAATTGCGGCATACGAGACAATGCATTCTATGTATACTCGGATGTGGGGAAAGGTTGGGTATATGGCTTTAAAGCTGGACATGAGTAAAGCCTACGATAGGGTGGAGTGGGTTTTTTTAGAAAAAGTAATGAAGAAGATGGGCTTTAATGATAGATGGGTTGGCCTAGTGATGAAATGTATTACAACTGTAAAATATGAAGTGTTGATTAATGGTTCCCCTGAGGGTTGTTTTCAACCTAGTCGTGGTCTCCGACAAGGAGACCCGTTATCCCCTTATTTATTTCTTTTATGTGCAGAAGCGTTGAGTTCCAAGATCCGGTGGATGGAACAAGAAGGCTCTTTCAAAGGGGTTCCTACATCTCCTAAAGTGCCTCGACTAAGTCATTTATTTTTCGCGGACGACAATCTTATTTTCTGTCGGGCCATGATACATGACTGGAGGATATTATCAGAGATTTTAGACTGGTATGAAAAGGTGTCGGGCCAAAAGCTAAATAAAGAAAAAACATCAATCTTGTTTAGCAGAAACACAAGCCAGAGGGATCGGAATCAACTTATTCAATTAGCTGGGGTCCCTGCTACTCAAAGATATGACAAATATCTTGGATTGCCGGCATTGGTAGGGAAGTCTCGGGTTAAAGAATTTCAAAGCATCTCGGAGCGGGTTCGTAAAAGGGTCAATGATTGGAAGGTGAAACTCCTGTCTCAAGCAGGAAAGGAGATCCTTTTGAAAGCCGTGATTCAGGCCATTCCTACTTATAGTATGGGAATTTTCTTATTGCCCAAAAGTTTGTGTAAGGAGCTTAATACCATTATGCAAAGATTTTGGTGGGGCCATTCGGAAAATGTCAAGAAAATCCACTGGATGTGTTGGGAGAAAATGGGGAGATCCAAGACACAAGGGGGTATGGGGTTCCGTGATTTACAATGTTTCAACAAAGCCGTGTTAGCCAAACAATGTTGGCGTTTATTTCATTACCCTCAGAGTTTGGCGGCATAGATTGTTAAGGCAAAATATTTCCCAAAGCATTCTTTTTTAGAGGCGAAGTTGGGGAGTTGATCGTCTTTTGCATGGCGGAGCCTACTTTTGGCTATACCTTTGTTTGCGGAAGGAATGATTTGGAGGATAGGGAACGGGCGAAAAGTGAAGACATGGGGCGATAAATGGATTCCAAAACCAGTGTCTTACAAAATACAGTCTCCTTGTCGGCAATTGGAGCCAAATGCTTTAGTAGCCGAGCTTATTGATAGGAATACAGGTTATTGGAATTATGCTCTTATTCATAGCATCTTTTGGAGAAAGGAAGCTGAATTAATCTGTAGCCTTCCAATAAGCCGATATGGTCAAAGGGATAAGTTGATATGGAGGGCGACTCCTACAGGGGTGTTTACGGTGCGTAGTGCTTATTATTTGGAGAAGGGGAGGATGGATACTATGGTTGGGGAAGGATCCACTCATTATGGGGTTTCTGAGGTTTGGAAAAAGTTGTGGGCTATGAAGGCACCTAATGCTACAAAAGTATTTATCTGGAGGGCATGTAATAACATTCTCCCTACAAAGGAGAACCTTAAGCGAAGAGGGGTAATCAGAGATGACATGTGCCCCATTTGTACGCTGGAGGTAGAATCTGTTGTTCATGCATTATGGGCGTGTCCAAGTGCCCAAGATGTTTGGGCAGGCAGTAAGAGATGGATTCAGAAGTGCCATAGTGCAGGAGCTAACTTTTTTGAAGTCCTGGAATTTTTGATATTGCGAAGCAGTGACGAAGACATGGCTGTGATAGCAGTAGTGGCCCGAGGAATTTGGTCTCGTCGAAATACTGTGGTCCATTGTGGAAAATTTACTCATCCGAACGTCCTTGTAAGAGAAGCAGAGGAGATCGTAGCCCAGTATTGGAACCTTAATGAAAACATGTCGACAGAAATTACTTCTACACCATCTGTCCCAAGACGTTTGCAGTGGAAGGGTCCGGATATAGGTTGGCTCAAAGCCAATTGGGACGTGGCTCTTAATCTGGAGAGACAGCGAATGGGAATTGGGGTGGTTATAAGAGATACTACAGGGAGGGTATATGCAGCCCTTAGTCGTTCAATGGAGGCTTGTCCGGTGCCGGTCATAGCTGAAGCAATGGGGGCACTGCAAGCGTTAGAATTTTACCGGGATCTGGGCATTACAGAATTATTTTTAGAGGGAGATTCTTTACAGGTGACCCAAGCAATTAATTCTATGGATGATCAATGGCTTCGGTTTGGACAGATTATTGGAGATATTCAGGTTGTGCTTTTGCAATTCCATAACTGGAAGGTCGCTCATGTGAAAAGGGAAGCAAATTTTGCAGCCCACGGTCTAGCGAAGGTAGCGGCGCAAGAACCTACGGAGAAAGTATGGGGGGACGAGATCCCTTTGTGTATTTCTGATGTAGTTCTTTTAGAGCAAATTGCTCTAGTTGTTTAGAGTGTTACACTCTAGATTTTTCAAATATGAATGAAAGAAGTCTCTATTCAAAAAAAAAAAAAAACTTATATGTAATATTAAATATGCGTAATATTACGTATATGGCATGCATATATATTTCCAGCATGCATGTTCAGGGCTTGCATCGGCCAGTTCTCTTAATTTATTAGTTAATTAATTGATCAATTAATTACTATTATAATTTGCATGCTTGATGTTAATATAGGGCTATAATGCTAGTGCATATCCTGACTATGAAATAAAGCATGGTGTTAGTGTTTATAGAGCTGATAGCTTCTAGCATGCTTGACACATAAGTAGTGATGCCTATAGTGTTGTAAAACACAAGCACTAATGCATATTCTTTTCTAGAGGCATATCTTAGCCATATCTTTTTTGGATTCTGATATTTCTCTGGGGACTCACATGCAATCTAGATTATGATCTGCCTGCCACAAAGTCTTAAGCCCCAATATTTTTTTCTCAAAGTTATTAATAATAGAATGAATTAATGTCAACAAAATTGTATGATCATTTACAAGATTACACTTGTATAAAAAATATACTTCTCATCTAGCAAATAATGCAAAGAGTGCTTGAAAAAAAATTTTATCATCAAATTTCTGAAAAATTTTATTTTTTAATTTATTTAAAATTTTAACCAATTTTTAATGTGTAGGATTTGACACGTTGCCATTTGGCAACGTGTTATAATGACACGTTACTATATGTAACACGTTACCAATTTTGGCAACGTGTCATTCTAACACGTTACCATATGGTAACATGTTATAATGACACGTTATCATAAGATGACGTGGCTATTTAGCATGTCATCTTATGGTAACGTGGCATTTCTATATGGTGACGTGTAAAAAATGACACGTTACCAAAAAATGATAGTAACGTGTTGTAGATTAACACGTTAGAATTCAGTGACGTGGCAAAAAATTATGAACAGTTGCCACGTCACTAACCCATGATTTTTTGTAGTGCAAAAACGCAAAAAAAAAAAAAAAAAAAAAACTTCACTTCCGTAGATCGCCGCTAAAAGCAAATATAGAGAGAAGACAAATAAGAATTATTGTAGAGCTTGAGCATCACCAAATTAACTTACCACTGCATAATGAAAAATAAAAAATAAAAAAATAGAAGAGTTGGAGGGGTCTTACCAATCCCTCCTCTAATTGGTTCTCTTGTGTCTTAAAACGTTTTATTCTTGTATAGTTTCATAGTTAGGTACCTAGCTAGGTTAGAAGTCGATGAAAAGTAGTCCCATTTTATTTCCAAGGCATTAAAAAGAAAAAAAGAGGAGACCAAGAAAAAAGTTACATACTTGATATTGAAATGAGAAAATGGTATAAGCTAGCCTTGACAGCTTTGCCTTCAGGACCACATTGCTCAACGATATCTGTTCATAGAAAAACAGACCTCACAACGACTTTTTGGAACACATACAACTCTTAAGAAATTATTTGCTTATTTGCTGAACGGGCAATTTTTTTTTTTTTTCCTTTATAATTGTTAATTGAAATAAATTTGAAAACAATTTTTAAGTATTTTGTTAATGTTTTATATTTTGAGTTTTATTTATTAATGCTTTAATTAAGATTTAAGCTAATTAATTCATTCAATCATTTCGCTTTCTGAGGGATCGTCTTGGTGTTTTCGTAAAAGGAAAAAAATAATAATAATAATAATAATTTCTCTTCTCTGAAACGCATGCCACGTGTACAGGTACACAAAATCGACTGCGTACACGTAAACGAAAGCTGGTGATGTTGATTTTTGTGACGCACGCATGTATCCAATCGATGGCGACGTAATAAGATTATGAAACTTCGTTGGTGCCGCCCAAATACTTTATGGTTGCCTTGATTTGGCGGTCATCATAAACGAAGACTTCTGATTTCTGAAACACCTTCATTTACATGCAGACGAATTCCATGGCAGAAAAAAGAAAAAAAATAAAATAAAATTCTCCCACCACGTACCCAAACTGCCCACTTGAAAAGCTTGCATTTAATCATCTTTAATTGAACGTTGCACATTAAATTTCAACTGGTGCGAAGGACATGCATGTCTCAAAGTTCTAATTCCGCCGAATTTTCGTAAGCAGTAAATGGAGAGGACCATTGGGGGCTGTTTGGTGTTGGACCGAAATTGTCTAGAGGCTTGAAACAGTAACAAAGTTGATTGACGTGGACTAAAGTAAGAATGTTTAGTAAAATAAAAATATATATATATATATATATATATATATATATATATATATATATATATATTTTGTTGTAATTTTTTTATTTAAATAATAATAAAAAATGATTGATGTAATGTAAAAAATAAAAATGTTATGATCGAGTTAAAAAACGAGCACTAAAATCTAGAATGTCAATTTCAAATAATCAAGTTATGCTCCATTGTGATGTAATCCCGCTGGCGATGACCTTGACCTTCAATAAAACGAGCACTAAAAGCTAGAATATCAATTTCAAATTGATTGGAGAAACAGAGTATTTTCTTAAACAAATTATCTCAATTTTCATCTCTCAACTTTTGGATAAATGTTTTTGCATTAGTTTGCATAGCATTCAAGATATCTTAAGATTTTTGCTACAAATGTTGGCAAAAAAAATCAATAATACCTATGGTTTTCCTTTATAAAATGTAAAATGAATATGAATTAAAATAAAGTAATCATTTTATAAGTAGAGTTAGAATCCCCACCTTCAGAGTAAGTGAATCAATTTTTTATAATATTTTCAAGCACATATATAACAAGTAGCACCAAACATTCTTATTATATTTCAAAAATGAAAACCGAGACAACGAGAATCATTGGCTTGTTTCACATAGTTATTTTGCTTAGCTCCCATTTTAGTTTGAAGTTTATCAATAACTAGTAAACAAGTTTTGAATCAGGATCTCTAATAGCATGTTATTGAGATGTTAAATATCAAAACAATCAATTGACTTCTAAAGTTTCCTTCTTTGTTACCTTATCAATATATTAAAATTTGTTCCTCAAAATGTCAAAACAACATTTAATAGCATTATTATTATTGGGTCGTTAAAGATCGAAGAGCTTCCGTATTATAAATTTATAGTATGAAAGGAAGGTACATTGGTTCTATGCGAAAATGTACGTACAATCAAATACAAAGTACAAAACGACTTCAAAAAGTCGCTCTCGTGCACATCAGTCATCAGCACTGAAAGATGCGAACGGCATACAAGTGGCAGCGAACGGCATATAAGTGGCGGCGAACGGCATATACAGCTCCAAATAATCGGGAAAAAAAATGCCGACCAAAACGAAAAAATCGCCGTGTAACAGTGTAAGTTTCTATGGTCTAAACAGTGAACGCCGCCGATGAGACGAGGACGACGAAGAGGAAGGGCTACTAACCGACTCAGTTGTCCCAAAGAACAAGTCCGATAGGTGATTACCCACATCTTCTGGGGCAAATCTGACATATGACCCCACATTCCTCTCTCCTCCCACGGTTAGCCTATGCGTCTCGTAAAAATCCTTGTAAACCGGCACGAGCTTTCTCGCTAGGGACACCTTGATTTCGTCTCGGAGTTTCGGGTCCGATACGACGAACGTTCTATGCTTCTGACACGCGTCCTCGAAGCTCGAATTGAATTTTCTGAAGATCTCCTTTGCTTCCGCCGGCGAAATAACGGCCGTTGGATTCTCCGGCAGTGACGCCGCCACCTTGGCGCACGCTAACCGCTCGTAATTCGTCGCGAATTGTCTCGCTTTCGCTTCGTGCCGCGTGATCCATTCGTCGCCGAGAAGGTACTGCAGATTCGAGGTACGGACCTTGGTGACCACGTGTTGAAGATTGTTGGTTAGGAATATGTATGAGAGAGATACGTCTTTGTAATGCTCGGCTTTGCCATCAAGCTTACACAGAAGCACGAGGATTAGCCAAGCCATGCGCAATGAAATCGCCGGTGCCTGAGAGTCATCGGACTGTGGAGTATCGAAGTAAGATTCCGGAAGCGACGATCTCGGCGGCGGAGGCCACTCTGCGAAAATATCTTCAAGGATGTGGCTGTAATCGGCGAGGTTCGAGAGGTAGTTCATCACGTCGAGCGTCAGCGGGTGAACCCCGCCGCCACGGACTAGCGACTTGGAGTGCGAGTGCTTCTGGATCGTTGACTCGAAATCCGATACCATTGCGCGCACCGACTCGGTGATCCGGATCAGCGATGCGAGGGCTTGGGATCGGACGGTGGCGGTGGATTCGAGCGCGAAGATGGACTCGATCTCCGGCCAGTAAATGGCGGTGTACATGTCGAGCACGCGGAATATTTTCTCGGGAGATTTGGGAGATTTGCTTTTGGCAACGGCTTCGGGGAATCCGAACAGACGAATAGCGCCTTCTTTGGAGATCTCGGCGAAGCAAGACTCTCTGATGGAGTCAGAGCCAGCGAAGACGTGGTCGCAGAGAATTCTCTCCCCGTGTAAGAGCGTTTTCAGGGAGATTTTCACTGCGCTCAACCAGCTCGTGATTTTCATCTCCAGCGTTTCCCAGTTCATCTTGTTGATCTGCGAGGAGCTCAGTTTCTCCACGCCGAGACGGTAAATGCCTTCGTCAACTATCGATTTTCTGATGATTTTGTATATACTCAAGCACTCTTTGGCATAGCCGGCGGAGATCATGCATTCGGCTATGGATCTCAAGTCCGCCATGGCAATGGAGGATACCTCCTCCACCTCGTCGATGGCATCACCGGCGGTGCGCACGTCTTCGTCGTCCCCATAATCGGAAATGCTTGATCTCGCGGAGGTGCGTGAGGATCTTGCGGAGACGGATTCCGGGTCCAGGTAGGCGCGGTTCATGGAGAGGATTTGGTAGAACTCCTTCTGGAGTCTCTTCATGGCGATCTGCATCAGGTTCTGGGCGTGGACGAGCCTGTCCGACGTGGAGTTCCCTGGGACCAAGGCGTGCATGGCTTTCTGGAGGTCGTTCACGCACTTGATGAACTCCATGGCCTCCGCTTTGCTCTCGTAGAAAAGCGACGTGACTTTGGCGTACGTGGAGCTCTCCGGGTCCCATTTCGTGACCAACGCCGCGGCGGCCTCAATGCTCCGTTCGGTCATGGAGTCCGAGAAGGTGCGGCTAGGGGTTGAGACGGAGGAGGGTCTTGCTGGTGAGGAGTGGCGAGAGACCGAGAACGACGGCGCTCTTGAGTGAAAGCAGATGCTCCTCATTCCATTCCTTGGAGTTTCTGAACTCTGGAGCTTAGAATAAGCTCTGTTCTGTGTTTATCTCTCAGGAAAAAGATAGCTAATAAGCGTTTCAGATGGCGGGCGGTCGATTTTCTTCGGCCTGTCTGATTGTTTGGGTGTTTCTAGACATGGACTATGAGGGGGGTATATATAGACGAATGAACGACACCGTTGCCAAAAGAAATACAAATGGTGAAGCTTCTGTTTTGAAAAGAGCAATTTGCAGAACACCTGTGGATTGACTTTTTTATCACTCTAGACTTTGCAGTCGCATAGACCCACGTAAGCTGTATTTAATCCAATTCTGGCGGTATCACTAAAATCTTTTTTTTTTTTTCTTTTTTTTTCTTTTTTTTTTTGCTTATTTTGGTGAGATAATGTAAACAAAATGACGTAAATGTCTACTTTTTAATCTCACTACTTTAACAAAATTAAGTATTCAGGTGGACAATATTAACCAAATTTAAAAATTATTATTCACTCACCTATTGATTAAACAACTCATTTTTCTCTAAGAGCAATTAAATTTGGTGAGTAAAATTTGGTGAAACTGCTAGGAATGCTTTAAAAGCATCTCCAAAATACCCAAATATCTAATAATAGTACTCAAATCTGACTATTATGTTTTTTTTTTTTTTTTTTTTCTAGCAGAATAGATAATTTAATTTTTTTTTTATCTAGTGTGAACAATAAATAGACTGAGTAGCCTATTTACTATTCACACTAAAAATTTTATTTAGTATTTGTCATCTCTCATTTTCTTTCTTTTACTCTCTCCTCCTTTTTCTTAGCACTATTTCTTACAGTAAATAATATTTTTTAAAAAAATAATATAATGCAAAATTTGTTGGAGTTCAAAGGAAAAAAATTATAATTAAAGTAAAAAATTATATTTTTTCAATAACTACTTTGCCTATTTCTACCGAGATCCTATAAGACGATAGCTTGTAGTTTTAATATTGGTATAATGTAGAGTCAAAAACCCAATTAACAATTGTTTTTAAGAATTAATAAGACCCACTTTGTTGGCATGTAATGGCAGTAATGCATCGGCGACAAACAGACAAGAGGTCTCTTTTCTTATTTATTTATTATTATTTTATTTATTAAAAGACCCACCACCTGCAGCTAGCGTTATACTTTTCCCCAGTTTCTTTTTATGGTGTATTTTTTTTTATGGATGTCTTGCTGGACGTGGTTATCTACTTATCTCATTATCAACGGTGTTATATGCGCTTAGAAAATAAAAATGTTACGTTTATTTTTATTTTTTTACATAATTTTTTATATTTGTAAGTGTTTTTTAAAATTATAATCGGATATGAAATAAATTTTTATTAGATTTTGATTTAATAACCATTTTAAAAATTACCTATGAATGTAAAAACATTATGTAAAAAATAAAAGTAAATGTAGCATTCCTCATATTTTTCCTCTCCTTATGTAAAAAAGTGTAGCATTTCTTGTTGAACAATTTTTTTAAAATGTCATTTTGGTATATTTGGCAAAGCTTATTATCAAATGTCTACCTCAATTTTTTTTTTTAAAAAAAAAAAAACAAATAGGAGCTGTCTTCGAACCTGTTTAAGATTATGTTAAAGAGTTTAAAAAAATACTTTGTAGTAATTTAAAAGCATTTTTTAAAAACTTTTTTTACTTTAAAAATGGTCAAAAACTATTTTTAAGAAAATCTAAAAAAAAAAAACTTTTTATACAAAACTATTTTTATCTTTAAAAATCCTATTTCTCAACACAATTGATTGAGATAGTCCAAATATCCTAAAAACTCTACTACCTAGAAGGGATGGGGGGAGGGATTGGCTTGCAGCCAAGTCCTCTCTAGTGTCTCCATCGTAGAAGGGTGGCCACCCACCACCCTCTCTCTTGTCTCGCCCTACAAAGAGAAGAGACTAAATTAAAGGGTGTTTGCGATCCACCCCTCTCCCGCTTGTTTGGTTGGCTTACGTGGCTAGAAGATATTGGCAGTGACTTTAACGTATATATGCTTACATGTTATGGTTTTTTGCTTTTGTTTTTTTTTTTGAGAATTCAAGTTTAACACTGCTTGACTAAGGTTGCCACAAGTTGCTTCCATCCCAATTTTAGATGTGAACCGGGTAAATCAATAACCAAATACATGCATGTATCCCCCTCCCCTCTCCCTCCTCCTTCGTCATTCAAATAGCAATTTCCATGGTCCTATTTGGCGGCTTTTACGTGTTATAATTAAGCTACCATTTTTCACAGGCTAATAAATGCGCAATTTAATTGAAAAAAAATAAATAATAATAATAATAACAACAACTTCAAAATATTTCCATCCGACCATCATTTTCAAACTTCTCCGTCACCCTCTCTCTGTGCGCGTGCAGGTTTGTGGGCCAAATGTCAACGTTACATACATTAATACGTACCCACCTATGACCTATATATCATATGCTCAGTTGAAATTTCAAGTGATCCAATTAAACGAATATATATATATAGAGAGAGATTGTCATACAAGTTTTATTTTTATAATATTTAATTAGTTTTATTTTTATTTTCAGAACACTTTTTAAATTATTATATTTCATAAGAATTTTCATTTATATTTCTGTACATAAGTCACGTTTTTGCATGTGCTCAAGAAAATTTTATATCCAAAATTTCTGGTTATAACTCGATCGTTGTATATTCCAATCACACGTGTAATTGGAAATCTTCTTTCACTTTCTCTCCTGCAGTCAATTGACTCACTTTTTTTTTTCTTCTTACATTTTCATATTGAGACGTCATTTCAATCCTTATATTCTTAATTTGAATAGTTAAATTAGTGAAATTAAACCTATAAAAAATCAACCCTCTCTGCTTAACATTTTCTATCAACCATATTTTTTTAATGGCAATGCTTCCGTTTATCCCCTCATGGCACAAAATTCGAACCACTATACGTGCAAGGGCCAAGGGCCAAGAGCCAAGGCCATCCCTCCAAGCCAAAACTTATACAAACCCCAAACAAAAACGATATTCACGGGAAATATTTAATTTAATAAGATGATGATTTGACGGAGTTAAAGTTTATTCTGAATACCTTTGGTCTTGATACCATGTTGAATTAACACTCGTCCCAGAAGCTTAAGCTAATAAGAAAAAGTAAATTTAATCACTAAATCAACACTTTAACTCATCAAACCATTAAAGTGCTCACTGACTGTAGGTTGTAATAAATTTAAGTGATTAAATTTATAAAGGTAAAATAACGGTCTTGGAATAAAGGTTAAGTGTTGAGTGTTGAGTGACTAGAGGATGGAATAAATGTTAAATTTAATCACTTAATCAACACTTTAATTCACTGAAGATCTTGGAATACTCATTAAAAAAAAAACTCTTGGGGTGTTCCACATTCAAATGCACTAGTCACGCCAAGAGAAGATTAGTTCACCTTATCACGTCATATATATATATATTAGTTGTTTTGATCTTAGGATTAGTATGGATCTAATTGTCTTTATCTTAAGAATCGGTACATAGTTGTTATGGTAAGTAGGAGTAGGTGTTTATTCCAGCAATATTATTAATTAGCAAGAGGAAAGGTCATTGGATAATTTTATCAAACACTTAATGTGCAAGTGGCACTCCTACTTCAAGTGGAGAAGTCTTAATAACATTTTCCCTTATCATCCATAAACCATCAACCTAATAAGTCAATCCTAGCACCTATCCCCTAAATGGTTCCCCTGCCCTAGGTGTTTTATCATGTTTGGAAAGGAAGTTCAACTTGAGAAGCTTTCGCTTTATCTATTAATTTACTTCCACCAAATTTAATTCTAGCCAAAGCAATTGACTTTAGTTCTTCCAAAATTAAATTGTCCAAAATAATATTTGCGGATTAATAACCTAGTCTAGCTACTAAACCCAAAATACATGTCACATACATTTTTAATAGAACATGTGAAGTTTGAACGCACGTTTGTTTAATAGATTGAGCAGGGGTGGGTACCGGTTCGATCGGTGTCGATAAGGGCATTTTCAATGAATAGTTTCGACTTTTTTAGTTAATCGGTTAGTCGGTTGATAGGTGGTAGGTTAAGTCAGTTAATTGTCGGTTAAAAGTTTTTATCTTAAGATTTATCAACTTCCTTGTAACTACAAAATTAGTAAAGCATATATTTTATAAATGAATGAAATAGTAAATTTATGGAACACGGAACAAAAGTACAACCACAAATTAATTGGACAAAACAATAAAGAAATCTAATAAATAAAATTCAAATTTTACTTAAAAAATCGGTTAACCAAAGAAAAAAAAAATTATACCACCTATCGAACCAAACTGATGTCAAAACAATATTTTTATTCCGTCTACCGACCGCCGAAAGTCGTTTGTCGGTCGGTAGGTGGTAAATGGTTAATCTGCCCACGCCTAAGAGTGAGTTAAAGAAAAACTTTATCTTTAATTTTGCCACATTCTAATTTATTTATTTAATTTGTTTCCCATAAATATCACCTAAACCTGCATAATTATGTAAGTAAAGTATCTTAGAACCATGACTTTTAGAAAAATCTGACTTTCTATAACCCCGCGCGCGAACACTACCACATAATTAAACGACATGCTGACACCAATTGTGAAATTAAGCCTACGGTAATCAAGTTGATGAAGATTTAATTAGAATCCAACCCTTTTCAAATTTAAAGTAACCCTATTAATATTCATCCATCTATGGCATTTGGCAAAAAGGTGCCAAAAATTAACCTTTCTAGACTCTAGTTGATCATATTTCTATGACTAATGCTAGAAGATACTTTCATATCTTTCTTGTGTCTCTCCAAAATTGATGTGGCTATAAAATTACCATTTGGTCAAAATCTAATAGTGATCTATTACAAATCAAATGATGATTTTAAAGTCATATCAATTTTAAAATGATACAAGAAGAATATAAAGAAAACATCTTGCATTACTCTATTTTTTGAGGGAAATGATTACCATTTCATTCAAAAAACTTAAAAAGTTCAGGCATAAGCCTTACAACATTAGAGCCATCTGCTCTAAAAACACAATTTCTGAGATACAACTAGGGGTCTCTTCCAACCATACTTGGGTATCTAAACTCCTTATTGCAAACTTTGCCAATCCATGTGCTGCCAAATTAGCCTCTCACTTGACATGTCGTATACTCCATTGGTTAAGAGACTGTAGTACCCCTTAATATCAGCAATGATCTGACCATATCTAAGCCAACTTTGGTTGTGGTCTCTGATCGCCTTTACTACCAATAGTGAGTCCCCCTCCAGGATGGTATCGTGAACTCCCACCTCCCTACAGAACTCCACTGCCCTCAACGCGGCCATTGCTTCTGCAGCAGCTAGTTCATGGCGGTCCGCAATAGGTTGACTTAATGCTGTAATAATTTTCCCCCTCTCGTCTTAAATAATTACCCCCACTCCCATACGCATCTCACCTTGGTCTATCGCAACATACCAGTTAATCTTGTAGAACCCCGATGGTGGTGCTTCCCATCTTTGTCTGATCGGTAAGGTAGTCTCTAGAGCTTCCTCCTACTTCCCATTCACCTTGCGATACAGCTGAAGGTGATCTATGGCTTGTTTCACTACTGCACTTGGATGAGAGAATGGTTGCCCATGCACCACGTCATTTCTTCTTTTCCAAATCTTCTTTGCTATGATGGCAAACACCTCCATGTCATCTCCTTTTAGGATCTCCATCATGTTTTCCACCAGCACGTAAAAATCATCTCCTCCTGATATACGCTTTTGAAGCTTGCTGCCGCTTGCACACCAGACATCCTGGGATGATGGGCAATCGCATAGAATATGATGGGTGGTTTCAATGGCATTGCAACAAAAAATACATGTATCATCCGCTAGAACATGCCTCTGCTTGAGGTTATCTTTTGTGGGGAGAATTTTATTACATGCCCTCCATAGGAATACTTTAGCTGATTGTGGAATCTTCA
The DNA here is from genome assembly GCF_965113065.1 of Corylus avellana. Lineage (NCBI taxonomy): Eukaryota > Viridiplantae > Streptophyta > Magnoliopsida > Fagales > Betulaceae > Corylus > Corylus avellana. Next base: position 18,161,832 of record NC_142499.1, read on the forward strand.
AGCTCCAGACAGCACGGGTTCCCTCCCTCTGAACATTTTCCATTTGCTCTTGCTTGTCTTTCCTTCTCAAGGTGGTGTGCACTCCTCACCGAAAATTCGCCCGAGTTCGTTTCCCGCCAAATATGCTTGTCTTCATGATGGTATCTACTTAGTGGTGAATTGCAGATTACCGTAGCTTCCTCCTCACCAAAATTCTGAAATATGAGAGTCCTATTCCATTGCACCAGGTTATCTTCTATTAAATCAGCCACCAGAGCATTCTCCCAAATAAAAGGACTGCACGTCTGTGGGGAATATGTGATTGGTAAAGGGATCCATCTGTCTCCATGGATCCGAACAGATCTCCCATTGCCTATACGCCAAAACAATCCTTCTTGGAGCAGTTCCCTCCCTGCCAAAAGGCTCCTCCATGCAAATGAAGGCTTATTGCCCAAATTTGCTGACAAGAAAGATCAAGAGGGGAAGAACTTCGCCTTGATGATCTTCACTGCCAAACTGTCCGGATATTGCATAAGTCACCATCCTTGTTTGGCTAAAGAGCCTTATTAAAATAAATCAAGTCCCGAAAGCCCAAACCTCCCAAATTTTTTGCGCGACCCATTCTCTCTCAACTCATCCAATGTATCTTCTTATCATTTTCCTTGTGACCCCACCGCTTTGATAAGGACCTCCTTCCCAACGTGCGATAAGAATTTAGTCTTCCAGTCTGATAACCTCTTCCTTACCCTATCCATTAGGGTCTAGAATTCCCAGGTTCTGGATTTGCCCACTAGTGCCGGAAGCCCCAAATAAGTGTCGAATTGTTGTGCATCCGGGACTCCAACAGCTACCAGAATCCGACCTTTAGTCGCTTGGCTTGTATTACGACTAAAAAATATCGAAGTTTTGTCGTTATTGAGCCTCTGGCCCGATGCTTCCTCATACGCTCCCAACACCGCTTTCAAACAATTCAATTCCTGTTCAGTTGCCTTACAGAATATGAGGCTGTCATCGAAAAAAAAAATAAATGGTTTATTCTCATCCCTTTGAAAAGGGTTGGGACCCCCTTCAAGCGACCAAACCTTTCTTCAAGAGATAACATTAAACTCAAGACCTCTGCACATAGTATAAATAGGTATGGGGATAGCGGGTCACCCTGTCTGATGCCCCTTGAGGGTTTTATGTGTCCGACTAGAGCACCATTAACGATCACAGAGTATGAGACAGTTGTGACGCAGGTCATTACAAGTTGAACCCATTTACTCTCGAAACACATCTTCTTCATAACTTCTTCAAGAAAGAGCCACTCAACCTGGTCGTAGGCTTTGCTCATGTCGAGCTTCGCTGCCATGTAACCCACCATTCCATACATGCGAGTATGCATAGTATGAAGAGTTTCATAGGCTGCAATAATGTTGTCAAAAATTAACCGGCCCGGAATAAAAGCTGATTGATTACATGAAATAAGCGAAGGTAAAATAAGTTTTAAACGATTAGCCAACACTTTTGCAAGAATTTTATAGACCACATTACAAAGGCTAATGGGTCTAAAATCGGACACTACCGAAGGATTTTTCTTTTTTGACACAAGAGTAATATATGTAAAATTTATGTCTGGGTCAATGTGACCAGTATTGAAAAAATGTTTTACCGCCATTACTACCTCATCCCCTACCAGGTTCCAATGATCCTAGTAAAAAGCCGCTAGAAAGCAGTCTGGACCAGGCGACTTCATAGGCACCATTTGTGATAATGCTTGGTTGATTTCCTCCGTCAACACCTCGCCCAGTAGTAGCCTGTTCATGTCTGCCGTAACCCTCCCTGGCAGCAACTAAATGCACGTCTCAATCCCACGAGGGCCAGAAGAAGAAAGCATCTTCGAAAAGTGCTGCACAAAAGCTGTTTCGATACCTATAGGGGTATCCCACCTCACCCCCTCGCTGTCCGTAATGGAGGAAATCAAATTTTTTTTCCGTCGTTGAGAGGCACATGCGTGGAAATATTTGGGGTTCTTGTCCCCATGCATCAACTAGCAGTCCTTGGCCCTCTGCTGCCATTTTAGGTCCAGCTTCTCCATCATGGTCTGGGTCTTCTCTTAAAGTTGTTCTATATTAGTCAGCTTCCATTTCCCCTCCTCTACTTGAAGATCTTTTATCTTAGCTATGTTTTCCTGGGTGTCAGATTCCGTCGGGTCTCTATTTGATTTTTTCCATCTAATTGTTGAGCCCTTACTTCTTTCCAATTTCCGAAGAACTAGATCCCAACCCCGCCCACTTCTTTCCTTAACCCTCCACACTTGGTTGATGACATCGTTAACTTCCTTTTTATTCCATGCTACCTCATAATGGAACTTTCTCTTGGGTTTACTTCTACTCTCTCGACTTCGTTGAAACCAAACATGCACTGGGGCATGATCAGAAGAGCAGGACACCAGGATGCTGACTTGTCTGAATGGATATATATCTTGCCATCCAGAATTACCTAACGCCCTATCAAGTCTTTCTTTGATGAATTGGCCCCCATCTTGTTTATTGCACCATGTGAAATCAGGTCCCACATAACCTAAGTCCTCCAATTGACACTTGATTAAAGCCTCCCTGAAATTCTCCATCTGCCATCTTTCTTTTCGCCCTCCTCCCCATTTTTCGGTATCTTCAAGGGTTTCGTTGAAATCACCGAAACAAACCCAAGGAGTTGGGTCGTAATTGCTAAGGTAGCTTAGGAGATTCCAGGATTCCATCCGATGACTCACCTCTGGGTGTCCATAAAAACCCGTAAACTTCCACGGTTGACCGTTTCCTTCTGTTGTCACTATAGCATTGACGTGACGTCTGCTATAGTTTTGAATCTCAACTGTAACATCCATCAACCAAAAAGTGCCAATCCCCCACTTCATCCCACACTATTCACGACGAACACATTATTAAAGCCCAACCGTACTTTAATAGATTCAAGACGGTGGGCCTGTAGTTTAGTTTCCATCAGGAAAACTAAACTGAGGCGCTTGTCCTTCACCAAACGATGAAGGTCTCGAACTGTCGAGGGGTTCCCAAGCCCCCAGCAGTTCCAGCTAAAAATACTTATGATTCCCGGCGAGGCTGTTCAACAGCCGCTGCCTTCCCCTTTTCATCATTTTCGTCCCCCACCCATTTTCCTTTCTTATTATTTGTATCAGACAGCTCCGGAGTTGATAGGGCATCAACCTTACGAACTCTCGCTGGTGGGTTAGCAGAACTCACCTTGGTCTGGGAATTCACCAACCTTGCACGTTTCTTACACGTCATTGTTCCCTTCTTTTGCTGTCCTTCAACTTGAACACGCATTCCTTTTTACAATTGACACGTCACTGCCTCAATTATCCCCACCACTTCCACTTCTTTTTCCGACGTGTCTCTTTCCTTAGGAAAATTAATATTTCCTTCAACGTGGGCCTCGTGCATTGAAGACTTTGGCGTTACCTTTTCCCTCCTGTTAGTATCTTTTTTAAAAGAATTCGTAACTCCTTCGCCACTTCCCATATCCGAATTCTCCATATTCAATCTCCTCCCCCCAGCTGCAAGATATGATTCCCCTACTCATTAATTTTGTCTGTTATATTTGCCTTCTCCAACGTATCCCCATTAAAGCCATTAAAACTTTCCCCATTTGTCTGCATTGATTCCCCACGATTTTCGCTCTGATTGTCAATCCCCTGTCCCGATGGTGACCGCTCCTCCGTTCGCTGGAAACCATGGAAGTCTCATTCAAAACTGCTTCCTGAAGACTTGGTGAAGACATTTTTCTTGCACTTCTCTTTTTCCCAAACCCGGCTTTGGGATGAAACCCTCAACCAGGAACCATATTCCTTCTTTTGTTTCTCCCCCAAAACCTTCATCTGATTCCCTTTTGGACAGCCCGACACTCCATGGCAGATGATACCGCAAGAAAAACAAAACCATTGTATCTTTTCATATTGAAAAACCACCCAACGAGTTTTGTCTCTAACTTTGAGCATCCTGCCTCGAAGAAGTGGTTTGTACAGATTCAATTTGACTCTCACCCGAAGTGATTTTCCCCAGCCGACTCCCTCCTCATTAGTATCCACCTCCTCCACTTCACCGATATGAGAACCCAATCTTTCGCCAATTGCTTTCCCCATACACGCCAATGGAAGATTATACATTCTCACCCAAAAAGAAGCCATGTTAAATGGAAGCTCAGTGGGTGATGATGTCCCATCAAACTCTAATATAGAAAACAGGCTACCCTCGAAGGTCCACGGTTGGCCTTCCAACACCCGTGATTTATCCCACGAGTTTTCAAACTCAATGAGAAAGATATTGTCCCCCAACACCTTGAAGATCGTTGAACCAGACGGCATCCAACTCCTGATCATCTTCGCTCATAAAGTCTCCTTAACAATATTCTGATTTGACATCAATCTCCCCACAAGACAATCTTGCCCCTTAATCTCAATGTCATTGAATTCCTCCTCCGATACCTCGTCTACGGCCCCTTCCTCTTCTATCAACGTGAAGTTTCCCCACCTTGAGGTTAAATCATCAACCATCCTTCAAAACAATGGTTATACAGTCTTCTGGAATGACCCCTCACAATCCCGTCAAGGATTTGAGAAAATTGTACTCCTCCTCTAGGTTGCAGACCCAGCCTAGAGAGAAAACTCTCATTACTCTATTTCCATATACGTCAAGTTCTCTCTTATAAATTAAGCAAGGCTCTTAAATTTTCCTTTCATCATTCAAAACTAGGAAAAACAAAATAATCAAAAGACAAAAATGGTATTTTCATAAGTTCATAGTTAGGTTGCTAGGTAGGTCAGAAGTCCATGAAAAGCCCCCATTTTATTTTCAAGGCATTAACAAAATAAACAAATAAAAATAAATAAAAATAAATAAAAATAAAAAAATAAAAGGAAGAAAGAGACCAAGAAAAAAGTTAGATACATGATATTGACTGAAGAAAATGGTATAAGCCATGACAGTTTTGCCTTTTGGTTTCCTACACAATGTAGCATTGTACCATTCTCAATGTTTAGAGACGTAGTTGCAGGCGACTTTTTATAGTTTTTTTTTTTTTTAATAGATTTTCTCTATATATAGGGAAAATCCGTAATATCTAGTTATCTACATCCATAGCATTAATGCAGATATTAATATAGTCTTCACAATTTCATAGACCAAACATATATTTTTAAACAAAATCCTAGAAAATGTTTTATCTGATAGTGCATTTAAAAAAACATGGTTTGAAAAAGGTGGTTTGAAGACGTAAAGATTCACTTTTTAAGCTAGTGGCAAGAACACTTTTATTTCAGATTTTCTCTATATATATAGGGAAAATCCGTAATATTTCCATCCATAGGATTAATGCAGATATTAATATAGTCTTCACAATTTCATAGACGAAACATATATTTTTAAACAAAATCGTAGAAAATGTTTTGTGTGGTAGTGCATTTAAAAATAGATGGTTTGAAAAAGGTGGTTTGAAGACATATAGATTCACTTTTTACGCTAGTGGCAAGAACACTTTTATTCCTTATATATATATATATATATATATATGGCCCCCCCCAATTGTTAAAAAATAATTTGACTTTTTAAGAAAAATGATTAAAACGAGTCAAGCATTTGTCCACGTGGCCCTTGCAAATCTTTTATCTTTATCTGAGAATGATGATGTTTTTATCTGTTGTATCTTGCTTGAATGATAGGAAGCTAAATGTGTGGAAGATAACTAGAAACAGACACCCTATATATAATTCATTTCTTTATATATATATATATATATATATATATATATATATATATATAAACTACAAAAAAAAACCACAAAAAGTCACTTACAGCTACTTCCTTAAACATTGAGAATGCTATAATACTTCCCTAAAGTTTATTTATTTTTTATTTTGTATACCAATGCTTCTTCTTTATTTATTTCATAAAAATAGGGCATGTTGCTCTGGCAAAACAATTTCATAGATACAATGAAAAATTTATTCCATGCAAATCTGATCTATGCTTTGTTTAACTCTTTGAATGTTACTGTTTCAATCAGTCTTCAGATTTACAGCATATTCTAGTGAATCACATCCCTACCTACTGCCCAATCAATCACAACTTTCTCAACTAGACAATCATTTTCTTGTTTTTCCATCACTGCTTCATCCACGGTCTCATTTATTGCCTCTACCATCGGTGACAATTCTTTTAAGATTTAAGATCGTTATTCTTAAGGTTTTGTGTAAACAAAATCTTAGAAAATGGCTAAAAAAGACTTGAAACCCAAAAACAAAAACAAAACAAAAAAAAAAACTTCACTCTCGTAGATCACTACTAAAAACAAATATAAAGAGAAGACAAATAAGAATCATTGTAGAGCTTGAGCATCACCAAATTAACTTACCACTGCATAATTCAAAAAAATAAAAGGAAGAGTTGGAGGGGTCTTCCCAATCCCTCCTCTAATTGGTTCTCTAGCATCTTAAAACGTTTTATTCTTTGATAGTTTCATAGTTAGGTACCTAGCTAGGTCAGAAGTCGATGAAAAGTCCCATTTTATTTCAAGGCATTAAAAAAAAAAAAAGAAGTAGACCAAGAAAAAAGTTACATACTTGATATTGAAATGAGAAAAGGGTAAAAGCTAGCTAGCTAGCCATGACAGTTTTGCCTTCATGACCACATTGCTTAACGATATCTGTTTATATAAAAACAGACCTCACAACGACTTTTTGGAACACATACAACTCTTAAGAAATTATTTGCTGAAGAGGCTATTTTTTAAACAAAATCTGACTTTTAGAAAAATCTGACTTTCTATCACCCCGCGCGCGAACACTACCACACAATTAAACGACATGCTGACATAAATTGTGAAATTAAGCCTACGGTAATCAAGTTGATGAAGATTTAATTAGAATCAAACCCTTTTCAAATTTAAAGTAACCCTATTAATATTCATCCATCTATGGCATTTGGCAAAAAGGTGCCAAGAATTACCCTTTCTAGACTCTAGTTGATCATATTTCTATGAGTAATGCTAGAAGATACTTTCATATTTTTCTTGTGTCTCTCCAAAATTGATGTGGCTATAAAATTACAATTTGGTCAAAATCTAATAGTGATCTATTACAAATCAAATGATGATTTTAAGGTCATATCAATTTTAAAATGATACAAGAAGAATATAATGAAAACTTCTTGCATTACTCTATTTCCAAATACGTCAAGTTCTCTCTTATAAATTAAGCAAGGCTCTTAAATTTTCCTTTCATCATTCAAAACTAGGAAAAACAAAATAATCAAAAGACAAAAATGGTATTTTCATAAGTTCATAGTTAGGTTGCTAGGTAGGTCAGAAGTCCATGAAAAGCCCCATTTTATTTTCAAGGCATTAACAAAATAAACAAATAAAAAAAAATAAAAATAAAAAAAAGAAAGAAAGAGACCAAGAAAAAAGTTAGATACACGATACTGACGGGAGAAAATGGTATAAGCCATGACAGTTTTGCCTTTTGGTTTCCTACACAATGTAGCATTGTACCATTCTCATTGATTAGAGATGCTGTTGTTGCAGGCGACTTTTTATAGTCTTTTTTTTTTAATAGATTTTCTCTATATATAGGGAAAATCCGTAATATCTGCATCCATAGCATTAATGCAGATATTAATATAGTCTTCACAATTTCATAGACCAAACATATATTTTTAAACAAAATCGTAGAAAATGTTTTATCTGATAGTGCATTTAAAAAACAGATGGTTTGAAAAAGGTGGTTTGAAGACGTAAAGATTCACTTTTTACGCTAGTTGCAAGAACATTTTTATTCCGGATTTTCTCTATATATATATATAGGGAAAATCCGTAATATTTGCATCTGTAGCATTAATGCAAATATTAATATAGTCTTCACAATTTCATAGACCAAACATATATTTTTAAACAAAATCGTAGAAAATGTTTTGTTTGATAGTGCATTTAAAAAAAGATGGTTTGAAAAATGTGGTTTAAAGACGTAAAGATTCACTTTTTACGCCAGTGGCAAGAACTCTTTTATTCTTTATATATGGCCCTCCCAATTGTTAAAAGATAATTGGACTTTTTAAGATAAATGATTAAAACGAGTCAAGCATTTGTCCACGTGGCCCTTGCAAATCTTTTATCTTTATCTGAGAATCATGATGTTTTTATCTGTTGTATCTTGCTTGAATGATAGGAAGCTAAATGTGTGGAAGATAACTAGAAACAAACACCCTATAAGAGCATTCACAATGGAAGAGCTAAATGTTACTTTTATCTAAAATAGCTCTTTAAATATTTAAAAAACCCCCTACATTGGATTAGCTAAAAGAAAATGTAAAATAGATATTTGATTAGAGGAGCTAAAAAAAATGCTAAATGTAGCAGCACTTTTCAAGAGAGCTATTTTATTTTTCATTGTTTCTCTCACCTATTTTCTTTTTTTTCTCAAATCTTTTCCTACTTTTTCTCTGCATGTTCTCTTTTTTTTCAAAACTTTTATTGCTTTTAATAATATTTTAATAGAATAGATAGAAATATAGCTAATCGGATGTAGAGACGTTTAAAAATGGCTTAGCTAAACTAGATAAAAGTGAGTTTTAAGAAACAATTTTACATAAAAATATGGCTCCTCCATTCCCAATGGAAAAGCCAAATGTTACTTTTATCTAAAATAGCTCTTCAAATGTTTAAAAAAATCCCTACATTTGATTAGCCAAACAAAAATGTAAAATAGATATTTGATTGGAAGAGCTAAAAAAAAGCTAAATGTAGCAGCATTTTTTAAGGGAGCTATTTTATTTTTTATTGTTTCTCTCACATGTTTTCTCTTTTTTCCAAATATTTTCCTACTTTTTCTCTGAATGTTCTCTTTTTCCCATTTTTCATCTCACATGTTCTTTTGTTCCCAAAACTTTTCTTACTTTTAATAATATTTTAATAGAATAAATAGAAATATGGTTAATCGGATGTAGAGACATTTAAAAATGGCTTAGCTAAACTAGATAAAAGTGAGTTTTGAAAAGCCATTTTACATAAAAATATGGCTCCTCCATTGGGAATGCTCTAAGAGCATTTTCAATGGAAAAGTCAAATGTTACTTTTATTTAAAATGACTCTTCAAATGTTTAAAAAATCACCTACATTGAATTAACCAAAAGAAAATGCAAAATAAATATTTGATTGGAAGAGTTAAAAAAACAAAAAGCTAAATATAACAGCATTTTTTAAGGGAGCTATTTTATTTTTTATTGTTTCTCTCACCTGTTTTCTTTTTTTCTCAAATCTTTTCCTACTTTTTCTCTGCATGTTCTCTTTTTCCCAAAAATTTTATCACTTTTAATAATATTTAAATGATATAGATAAAAATATAGCTAATCGGATGTGGATGCATTTAAAAATTCATTAGCTAAATTAGATAAAATTGAGTTTTGAAGAGCTATTTTGCATAAAAATTTGGCTCCTCCATTAATTGAGAATGCTCTAACTCATTTCTTCATATATATATATATATATATATATATATATATATATATATATAAAACTACAAAAAGTCACCTATAGCTACTTCTTTAAACATTGGGAATGCTGCAGTGCTTCCCTGAACTTTATTTATTTTTTATTTTTCTATACCAATACTTCTTCTTTATTCATTGCATAAAAATATGGCATGTTGCTCTGACAAAACAATTTCATAGATACAATGAGAAAGTTATTCCATGCAAATTTGATCTATGCTTTGTTGAACTCTTTGAATGTTACCGTTTCAATCAGTTTCCAGATTTACAGCATTTTCTAGTGAATCACATCCCTACCTACTGCCTAGTCAATCACAACTTTTTCAACTAGACAATCATTTTCTTGTTTTTCCATCACTACTTCAACCACAGTCTCATTTATTGCCTCTACCATCGGTGACAATTCTTTTATATGTTTGATAATTGATTCAATATCGGTTGATGATTTGCTCATAAAAAAATAAAATAAAAAATAAAAAACTAGAGAGAAAACGAAAGACAAACCGAAGATTTAAGATCCTTATTTTTAAGGTTTTATGTAAACAGAATCTTAGAAAATGACTAAAAAGGACTTGAAACCCAAAAACGCAAAAAAAACTTCACTCCTATAGATTGCCAAAAGCAAATATAGAGAAAAGACAAATAAGAATCATTGTAGAGCTTGAGCATCATCAAACTTATCGCTGCATAATTCAAAAAAAATGGAAGAGTTGGAGGGGTCTTCCCAAATCCCAATCCCTCCTCTAATTGGTTCTTTAGCATCTTAAAACGTTTTATTCTTAGATGGTTTCATAGTTAGGTAGCTAGTTAGGTCTGAAGTCGATGAAAAGTCCCATTTTATTTTTAAGGCATTAAAAAAAAAAAAAAAGAGGAGACCAAGAAAAAAGTTACATACTTGATATTGAAATGAGAAAATGGTATAAGCTAGCCATGACAGCTTTGCCTTCATGACCACATTGCTTAACGATATCTGTTTATAGAAAAACAGACCTCACAACGACTTTTTGGAACACATACAACTCTAAAGAAATTATTTGCTTATTTGCTGAAGAGGCTATTTTTTTTTCTCTTTATAATTGTTAATTGAAATAAATTTGAAAACAATTTTTAAGTATTTTGTTAATGTTTTATATTTTGAGTTTTATTTATTAATGCTTTAATTAAGATTTAAGCTAATTAATTAATTCAATCATTTCGCTTTCGGAGGGATCTTCATGGTGTTTCGTAAAAGGGAAAAAAAATAATAATAATAATAATCTCTCTTCTCTGAAACGCATGCCACGTGTACAGGTACACAAAAACGACAGCGTACACGTAAACGAAAGCTGTTGATGTTGATTTTTGTGACGCATGCATGTATCCAATCGATGGCGACGTAACGTAATAAGATTATGAAACTTCGTTGGTGCCGCCCAAATACTTTAAGGTTGCCTTTGATTTGGCGGTCGTCATAAACGAAGACTTCTGACTTCTGAAACACCTTCATTTACATGCAGACGAATTCCATGGCAGAAAAAAGAATATAAAGAAAATAAAATTCTCCCACCACGGACCCAAACTGCCCACTTGAAAAGCTTGCATTTAATCATCTTTAATTGAACTTTGCACATTAAATTGCAACTGGCACGAAGGACATGCATGTCTGAAAGTTCTAATTCCGCCGAATTTTCGTAAGCAGTAAATGGAGACGTACGGGACCATTGGGGGCTGTTTGGTGTTGGACCGAAATTGTCTAGAGGCTTGAAACAGTAACAAAGTTGATTGACGTGGAAATGTAAAATAAAGTAAGAATGTTTAGTAAAATAAAAATAAAAAAGAAAAATATTTTGTTGTGTTTTTTTATTTAAATAATAATAAAAAATTATTGATGTAATGTAAAAAGTAAGAATATTACGACCTGAGTTAAAAAAATTGAAGAAGAATTATGGGCCATTGTCAAACAACTCCATTGTTAATGGAGACTGCATGTTTGGACTAGGTTATGAAATTTAAAAAGTTTTTTTTTTTCTTTAATACTTAGAAAGTTACGCAAAACACAAACTTTAAAAAAAGCTTAAAAATTATTTTTAACTTTAAAAACTCTATTTTTCAACACAATCTCTAATATGTTCTTAGTTATTTTCCGATATAAAATAAATGCATTTGAACTACAATGCTTAGTACTACGCAAAAGTGTTTTTTTTTTTTTTTCTTTTTATACATTTATTTATTTATTTATTTTTGATATGTCCACACAAGAGAATGGGGAGATTCGAACTAGTGACATTCGCTTCATGAGGCGTGGCCCACTACCGATTGAGCTACCCTCTCGGGGACTTATTTCTTCTTTTCTTTAATAAAGTTTTTCTCTCTATATCATTAATTAAGAGAGGACAGAAAAGTATTAAATGTTATAGAGAAGGACTAATTAATTAGAGGTAGAGTGAATTTGAAAAGTCTTTAGCTAAAATAGAGAAAAGTAGCATTTGTTAGATATTTTAGATAAAATTTAGAAAAGTGAATGCAAGTGGCTTGCAAGTGGAATATGATCCTATTTAGTCCATTATAAACTGGAGGGTATCCTATTTCCCTTCAAGTGGGGAGAAAATGCGGATATTAATATAGTCTTCGTAATTTTGTAGACCAAACATGTGTTTTTAAACAAAATCGTAAAAAGTGTTTAGTCTTAATTTAAAAAATGGTGGTTTGAAATCGTAAAGAATTTACATTTTAGGCTAGGGGCAAAGTCAAGTTGATACTTCAATGGGTCATGGCCCTCCCAATTGTTAAAAAACAATTGAACTTTTTAAGAGAAATAATTAAAACAAGTCAAGCATTTGTCCACGTGGGATTTGCAAATCTTTTATCTTTATGTGAGAATAATGATGTTTCTTTCTTTTGTATCTTGCTTTAATGATAAGAAGGTAAATGGGTATAACATGCATGTTGTAGGGATAGGGATAGGGATAGTGTCCTTTTTATAAGTCAATATATATAGCAATGGATTTTTCACTATTTAGTGATATATTTTCGATAAGAAATGAAGCAACTGGCAATAAAAATAAACCCAATTGTTAGAAATTAGATGTATAAATATTTTAGTCTAACAAATAGCAAGAAAATTAAAGGGCAGTATTGAGTGAAGTGACGGTGACAGGCTTTGCTTAGGTTAGGTTTTTTATTATTATTATTATTTTATTTTATACAAATTTAACCAGAATTACACAACAACAAAAAAAAATATTAGCTCTTTTTTACAGTTTTATTTTTTTAAAAGACTGTTTGAATTGTATTTTCACATGTTGTAACCTTTGAGCTTTGAACTATTTTTACCAGTTTCTTTTTTTTTTTTTTGGATAAGTAGCTATTTTTACTAGTTTCTTATCCTAAAGAAATAAACTTTAAACTTTGTTTGTCAGTCTCTTTTTCAATGATTTTTTTGTTAAAGGTTGTTTTTGCACACTCTCACATTCAGTTCACTTCAAAAAAAAAAAAAAGAAAAAAAAAGAAGGTATGTTGCTCTGACAAAACAATTTCATAGATACATGAGAAATTTATTCCATGCAAATTTGAACTATTCTTTGTTTAACTCTTTGACTGTCACCATTCAAATCAGTTTCCAGATTTACAGCATATTCCGGCGAATCACATCCTTACCTACTGCCCAGTCAATCACAACTTTCTCAACTAGACAATCATTTTCTTATTTTTTCATCACTGCTTCAAGTGCAGTCTCCTTTATTGTCTCTACCATCAATGACAATTATTTCATATGTTTATCGTAGTATTAAATATGTTAAAATGATAATGATGCGCCATTGTGATGTAATCCCGCTGGCAATGACCTCGACCTTCAATAAAACGAGCACTAAAATCTAGAATGTCAATTTCAAATTGATTGGAGAAAGAGAGTATTTTCTTAAACAAATTGTCTCAATTTTCATCTCTCAACTTTTGAATAAATGTTTTTGCATTAGAAACTATTTGCATAGCATTCAAGATATCTTGAGATTTTTGCTACAAATGTTGGCAAAAAAAATCAATAATACCTATGGTTTTCCTTTATAAAATGTAAAATGAATATGAATTAAAATGAAGTAATCATTTTATAAGTAGGGTTAGAATCCTCACCTTGAGAGTAAGTGGATCAATCTTTTATAATATTTTCAAGCACATAACAAGTAGCACTAAACATTCTTATTATATTACAAATTGAATGAAAATGAGAACCGAGACAATGCGAATCACTGGCTTGTTTCACATAGTTATTTTGCTTAGCTCTCATTATAGTTTCAAGTTCATCAATAACTAGGAAACAAGTTTTGAATCAGGATCTCTAAAAGCACGTTATTGAGATGTTAAATATCAAAACAATCAATTGACTTCTAAAGTTTCCTTCTTTATTAAGTTATCAATATACGAAAATGGGTTCCTCAAAATGTCAAAACAACATTTAATAGCATTATTATTACTGGGTCGTTAAAGAAGAGCTTCCGTATTATAAATTTATAGTATAAAAGGAATGTACATTGGTTCTATACGAAAATGTACGTACAATCAAATACAAAGTACAAAACGACTTCAAAAAGTCGCTCTCGTGCACATCAGTCATCAGCACTGAAAGAGGCGAACGGCATATAAGTGGCGGGGAACGGCATATACAGCTCCAAATAATCGGGAAAAAATGGCGACTAAAATGACAAAATCGCCGTGTAACGGTGTAAGTTTCTATGGTCTAAACAGTGAACGCCGCCGATGAGACGAGGACGACGAAGAGGAAGGGCTACTAACCGACTCAGTTGTCCCAAAGAACAAGTCCGATAGGTGATTACCCACATCTTCTGGGGCAAATCTGACATATGACCCCACATTCCTCTCTCCTCCCACGGTTAGCCTATGCGTCTCGTAAAATTCCCTGTAAACCGGCACGAGCTTTCTCGCTAGGGACACCTTGATTTCGTCTCGGAGTTTCGGGTCCGATACGACGAACGTTCTATGCTTCTGACACGCGTCCTCGAAGCTGGAATTGAATTTTCTGAAGATCTCCTTTGATTCGGCCGGCGAAATCACGGCCGTTGGATTCTCCGGCAGTGACGCCCCCACCTTGCCCCACGCTAACCGCTCGTAATTCGTCGCGAATTGTCTCGCTTTCGCTTCGTGCCGCGTGATCCATTCGTCGCCGAGAAGGTACTGCAGATTCGAGGTACGGACCTTGGAGACCACGTGTTGAAGATTGTTGGTTAGGAATATGTAGGAGAGAGATACGTCTTTGTAATGCTCGGCTTTGCCGTCAAGCTTACACAGAAGCACGAGGATTAGCCATGCCATGCGCAATGAAATCGCCGGTGCCTGAGAGTCATCGGACTGTGGAGTATCGAAGTAAGATTCCGGAAGCGACGATCTCGGCGGCGGAGGCCACTCGGCGAAAATATCTTCGAGGATGTGGCTGTAATCGGCGAGGTTCGAGAGGTAGTTCATCGCGTCGAGCGTCAGCGGGTGAACCCCGCCGGCACGGACGAGCGACTTGGAGTGGGAGTCCTTCTGGATCGTTGACTCGAAATCCGATACCATTGCGCGCACCGACTCGGTGATCCGGATCAGCGATGCGAGGGCTTGGGATCGGACGGTGGCGGTGGATTCGAGCGCGAAGATGGACTCGATCTCCGGCCAGTTCTCCGAAATGGCGGTGTACATGTCGAGCACGCGGAATATTTTCTCGGGAGATTTGGGAGATTTGCTTTTGGCAACGGCTTCGGGGAATCCGAACAGAAGAATAGCGCCTTCTTTGGAGATATCGGCGAAGCAAGACTCTCTGATGGAGTCAGAGCTAGCGAAGACGTGGTCGCAGAGAATTCTCTCCCCGTGTAAGAGCGTTTTCAGGGAGATTTTCACTGCGCTCAACCAGCTCCTGATTTTCATCTCCAGCGTTTCCCAGTTCATCTTGTTGATCTGCGAGGAGCTCAGTTTCTCCACGCCGAGACGGTAAATGCCTTCGTCAACTATCGATTTTCTGATGATTTTGTATATACTCAAGCACTCTTTGGCATAGCCGGCGGAGATCATGCATTCGGCTATGGATCTCAAGTCCGCCATGGCAATGGAGGATAACTCCTCGACCTCGTCGATGGCATCACCGGCGGTGCGCACGTCTTCGTCGTCCTCATAATCGGAAATGCTTGATCTCGCGGAGGTGCGTGAGGATCTGGCAGAGACGGATTCCGGGTCCAGATGGGCCCGGTTCATGGAGAGGATTTGGTAGAACTCCTTCTGGAGTCTCTTCATGGCGATCTGCATCAGGTTCTGGGCGTGGACGAGCCTGTCCGACGTGGAGTTCCCTGAGACCAAGGCGTGCATGGCCTTCTGGAGGTCGTTCACGCACTTGATGAACTCCATGGCCTCCGCTTTGCTCTCGTAGAAGAGCGACGTGACTTTGGCGTACGTGGAGCTCTCCGGGTCCCATTTCGTGACCAACGCGGCTGCGGCCTCGATGCTCTGCTCGGTCATGGTGTCCGAGAGGGTGCGGCTAGGGGTTGAGACGGAGGAGGGTCTTGCTGGTGAGGAGTGGCGAGAGACCGAGAACGACGGCGCTCTGGAGTGAAACCAGATGCTCCTCATTCCCTTCCTTGGCATTTATGAACTCTGAAGCTTACAATAAGCTCTGTTCTGTGTCTGTCTCTCAGGAAAAAGATAGCTAATAAGCGTTTCAGATGGCGGGAGGTCGATATTGTTCGCCCTGTCTGATTGTTTGGGTGTTTCTAGACATGGACTATGAGGGGGTATATATAGGCGAATGAACGACACTGTTGCCAAACGAAATACAAATGGTGAGGCTTCTGTTTTGAAAAGAGCAATTTGCAAAACACATGTGGTTTGACTTTTTATCTTTCAAGGCTTTGCAGTCGCATAGACCCACGTAAGCTGACTTTTTCGCGTTCCACGAGTCAGTCTCAATGCTTGGTTCCGTGCGTCTCAGATTATCAAAAAGGGTATATATATATATATATATATATATATATATATATATATCAGACATGCTATTTAGTTTTTTTTTATATATATATTTAATTCTCATTTCAAAAATAAATTATCTGAAATAAATAATTCAATAAAAATTCTGATTACTTATCCATACAAATGCTTTATAATTTAGAACTACTAGTAAATCTGATTTAATGAATTTCGACTAGAATTATTATATTATATTTATATACAATCATAATTTTTTTCCCCACATCCCAACATATTTCAAACAAATATGAAATGATTACACTTAAAAAAAAAAAACTGGAAACTACTTCGTGACATCTCTACTGTTCTGGTCGTATTTGATATTTGATTGTCGATATTAATTTTCTTATCACTCCGTCAGCACTTATACAATCAAACGGGAACAGCATATATATGTTATTCCTTGTCCGGGCTGACCATATTCCTAGTCTCCGCTGTTTCGTAGAAAAGAAGGGCCAATCTCAAGTTTATTTAATCCAATTCTGGCACGTAAGCGTGTACATATCTAAGGCATCTGCTGAATTGGTGAATCACGGATGACGCAAAAGAAATCATGACGAGGTTGCAGGCTTGTTTCCCACGTTTCATTTGGATTTAATTTATATCTCTATTGGGCTGCGTTTTGTTTGTTTGTTTTATTTATTTATAAACTTCGCTTGTTTAAACAAATATATTTGTGATTATTGTTGAAATTACTATAATATAAATTAAATGATAGAAAAATGTAATGATTATATTATAGAGATCATCGGTGATGTAATTGGATATATAATAAAACATGTATAACAAATTTGAAGTTTGAAATTGGTACTTAAGAGCACTAGTAGCAGATGTTCTATATGTCATTTTCTTCTTTATATTTAAAAAAAAAAAATTCAAAAAAATAATAAAAACAAACTCACATCAAAAGCCCTGTACTTCACCTACACCATATGGTGTATTGGGAAATACTTTAAATATCCAATGCTTTGTTAAATTATAAACAAATTATTCTCTCTCCTCTTTCATTGGTTGCAATGATAAAAAGAAATAGTATTTTTTTAAAAATAATATAATACAAAATTTGTTGGAGTTTAAAGGGAAAAAATAATAACTAAAGTAAAAATTTATATTTTTTCAATACCTATTTTGCCTATTTTTACTTGAGATGCTATAAGACTATAGCTTATAGTTTTAATATTGGTATACTGTAGAGTCAAAAACCCAATTAACAATTGTTTTTTAAGAATTAATAAGACCCACTTTGTTGGCATGTAATTCTAGCATATTGGCGACAAACAGACAAGAGATCTCTTTTATTATTTATTTATTATTATTTTATTTATTAAAAGACCCACCAGATGCAGCTGCCAGTTGGCTTAAAAATCTTATTTCTCAACACAATTGATTGAGATAGTCCAAATATCCTAAAAACTCTATTACCTAGAAGGGAGAGGGGAGAGGGAATATTGGCTTGCAGCCAAGTCCTCTCTAGTGCCCCCATCGTAGAGGGGTGGCCACCCACCACCCTCTCATGTCTCGCCCTACAAAGAGGAGAGTCTAAATTAAAGGGTATTTGCCATCCACCCCTCTCTCACTTGTTTGGTTGACTTACGTGGCAAGAAGTTATTGACAATGACTTTAATGTATAAATGCTTACATGTCATGACGTTTGGGTTTTTTTTTTTTTTTTGTTTAGAATTCAAGTTTAACACTGTTTGCAGAAGCTACGGCAGCTCGGGAGGCTGTGGAGTTTTGCAGAGATGTGGGCATTCAAGATGTGATCATGGAGGGCGACTCTCTTCGGGTCGTTCAAGCTTTCTTGGATCCCGGGGCAAATTATCGACCTTATGGCCAGGTGATAGAGGATGCCAAGTCTATTCTGGGGAGAATGAGGAGATGGACGTGCTGCCATGTAAAGAGGGACGCAAATATGGCAGCCCATGGACTGGCAAAATTTGGTCTGACATGCTCTTCAGAACAAGCTTGGTTGGAGGAGATACCCGAGTGCATCCATACTATTGTAACAGCAGAGCAGTCTGCTCTGTAATGTTTAGAGCTTTGCTCTAGATGTTTTTTTCCTATTGGTGAAATAATACCATTCTACAAGTTTTCCAAAAAAAACACTGTTTGACTAAGGTTGCCACAAGTTGCTTCCATCCCAATTTTAGATGTGAACCGGATAAATCAATAACCAAATACATGCATGTATCCCGGCCCCCTCCCCTCTCCCTCCTCCTTCTTCTTCTTGGTCATTCAAATAGCAACTTCCATGGTCCTACTTTGCGGCTTTTACTTGTTATAATTAAGCTACCATTTTTCACAGGCTAATAAATGCGTAATCTAATTGAAAAAAGAAAGAAATAAATAATAATAATAATAACAACTTCAAAATATTTCCATACGACCATCATTTTCAAACTTCCCCGTCACCCTCTCTCTCTCCGCGCACGTGCAAGTTTGTGGGCCAAATGTCAACGTTACATACATTAATACGTACCTACCTATGACCTATATATCATATGCTCAGTTGAAATTTCAAGAGATCCAATTAAACGAATATATATATATATAGAGAGAGAGAGAGAGATGGTCACATAAGTTTTATTTTTATAATATTTAATTAGTTTTACTTTTATTTTCAGAACACTTTTTAAATTATTATATTTCATAAGAATTTTCATTTATATTTCTGTACATAAGTCACGTTTTTGTATGTGCTCCTCAAGAAAATTTTATGTCCAAATTTCTGGTTACAACTCGATCGTTGTATATTCCAATCACACGAGTAATTGGAAATCTTCATTCACTTTCTCTCCTGCAGTCATGAATTGACTCACTTTTTTTTTTTCTTACATTTTCGTATTGAGACGTCATTTCAATCCTTATATTCTTAATTTGAATAATTAAATTAGTGAAATTAAACCTATAAAAAATCAACCCTTTCAAAAAAAAAAAGTTAATAAATGTTAAATTTAATCACTTAATCAATACTTTAACTCACCAAAGATTTTGAAATACCCTTTCAAAAAAAAAAAAAAAACTCATCGAACGGTTGGGTGTTTCACATTCAAATGCACTAGTCACACCAAGAGAAGATTAGTTCACCTTATCACGTCATACATATATATATTAGTTATTTTGATCTTAGGATTAGTATGGATCTTATTGTCTTTATCTTAAGAATCGGTACATAGTTGTTATAGTAAGTAGGAGTAGGTGTTTATTCCAGCAATATTATTAATTAGCAAGAGGAAAGGTCATTGGATAATTTTATCAAACACTTAATGTGCAAGTGGCACTCCTACTTCAAGTGGAGAACCATTAATAACATTTTCCCTTATCATCCATAAACCATCAACCTAGTAAGTCAATCCTATCACCTATCCCCTAAATGGTTCCCCTGTCCTAGGTGTTTTATCATGTTTTTGAAAGGAAGCAACTTGAGAAGCTTTCGCTTTATCTATTAATTTACTTGTACTTCCACCAAATTTAATTCTAGCCAAAGCAATTGACTTTAGTTCTTCCAAAATTAAATTGTCCAAAATAATATTTGCAGATTAATAACCTAGTCTAGCTACTAAACCCAAAATGCATGTCACATACATTTTTAATAGAGCATGTGAAGTTTAAACGCACGTTTGTTTAATGGATTGAGTAGGGGTGGGTACCGGTTCGATCGGTGTCGATAAGGGCATTTTCATTGAATAGTTTCGACTTTTCAGTTAATCGGTTAGTCGGTTGATAGGTGATAGGTTAAGTCAGTTAATTGTCGGTTAAAAGTTTTTATATTAAGATTTATCAACTTCTTCGTAACTACAAAATTAATAAAGCATATGTTTTATAAATGAATAAAATAGTAAATTCATCGGAACAAAAGAACAACCACAAATCAATTGGACAAAAAAATAAAGAAATCTAATAAATAAAATTCAAATTTCACTTGAAAAATCGGTTAACCAAAGAAAAAAAAAATTATACCGCCTACCAAACCGAACCGATATCAAAATAATATTTTTATTCCGTCTACCGAACGCCAAAAGTCGTTTGTTGGTCGATAGGCAGTAAATAGTTAATCTGTCCACGCCTAAGAGTGAGTTAAAGAAAAACTTTATCTTTAATTTGCCACATTCTAATTTATTTATTTAATTTGTTTCCCATCAACATCATCTAAACCTGCATAATTATGTAAGTTAGGCATCTTAGAACCATGACTTTTAGAAAAATCTAACTTTCTATCACCCCGCACGCGAACACTGCCACACAATTAAACGACATGCTGACATGAATTGTGAAATTAAGCCTACTGTAATCAATTTGATGAAGATTTAATTAGAATCAAACCCTTTTCAAATTTAAAGTAACCCTATTAATATTCATCCATCTATGGCATTTGTCAAAAAGGTGCCAAAAATTAACCTTTCTAGACTCTAGTTGATCGTATTTCTATGACTAATGCTAGAAGATACTTTCATATCTTTCTTGTGTCTCTCCAAAATTAATATGTCTGTAAAATTACTATTTGATGAAAATCTAACACTACAAAAAAAAGGCCATTTCTTCACGTGTCAAACAGTAATATTTTTTGGCACGTCAGTAAATACTGACGTGTTAAAAGTAGCACGTCAACAAATAATTTACTGACGTGTTAAAAGTTACACGTCAACATTTACTGACGTATTGAAAACAACACGTCAGTATTTCCTGACGTGTCACTTTGGCACGTCAGTAAATTGGAACCAAATTTAATCTGACATCATTTTAAAATTAATAAATAATTGGTTGATTATTTACTGACGTGTCAGTATATGACACGTCAAGAAATATTGACGTGTCACTTTGACACGTCAGCAATTCTTGACGTGTCAGTTTGACACGTCAAGAAATATTGACGTGTCAAAGTAACACGTCAACATTTCTTGACGTGTTACTTTGACACGTCAAGAAATATTGACGTGTCAATTTGACACGTCAATAAATATTGACGTGTCACTTTGACACGTCAATATTTCTTGACGTGTCTATTTGACACGTCAAGAAATAGGAATTCCAATTATATAATATATAAATATAATATATATATATATATATATATATATATATATATAATAGGAATTCCAATTAACATTCAATAAAATTAATTTTTAGAAAACAAACACCGGCCAGTACTTTAATATATACTTTTCTTTTATAACACATACCGTAACCCATGCCATTTGAACATTCAAAACTAAAAAAAAAAAAAAAAAAAAAAAAAAAAAAAAAAAAAAAAAATCCCAACTGTTAGCCATGTTTTACTCGAGATACCGTATATATATATATATATATAGCAAAACCATGCAAAAGGATATATATATAACATGGCTATTTAACGTGCATGCATGGTTCAAATTAGACTAAAGGATATATATATATATATATATATATATATATATAACATGCATTTTTCTCGATCTCGTTCATTTAATTATGAGATACCAAATTTGGTATTTCATTAATTAAAGTAACAATATTGGTGATAGATGATATTAATTAAAGTTTTGACAAACACACACACACACACACACATATATATATATATATATATAAATCATGCACGCTATATATCATTTAGGTTTGAGCCATGCACGTTAAAATGAAATTGTTGTTTGTAAGATTAACTGCACTATTCACGTACATAAAATAAAACCAAATACATGAGAACTCAAATGAAATACAGAAGAGGAAAACATAAATTATATTAGTATTAATATAATTAATGCTATATTAATTATAAACATATAAACATGTATATATATACATACAAAACAGAAAAATATTAATTATATTAGTATTAATATATATAATTAATACTATATAAACATATATATAAATATATATATTAATATATTCCTGACGTGCCACATATATAGGCACGTCAGGAAATGGTCTCCATTTTCTGACGCGCCACTTTAACGCGTCAGGAAAAAATAAAAAATAAAAAAAGTCCGCCCTTTTTTTTGAAATTTTTCTCTCTTCTTATTTTCCCTCCAACTTTTTTTCTCTTTTTATTCTTCCCTTCTCATTCATTTTCCCTACACTCTCTCTATCTCCTCTCTCCACTGCAAATTTGGCACGTCAGAAATTGCCAATTCCTGACACCCACATTCTTCACGACTGAAACACGTCAGGATTGCCTCGTCAGGAGGGTTTACTGACGTGTCAGACAGCCTGACACGTCAGTAAACCTATGTCAATAAAAAATCCTTTTTTTGTAGTGTAATAGTAATCTATTATAATTCGAATGATAATTTTAAAGCCATATCAATTTTAAAATGATACAAGAAGAATATAAAGAAAACTTTTAGCATTACTCTATTTCCATATACGTCAAGTTCTCTCTTATAAATTAAGCAAGGCTCTTAAATTTTCCTTTAAATTTTCGTTTCATCATTCAAAACTAGGAAAAACAAAATAATCAAAAGACAAAAATAGTATCATAACTTCATAGTTAGGTAGCTAGGTAGGTCAGAAGTCCATGAAAAGTCCCATTTTATTTTCAAGGCATTAACAAAAAAAAAAAAAGACCAAGAAAAAAGTTAGATGCATGATATTGACGGGAGAGAATGGTATAAGCCAAGACAATTTTGCCTTTTGGTTTCCTACACAATGTAGCATCGTAACATTCTCAATGTTTGGAAATGTTATTGTAGGTGACTTTTACAGTTTTTTTTTTTTTAATATATTTTCTCTATATATAGGGATAATTCGTAATATCTGCATTCGTAGCATTAATGCAGATATTAATATAGTTTTCACAATTTCATAGACCAAACATATATTTTTAAACAAAATCGTAGAAAATGTTTTGTCTGATAGTGCATTTAAAAAAAAATAGTTTGAAAAAGGTGGTTTGAAGACATAAAGATTCACTTTTTACACTAGTGGCAAGAACACTTTTATTCCCGATTTTCTCTCTCTCTCTCTCTCTATATATATATATATATATAGGGAAAATTCGTAATATTTACATCTATAGCATTAATGCAAATATTAATGTAGTCTTCACAATTTCATAGACCAAACCTATATTTTTAAACAAAATCGTAGAAAATCTTTTGTTTGATAGTGCATTTAAAAAAAAAAGATGGTTTGAAAAAGGTAGTTTAAAGACGTAGAGATTCACTTTCTACGCTAGTGGCAAGAACACTTTTATTCCGGCCCTCCCAATTGTTAAAAAGTAATTGGACTTTTTAAGATAAATGATTAAAACGGGTCAAGCATTTGTCCACGTGACCCTTGCAAATCTTTTTTCTTTATTTGAGAATCATGATTTTTTTTTTCTGTTGTATCTTGCTTGAATGATAGGAAGCTAAATGCGTGGAAGATAACTAGAAAGAGACACCCTATAATTCATTTCTTTTCGTATATATAGAAAAGAAAAAAAAAATACAAAAAATACAAAAAATCACCTACACTACTTTCTTAAACATTAGGAATGTTACAGTGCTTTCCTAAACTTTATTTATTTTTTATACCAATGCTTCTTCTTTATTCATTTCATAAAGGGTTAAATACTAAATATCTTCCTAGGGTTTTATAACTTTATTTTTTCCTTTCTAAGGTTTCATTTTTATCACATGAGGTCCCTGTGGTTTTGATAATAATCCAAATTAGTCTTTCTGTCAGTTTACTATTAGTTGACTTAACAGAATTCTATGTGGACTAATCAAATGTTGACACGTGGCACCTATTTAATTTTTTTTAAAAAAATTATATATATATATATATAAAGTAAAAAAAATTTGGGGTGGCCTTTGGCCATGCCACCCCCATCTGGCCGGGGCCTTGGCTCAAAGAGAGTGGCTGAGCCACCCCCTTGGTGCCCAAGGGGGTGGCCGAAACCACCCCTTAGGCTCCATGGGGGTGGCTCGCCACTCGTAGTACCCACTGAGGGGGGGTTTCGGCCACCCCCTTGGGCACCCATTGGGGGTGGCTCGACCATCCCATTGGAACCAAAGGGGTGGCCGAAACCCACCCCAACCACCATTGGGGGTGATTTCAGCCACCCCCTAGGCTCCATGGGGGTGGCCGAGCCACCCCCATTCGGCCAAATGGGGGTGGCCAGGCAACCCCCATAGCCAAAGGGGGTGGCTCCAAATGGCCAAGAGCCACCCCCAATTTTTTTTTTTTTTTTAAAAAAGAAAATAAATAAATACTTTTTTTTTTAAATTTTTTTAAAAATTAAGTGTGTGCTACGTGTCAACATTTGATTGGTCTACGTGGAATTCCGTTAAGTTAACTAGACAGAAGGACTAATTTGGTTTATTATCTAAACCACAGGAACCTTCTGTGATAAAAATGAAACCTTAAGAGAAAAAAATAAAGTTATGAAACTCCAAGAAAGTATTTAGTATTTAACCCTAATAATAATAATAATCTCTCTTTTTCTGAAACGCATGCCACGTGTGCAGGTACACAAAAACGACTGCGTACACGTAAACGAAAGCTGGTGAAGTTGATTTTTGTGACGCACGCATGTATCCAATCGATGGCGACGTAATAAGATTATGAAACTTCGTTGGTGCCGCCCAAATACTCTATGGTTGCCTTTGATTTGGCGGTCGTCATAAACGAAGACTTATGATTTCTGAAACACCTTCATTTACATGCAGACGAATTCCATGGCAGAAAAAAGAAAATAAATAAAATAAAATTCTCCCACCACGTACCCAAACTGCCCACTTGAAAAACTTGCATTTAATCATCTTTAATTGAACGTTGCACATTAAATTTCAACTGGCGCGAAGGACATGCATGTCTCAAAGTTCTAATTCCACCGAATTTTCGTAAGCAGTAAATGGAGACGTACGGGACCATTGGGGCTGTTTGGCGTTGGACCGAAATTGTCTAGTGGCTTGAAACCGTAACAAAAATTAATTGACGTGAAAAAAAAAGTAAGAATGTTTAGTAAAATAAAAAATAAAAAATGTTTTGTTGTGATTTTTTATTTATTTAAATAATAATAAAAAATGATTGATGTGATGTAAAAAGTAAGAATGTTATGATCGAGTTAAAAAAGTTGAGGAAGATTATAGGCCATTGTTTTGAAATTTAAAAAGTTTTTTTTTTTTTTAATACTTAAAAAGTTACGCCAAACAAAAACTTTTAAAAAAAGCTTAAAAATTATTTTTAACTTTAAAAATTTTATTTTTTAAAACAATCTCAAATATGTTCTTAGTTATTTTCCGATGTAAAATAAATGCATTTGAACTACAATGCTTAGCACTATGCAAAAGTTTTTTTTTTATTTTTTTTTTATACATTTATTTATTTATTTATTTATTTTTAACATGTCCACATAAGAGAAGGGAAGGAGGGGAGATTCGAACTAATGACCTTCGCTTCATGAAGCGTGGTTTACTATTGATTGAGCTACCCCTCGGAGATTTATGTCTTCTTTTCTTTAATAAAGTTTTTCTCTCTATATAATTAATTAAGAGAGGACAAAAGAGTATTAAATGTTATGGAGAAGGACTAATTAATTAGAGGTAGAGTGAATTTGAAAAGTCTTTAGCTAAAATAGAGAAAAGTAGCATATGTTAGTTATTTTAGATAAAATTTAGAAAAGTGGATGCAAGTGGCCTTCGAGTAGGGTGAAAATGCGGATATTAATATTCGTAATATCTGCATTTGTAACATTAATGCAGATATTAATATGGTCATCTTAATTTCGTAGACCAAACATGTATTTTTAAACAAAGTCGTAAAAAGTGTTTCGTACTGGAGAGAGATGCCCAAGTGGTGGCATCGGCAATACACAATGAAGGACTGATGGGAAATAGATGGGGTCACCTTGTTGATGATGTATGCACTACCCTTCAGTATTGTCACAATTAGAAGTTAAGCTATGTAAGTAGAGTTAGAAATGCAGCGGCACATGGCTTGACTAATGCAGCCACTCACGATATCATAAATAAGACTTGAATGTTTTCATCCTGGATTGTATTTATGATGTTGTTCTGACCAAGCTAAGGCTCTATAATTTGATATTCTAATGAGAAATCAGATCTTTTTTTTTTTAAAAAAAAAGTAAAAAGTGTTTGGTCGGTTTGAAAACGTAGAGGATTTACTTTTTAGACTAGTGGCAAAGTCATGTTGATACTTGAATGGGCCATGGCCCTCCCAATTGTGACTTTTTAAGAGAAATGATCCACGTGGGATTTGCAAATCTTTCATCTTTACGTGAGAATAATAATGTTTCTTTCTTTTGTATCTTGCTTTTAATGATAAGAAGGTAAATGGGTATAACATGCATGCTGTAGGGATAGGGATAGTGTCCTTTTTATAAGTCAATATATATAGCAATGGATTTTTCACTATTTTGTGATATACTTTCGATAAGAAATGAAGCAACTGGCAATAAAAATAAACCGAATTGAGAAATTAGATGTATAAATATTTTAGTCTAATAGCAGCAATTTTTTTGTCATTTTCCCTATATTTAAAGATTCAAACTAGTTTTTCTTCCTTATATCAAAATACACCATAATAACTTATCTTTATCATTCCATATATCATTAAAATATTTGTTATATATATATATATATATATATATATATATATGAGAGGAGAGAAGAAAAGAGAGAGGAGAAAGAATATATTTTTCTTTATATTTTAATAATCATAAGGATTGCAATAGTAGAACCCAAAATATTAGGTTCCACTGTGACAATCTTGATATTTAGGGTTCATTTACGGAGTTTACTGTGAGACGTTTTTTACGATTTTTTGGACATATTCCCTAAACTTAAGGAACTGACTCCCTTATTGAGAGTATGCTAGAAATGCTCTAACAAATAGCAAGAAAATTAAAGGGCAGTATTGAGTGAAGTGGCAGTAACAGGCTTTGCTTAGGTTAGGTTTTTATTTTTATTTTTATTTTTTTTATATACAAATTTAACCAGAATTACAAAAAGAAAAAAAAAAGAAAGAAAAAGAATTAGTTCTTTTTTACCATGTCTTTCTTTGCAGTTTTTTATTATTTTAATTTTTTTTAAAGACTGTTTGAATTGTTTTTTCGCATGTTGTAAGCTTTGAGCTTTGAACTATTTTTACCAGTTTCTTTTTCTTTTTCTTTGATAAGTAACTATTTTTACTAGGTTCTTATCCTAAAGGTATAAACTTTAAACTTTGTTTGTCAGTCTCTTTTTCAATGATTATTTTTTATTTTATTTTATTTTTAAGAAAAAGGTTGTTTTTGCACACTCTCACATTCAGTTCACTTAAAAAAAAAAAAAAAAAAAAAAATGGCACATATTTATGAATTTTAGTAGGTATTATTTTTGTGAAACGTATTGTATGAAAAATTACTTAATTTTGGTTTTAAATTGTATTTATTATATTTTTAATTCGGCTCCAATAACTATGTTTGGCTCCAGCACAAATTAGCACATTAAGCAATGGATTGACCTCTATTTTATGACTCATGGTTCTCAATCGATTGAGGTATCTCTTAAGAACATATTATCAAATACTTGGAGTTTGTTTGAGATTACATTTGAGAAATAAAGCTTTTAAGTTAAAAAAAACGCTTTTTGACAAAATCTTCATTTTTAAACTTTTGCTCATTTTGGTCATTTTTTGATCATTAAAAGTGCTTTTACTTTTTTTTTAACCAAATAAGTATTTTTTTCTTCAAATGAACTTTTAACAAATCTAATCTTGACAGTCTGTGCCGGCCAAATTTGTATATCTATAATAAAGAACCAAAATTAGCATCAGGTGACCGCATAGCGCAGTGGATTAGCGCGTTTGACTTCGGATCAAAAGGTCGTGGGTTCGACTCCCACTGTGGTCGATTACTTTACAGCGGCAAATTGTGTTGTCTCTGTTTTCTGTTTTATTTTTTTTCCTGGTTTTTTTTTGTCTTTTGTTTGGAAAGGCCATGTCTCCTTTCCGACTTGGGCCAGGGTCCCGGGCCTTCACGGTCCTTCGTAAATCACAACGTGGCTAAAGCTTTGTAAATTCTTTTAGCTTATAATTCCGATTGTTAATGTTTTTAGAAGGTATTTTTTGTCTGAAAAAATATTTTGATATGCTATAAAGGTTAAAGTAATTTTTTAGTGTTTTGTGTTTGAGAAGTGTTACACATCTCCTTTTGCAAATCTACCACATATCAATGGTGGACTTATCCATGTCTTGTATGGAAAGGGTAAAGAGATGAACAAAAGGGACAAAAGAAAAAGTTTTATCAAATATTTGAGTGGAATAACTCACGGACCAGGAAGATTTATGGATAAAGAATTTGAATATTTAATGGAATAAATCCAAGTTCTCTTTTGATTGGGTTTAGGACAACTCAAGATAGAAGATTTATAGATAAAGAATTTGAATGTTGGAGACTATGCCATAATGCCAATTAGGATAGGAAATACTATCACACCCGATAAAAAAATGGCCCAATTAGAGTAGCAAAGTGACCACCAAGGAATGTTACACAACTATTTTTAAACTATATATCAACCGCCCCCTTTTACAAATTTAATAAATCAACAATTAGATTTATGAAATCATGTAAACCCCACAAAAATTTAATAGTAGATTCATAAATTTAATAGATCAACCATTAGATTTATGAACTCATGTGAATCCCACAAAAATTTAATAGTAGATTCATCTATTCATCATGAAGAAGACTAAAAGATGGATGAAAAAGAACGAATTCTATCTTTTCTCTTTAACTAAATGGCTGGGTTGTGTTAAAATTAACCCAATCCAAACCTCACACAAACACTTTGTCATCCCTACCAAAAAAACCACTCCAGATTATTTTTGGATTCTTTAAATCAAGATATTGCTTTAGTACATTTGTAAAGAAGTACCGTAGCTTCTTTATCTATATGTTTAAATCGATTCTATCCGTAGCTCATTGTTCTCTTCGGCTCTCTCTGTCGCTCAACTATCTGCGGTGGAATGGGAGAGTGAGCAAAGTTTTCTTGAGACTCCTTTGGGTCTTTGATGGTCTTGGGAGGGTACCGCAACATCTCACATTCAGTCATTCACATTCGTTTACCCTCAGCCAAAGCCAACTGAAACCCACAAGCCTTCAAGACCCAAGCGATTGCATCGGAAAGATTCATACACCATTGACAATAAAGGCGAATTGCATCAATTTAAGAACCAGACAGCACAAACCCAATAATAAGAGCAGTGTAAAGGTTTTGAGTGTGCTGGAAATCTTGGGAGGCATAGTGAAGGGAGTAAAGATGGGTGTTTGCACAAAGTGTGGGTTTGTGCAAGTTGTGGTCGATGATGTTTGCAGGTTTGGGTAGTTGTATCTGAAACTTGAGACAGCAACACAATGACAATCGGATTTAAACATTCATCAAAGGCAAGGAATGAATGCCAGTAGAAGGAACTAGGGCATTTCCTCCCTTGTTTTTTTTTTGGGGGGGGGGGGGTTGACCCAACCCTGTCATAAAACCAATGCATAACCCTAAAACAAACATATCCTATAAAGGAGAAATCAACCACAAGTTTCGAAGCAAAAACAATCTCATATTAAAAACTTCAAGCTAGATGGTTCAAACCCAATAACAGACAAACAGAATTGATCCTTGCATGGTTGCAACTAAACGATAATTTGAGTAAATAATGTCACATGTCCGTAAAATGAAACTTAAGAGCAGTAGACCCTAGCCTACACTTTGATAGCATACTTCCTCAACGGGTAGTACATCTCCTTCTTCTTCTCACGCTCTGTCTTCAAAGATAGCTGCACGAATAAGAAGAAATAAGCATACCATATAAAGAACATCGAGCGCAGAGTATGCAAATGTGAACATCAATCACATTGAACAGAGCAAGCAAACAGAGAAAGCCTTTCCAATAGAAGATCCTTGAGAGAACAATCATGCATCTGGAAATGCAAAGAAATTTCTGAGATTCCAAAATTATCTTAGTTTATGATTTTTTTGAATATATAACTGTAGGAAAGATATCTTGAAAGTCCATACAGCTCCACTTAAAATTCAAGGATAGTTACCATTGGTCCAAAATCTATAATGAGATAACAACCAAAAGATTAACGAATTCCAAAGTTTTTTATATGCAAGAACCAATTATAGCATTCATTAACATCCATGCTTTTACATATGGTTAGGCTAACTTTAAATCTGAGAAGCAAATGAAACTACTCAATAACAAAAAAATATAACAATATAAGAAATGTAAGACAATGAAGCATGTTCAGAAGTTCTTGTTTTCAACTAGATGCATGCTTTGATTACTTCATTAAAACCCCACCCCCCACCCCATTGCTTTTATCCGGGTCCTTGGGCTATGTTTGGCAAATGAGTGGACTTGAAGAAGTGCACAAGAACTGTAACAGATTTGATTGATATAAGAAAAATGTTTTTATTTGCATAGTAATAAAAAGTGATTGATGTGATATAAAAAGTAAAAATATTGGGGTTGATTTTGAGAACTTTTTGGGATTTTGAGTCCGGTCTGGTCCACTCCTTTGCCAAACACACCAGCTGCAATGCCACAAAGCATGTCACTTCTTCCTGGAGTTCGTCTTAATTGCACCTTAAAAACCCTTTTAAACAAATTTCTCTAATCTTAAGCCTAAATATCAGTAATACCAATTTCACATAAATGTTTTCAATCTGTTGTTTTTGGCTACTGAGCAGTCCCCCTCAGTAAGCAGCATAGTTCCCCTGCATCTGGGGTCTAATTCTACAATCGAACAATTTCTCCCTCAAACATTCATAAGATTGGAGCTTACTTTCTAAGCCTGACTGGTACAAAATATACCATCAAATTCCAAAAACGTAGTTGCAATAAACTCATGCAGGTTCCACAAGTTCAATCCAAATTTCAATGAACATAAATGGGCTTACGTAAAGTCTCTCTTCTTACACAAATCACAAAAAGATATCAAATAATTAATAATTAAAAATTAAAAAAAGAAACCTGGTGCTTGGTGAGGCGTCTACGAATGGCTCGGGTTTTCTTGGGACGAAGATCGAGAGGAATGTACTTCTTTTTCTTGTAGACCTCCCTAAGCGCCTCCTTCTGTTTCTGTGATATCACAGTCAAAACCTGGGCTATTCCCAGCCTCACAACCTTTCTGCAATTTCACGCACACGAAAAGCGATCAACTCATAGGCCTCTATAGCTTTAAATCCAGTAGAGATAACATATACAATAAAGCGGCCAAAGAGAGGGCATTTACATCTTGGAGAGCTTGTTGGGCGCACCACCTGTGACCTTAGCGACACGGAGGAGAGCGAGCTCCGCCTTGAAGTCCTTCAACTGACCCTGTAGCTCCGCCTTTGACTTGTTCCTCAACTCGTGGACCTTGATCCTCGCTAAAACATTTCCAATCAACCGTTTGATCAATCACATAATTCAGATCAAATCACACCAACAAACAAACAAACAAAATTCAAGGCTTAAAGAATGAACATCAGAAAGCAGAGGAAAAGAGATTTTCTTGTTAATCTTTCTCTTACCCATTCTGAACAAACAACGCAGCGGCTCCCACTCCTCGTTGCCGTCTGAAAACCCTAGACTCCTAGAGTTACGAATGAGCAGCGCTTTGAGCTTTTATGCGCCCCGTTATAAGCTGCTGGAGCTTAATTAGGGTTTGGAAATGCGGCAAATGCCTCGCTGCACCAAACCAGGCCCATTATTATGTGGGCCACGGATATCTAAATAATGTGAACTGGGCTTGGGCAATTAAAATAATTAGGTGGGCTTTGACAATTAACTTTTTTTTTTTTGGAAGTTTGACAATGAACTTTTATATATCGTATTATAATTTATAACACTTTTGCAAGTGACAGATGGCATAAGTGTCAAGTTAATGAAGGTTGTATTTGTTTTAATTTTTAGTTCAAAATTTTTTTTTTTGAGATAATTTGTTCATGTTCGTTAACGTTTGTTTGGGAGAATGTTTGTGAAAATGTTTTATTTTGTAGTAATTTTTTATTTATTTAAATAGTAGTTAAAAATGAATTATGTGATATAAAAAATTAAAAAAAGATAATATTTTTATGCTAATTTTTTTAGAAAATAAAGAGTGAATAGTATTGAGTGAGCATCCTTTACCAAGAAAAAAAATGCTCCGAGTGGCATTGCTATTTATGTGCTATTAATTACCTCAACTTTTGTGTAACTATTTTTTTTAATTTTTTTTTAAAAAAATCATCCATTAAATCTTATTATATACGAAACAATTTAGTTGTTAAAGTTGAAGACAATGTTAGTTTTTATTTATTTATTTATTCAAAGACAATGCTAGTTAGTTAGTTGAGGTCCCTTTCTAAATCTCAAAAAGATGAAATAACTAAATCAACGCATTCACATTATAATCACCCCAACAATGTAATCATTGATGAAACTAGAGTATTGTCGTTGCTATATATAGGATTGACATATGCCCAACACAAAATTAAAGAATTAGAATTAAAAAGTTTGACACATTTAATTAAAATGAGTCCGATTAAAATTGACTTATATAATCTTATTCTTATACACATATTTTTGACACAACTTGAATCCGACACACGACATTATGACAAGTAATTTTGATATGAAATTCAATTATTTTTTTTTAGGATTGACTTGTTTTGGGTTTGGCGCATTCCATGTAATGGGGTTGTATCTCAACTTTGGATCTTAGTACCATAAAAGTATGTCTAATCTTCGGAGTCAGAGATAGCAGTTATTGAA
Source organism: Corylus avellana (assembly GCF_965113065.1). Classification (NCBI taxonomy): domain Eukaryota; kingdom Viridiplantae; phylum Streptophyta; class Magnoliopsida; order Fagales; family Betulaceae; genus Corylus; species Corylus avellana. The sequence continues at coordinate 18,195,035 of NC_142499.1, forward strand.
CTACAAGCATGTGAATTCGACATGAACTTAATACAAAATTAGAGGCTTAAAGTTTAGGTGTTCCACCCGTTGAATTAAATTGATTAGAATGGTAGAACTGATTTATTCATTTTGTTTTTTTTTTTTTTCTTTTTTGCCTTGCAACAATTAATATATGTATTTCAATAATGTAATTCTCCATTAAACTTTATTGGATGACCCTAAAAGTCGTCGTCCCAAAAACTACAAAACAGTATGTTGGTTGATCAGTCCCTTTCGAATTACTCCATCGCCATGCCCACATGGAGCCCTTCAATCTTCATTTTTTCTCTCTCGAAGCGTAGAAGACAATCATAAATTTGAAAGGCACAGCTTCCGCTACTGTCTGAAAGGGACCCCTTTATATCCAATTACCCCTAAAGCAAGCAAAATTTGCACTAACACTTGAGAGCCAGAAAGCTCCGGCTCCAACTCTTGCCGCTTCTTCAGATTCCGGGAAGCATGAAACAGTTGCACAAGCAATCGGCTGTGAACCACCGGCGAGACGAAGAGATCCCCTTAGGGTTGGGGCCAGCCTCCCCGTACTCGCCCAAAACCTTCAAGCACCCGAGATCGCTCCCTAGATCCCTCAACTACCTTTTGAAAGAGCAGAGGCTCCTCTTCATCCTTGTCGGCATTCTCATCGGCTCCACATTCTTCATCCTCCAGCCGACCCTCTCCCGCCTCGGCCCATCCGAGCCCAACTCCTCGTCCTCCTCTGCCTCCATCATCCCACGCTCCTTGTCCACCTCCCATAACGGCCAGGCCTCGGCCCATTACCCAAGGACTCTCGGCAAGGTCGGGAGGGTTCCAGCTGGGATTGGACGGCGGAGATCGAGGATCGTGGTCACCGGTGGGGCGGGATTCGTCGGCAGCCACCTCGTCGACAAGCTTCTCGATAGAGGGGACGATGTGATCGTCATTGACAATTTCTTCACCGGCAGGAAGGAGAATTTGGTACACCGCTTTGGGGACCCCAGGTTCGAGCTCATCCGACACGACGTCGTCGAGCCGATTCTTCTGGAGGTGGATCAGATCTACCACTTGGCTTGCCCTGCCTCCCCGGTTCATTACAAGTATAATCCTGTCAAGACCATCATATCCTTCTCAAATTTCTTCACAGCATAAAACCATTTGTTGTTTTTTTTCTTTTTTATGATTAGAGATTTGGGTTTGTTTTATTGTATTGAATTTGAAAGTGTTTTGAGGTCCTTGACCGTGATTACAAGACTAATGTGATGGGTACCCTGAATATGTTGGGTCTAGCAAAGAGAATTGGAGCGAGGTTTTTGCTCACGAGTACGAGTGAGGTTTACGGAGACCCACTTGAGCATCCCCAGAAAGAGACTTATTGGGGAAACGTGAATCCAATAGGTGAGAATGAGATGTTAGTTAAGTAATACCGCCAAATCTTAACGAATCTTCGTTGTCGTTGTTGTTTAATTAATGACGCATTGGTATTGTTTGGTTTGTTTTTATGCGACATTGAAAATGGTTAGGTGAGAGGAGCTGCTACGATGAAGGAAAGCGGACGGCTGAAACTCTGACAATGGATTATCATCGAGGTGCAGGTGTTGAGGTAACATATTCTGAGATTTTCGTATACATTTTAGCAATGTTGATTGGGTATTAAGAAGTTGCACAACACTTATTCTAGTATGTTAATCTAGATCTGTTTTATTATCCTTAGTATGAAGTCCAGATAATACATGCATTTTGGATCATATGCTAATGCACCACAGCCATTGACAATGCTATGAAACTCTCAAGGGCTCAGGGGATCCAAATTTTGAACGACAGTGTCCATGCTTAAGAATTGTCTGTTTGTTCGCATATATTCAATTAATTGAAAAAGAAAGTAAAGAAAAAAAAATTTAACCAGAACTTTAGTTTTAGTCTTTAACAACAAAGGATCATGCATTCAATGTTTAATAGCTGCACCGACACACACAGACACAGAGATAAACTCCAAGAATATGTATGTTGACATCTCTGTATTCTGTTCTGGTATCTTTATCAATATCGGTGATTCATAAGCTTGAACATTCTCAAGGTTGTGATTCATTCTCCAGTTCTTCCAATTCTGGCAAAATCCAATATTATATGATTCACTTGCCATTATGTGTCCAGGCATGAAGTTGGATCTGCTGTAGCATTTGAATGCTTTGCAGGTCGTTTATACTAAGCAAAGTTGTAAATAATGCTAATTGAAAGTGAGATATGATGTAATATATTTTGTTTCAACTCGATATATGCAATTGTCAGTCTGGCCATTTCGCTACATCTATATATGGATGATTGACCTGTGGATTTAATGATGGGGATTACTGTTTACAGGTTCGTATTGCTCGCATTTTTAACACATATGGACCTCGTATGTGTTTAGATGATGGACGTGTTGTTAGCAATTTTGTTGCTCAGGTTATCATCTCTCAGCCTAATATGTTTTGTGGTTCTTACATGTTTCATTGAGAACTATCAGAAAATGAGATATTCCTGAATATCATTGATGAAGTTTTCTAATTATTATAGCCTTGAATTGCAGGCTATCCGCAAAGAGCCTTTGACAGTATATGGTGATGGGAAACAGACACGAAGCTTCCAATATGTCTCTGACTTGGTATGGCAGCTTTGTATCTCAATGTATTTGTCTCATGAAATTTCCTTATTCTCTGGGACTTCACTGGTGCACAAAAATATATTTTATGTTTTCCATCTTCTCCTCCGAACTTCAAACTGTTGTATTGGGTTCATGAATGCAGCTTACATTCTATGCTGGCACAAAAGTTACATTGATCATGAGCCTAATTCACAAATGATTTCACTTTTTGATGGAGAAGTTAAATTAGTGTTCGATTTTAGGCTTGAAACTGAAGCCTCAAAATAAGTTGACTGAAGGTGCCAAATAAAAAGTCTGTCTTTAATTCCATTTTCTAGAATCTTTTAAGTGTAAACACTATTCATGGATCTTGAAATACATGTAAATACCCATATACATATCTTTGTGTGTGTGTGAATGTGTGTATTTAAGGCATAAGGCTTTACTAAAGAAGATATGGAAGTGATAAAAAATAACTTGCCTAGGAAGCTAAACTAAGAAAACACAGCTTAAGACATTGGTGGATCGAGGATTTTGGGTTAGATGGGGCAAGATTAAAATATAGAGTTGAAAAAAATTGATTAAAAATATTAAATAATATAATTAACGAAATAAAAAAATAATTCAACAAAGCTGCAGTTATATATTTCATACAAGATTAAAGGATCTACTGGTAAATTCACTAAATCAACAAAATATTTATGTTTTGCACATTGAGCAATGTATGGCCAATTTAATTTGCTTGCATATTTAAAATGCATTTTCACTATCTTAGAATATTAATGAGCTCTAATATTGGAATTCTCTTGTATAGTTTTTCCATTCTTGAAAGAAATTTAGAAAGTAAAATACAAATTAGAAAACTATATTTTCTTTATTGTTTTTATCTTTCCTGTTTTTGGAAATTGAACAAAACATAACCTATAATTAGAAATTTTCTTGCTGGTCTTTCCTTAGAAATGGCTCACTATCATTCTTGCTATGGTCTTTTATTGTGGAAATTGTCTGTTATTTAATACCCACAACAAACACGCATGCGTGATGGAACATGTTCATGCTAGTAGAAAACCATTGAACATGGAATCTAGCTTGGAATTGAAACTGGGTCCACGATTTAGTTTGAGAATGACATAAAATATTATACTATTAAGTCCAAAGTCACAAGTATCACACCACTAAACAAAGTATTGCACAACCTCAACATTTATCCAAATGGTGCTTGGAAGCTTATTCAGATTTTAATTTACAAGAGTAACCCTACCCCACCTCAATATGGACTGCCCTTGGTTGACTATTAGAGAGGGTTAGATAAGAAACAAAACCAAGATTGGAATGCGATATAGAAAATATGTTTTTAGGTGGGCCAGGGGGGTCATTTGCTCTCTCTCGCCCCCTTGGCTCTGCGGTTGGCTTAAAATGTATCAGATTGAAATGTTGAAAGGATGCAAGAAAGGAACTTGAAGAACTTTTTAAATGACAGGTTGATGGACTGGTAGCATTAATGGAAAGCGAGCATGTGGGGCCGTTCAATATGGGTAACCCAGGGGAGTTCACTATGCTAGAGCTTGCAGAGGTTTGTCTTCCTTCAAAAATTCCTATTGTCTGTATTAAGGCCCTGTTTGTTGGATCTCAGAAAATGCTTAGATTGTGGATGTTGTTCTGAAGTATTCTTCTATTCTTTCCCCTTTTGGGATCCAACAGATACATGTGGTTTTTCTCTGCAAGTCTCTGTTTTGTGTGTGTGTGTGTGTGAGAGAGAGAGAGAGAGAGAGGTAGATTCGTTGGTTACATAAATAATCTGGTATTTTCTTTTCACTTAATATGCAGGTTGTCAAAGAAACAATTGATTCAAGTGCCACAATAGAATTCAGACCAAATACTGCTGATGATCCACATATGAGGAAACCCGATATTAGCAAAGCAAAGGAACTGCTGAACTGGGAGCCAAAGATATCGCTTAGAGAGGGACTGCCTCGTATGGTGGGTGATTTCCGTAACCGCATTTTGAATGAAGACGAAGGAAAAGGTCTTTAAATAAGAATACAGCAAAACTATCATGTATAGTGTGAAGTGCATCTCTATATCTTTTCATTCATTCCATTATTATCACCCTTATAGTTTTAAGTCACCAGGAAATTCTAGCAACATGCCACTGTTTTAGGAAGATGTACCCCTTGTTTTTCTACACTGTCTGCTTTGTCAGCCAAAAAAGCCACATTTTTTTCGCAGTTTTTTAATCACATTTTTTTTATTCCACCATTTGTGGCACTGAACTTTTGGTAGCAAAAGACTACTTAAGCAGAGCCTAAAGAGGATTATGGTTTGTTTTTGTAAGTAGGATTACGAGTTTCATTTGGATCAGTACGAGGCTATAATTCTCTCTGTTGTAGCAGTGGTAGTATGGTCTCCGGCGGAGTCATTTTGGTCCAAAATCAACCCACTTCAGCCCATGCCTGTCCATTAAATGGGTTTGGTTTTGGTTTGGGTTTAGTCAGTGGTGACATGGAGATGATTTATTTTATAGTCGAGATTAAATTTTATAGATTGAATGATATATATGCTGTCGCATGGTGAATATTGTTGTGCCATTCAAAACTGACATCAGATTCAACCAAACAAAATTTCAACCTTACATAGCCAGCTTTGTCTAGAGTAGCTTGGCAAGAGGGGATCACTATTAATTTTTTGATCCATGGATCCAATGTCGGCGAGTTGTAAAAGAGTTTTTGTAGATAAAGCATTATATATATATAAAGGATTAAGGTAAAGAAAGTGACTTACTTGTCCTTCCAAGTGTTAGATATGTATGGAAGAGTTGAAGGGAAAAAATAAGGGCAAAGCAAGAATCTTGTAAATTAGGAGTGGGCAGTGGGCACATCAGTTTAATTTTTAATAGTCAACTCTTGAAAGCGCTCTTTATTATCTCTAATGTTTTCATATTTGGACGGATGTAAGATGGGTGGGCCTTTGACCGAGACCTCAGTGTTTCCTCCTTTTCCTCCTTTCAATCAAGACTCTCTTTGCTTTGCTTTCCTCTCCCCTTATTCTTCCACCCCTCTATCCCTAACATTCTTAGAGAATGTTTGGCATTACAATTTCGCAAATTAAAAGTGCCATTCTAAATTAAATTACAAAAAATGTATCATTTAGGAGGGCTATTTTATTTATTTTTTTTTTTTAAATGGCGATTTTAAAAAGCATATGATTTTAAAGAATAAACTATGACTTTAAAAGTTAAACTGCAATTTTACCAAACACTTAAATGTATTTTTAAAAACTAAAATTTTCAAATTACACCTTTTAGAACCACTATTTTTAAATAGCATGTTTTGAAATCGTAAATCCAAAATTCCATTTCGAATTAGGATTTGAGAATATTGAGTTAGTTATATTTTAGGAGTATTTTTGTTTCATCAAAAAGTGAAAAGACAAAAATACTCATCAAATAGAACGAACTAGATACTCTCCGGTTCAAATAGTTCGGTTTCCTATGCACAACCTGATTCTCCAACGAGGAATGCTAGGTTTACAAATAAATTTTACAATATGATGTGGCACAACATGATTGGAAATGAGATAAATTCAACTTTTGAGAAACCTAATTATATTGTGCCACATCATGTTGCAAAAGTCTTTTTGTAAAATTTGTTTGTAAGCCTAGTATTTTTCTTCTCCAACAGTTCCGCGGACCCAAATCCTGGAATTGTCATCTTTACCCTTTGACGAGTAGACATTGATCAAAGTGGAGGACCTAGAAGGGTTTCCTTTGGATAACCCGTCACTGTTTTTCACCAAATGCAACGCAAAAGTCTAAGCCCATTGGACCATATTGTATTGATGTTGAAAGAGATATCTTATGAGATTGATTAGAAGCCAACGGGCATCTTTGGCATAATACTTTATAAAAGACGCAAAGAAACGGAATATAAGAAGAATATGGAAAGAAAAAGATATCAAATTTATGGTCTGAGAAAACCCTAGGGACCCCTCCTTATTCTTCCACTACCAAAAAGCCCCACTTTTTAAACACGTTGTGACAAACGAGAAGGCGGCCGAGCTATGCAGGAAAAAAAAAATAATAATAAATAATAAAACTTCACTTATCATCTATGATCTTTCATCACTTTTGCAATCATACCCTTAAATTTTAAAAAATGTTCATTTAATGTATTTATCTTTCAATTTTTTTCAATTTCACTTATTTGTTATGATTTTTTTTTCTTTTTTCAAAGATTTAGACCGGTTATTTTTGTAAATTTCGTTAAATTGAAATATAGATACACTAAATTGACACTTTAAAGTTTAAAGGTATGACTGTAAAAATGACGAAAGATTAAGGGTGGTAAGTGAAATTTTTCTTAAAAATAAAAAATGGTATGAAGGGAAAATAAAGAAAGAGAAGTAGAAGATCAAAGAAAGCCATGGAAGCATCCGATTCCATAAGCTTGTGGTGGAGAATTTGAATTTGATGATGGGTGGAGAAAGAAAGTGGCTTTTGTGAACAAGTTATATTCCAAATGATTTACCATCTGGCAGCATTTATTCCATTAGAATCTAAATTATATATGTTGCATGATAATTGTCCTTTTTTACATCTTTGTTACAATTTTTGTGGGGCCCAAAGAAAAAAAAAATTGAGAAACTTTGGTGCCTTGCTGTTCTTTCTTTCTTTCCAACTACGAATACATGCAAAGACATGGTTTGGACCACATAATTTTAATCAACTACAACTACCACGAGAGTTGATATTAATTGTGAGGGAAGTCGGTACATATGCCAGATAGAATTCAATGAAAAAAAAAATTCTTCCAATTTATTCATTAAATTAATATTTATCTTTAGAGCATGTGAATTCTATTAAAAATGTATGTAAAAAACACATAGTTTAAGGCAAATGTTAGTCTAATAGATTGAGTTAGAAGAATTTTTGAAAACCCAGTTCGAAAAAAAAAAAAAAAAAAAAAAAAAGTTGGAAGGGAACACCAAGATTTTATTGGTTAAATGTAGGGCTGACAATTTTGACATGACCCACAAATACAATATGAACCCAACATGAGAAAGTAAAGGGTTAAGGTTGAAGAGTTTGACCCGTTTAATTAAATGAGTCGGGTTATGGTTGACCTATATAATCTTATATCAAAGTCTCGACACGACTCGAACTCGACACGCGATGTAATGTCTAGCAATTTTTGATATGATTTGCGAACCTGACATGAACTTAATAATAAATTAGATGATTAGGTTGAGGGGTTTGACCCGTTTAATTAAATGGTTGGGTTAGAGTTAACCTATATAATTTTATACTCATATCTTGACATGACTCGAACCCAATACGCAAACACAAATTGCCACCCCTAGTTAAATGAATAGCATTGCCTTACTTTATTTTTTTTATTGACTTGCTTCCTTACAAAGCATTACTTACAACTTACAAGAGAAATGCTAGATTTTTCAAGACTTCTCTAAAAAACTTGGTTTTAAATTGATGTGTTATGATCTCATTACCTTGTGCCTTTATTTACTAAAACAATAGGTCAATTGAGAACGTAACACATCATATCGGAACCAAATTTTTTATAAAAACCTAGCATATTTATCTACTTACAATGACATATTTAAGAATTGTTGAAAATTTAGTGCAAAAAACAAGACATTACTGGTAGTACATATTACTATAAGATTAGCACAATAGCACATGAAGATGTTGCAAGTTGTATAGCCGTTACTCTGTCTCATCTGACCCTAACGATGCTGTTCAAATATTTAAATTTTTTGGACGTACAGCTCCTGACTCCTGTCAAGTGCTTGATAAGTAAATAAAAAAATAAGTAAATGTTAATTTTGTAGGGCACTCCCAACCAACTGACACCACGTGGAGATGTCACGGGAGGAGTTTCACGCTCATTCAAACAAGAAAAAAGACAGTGCCGCATGCTCTCAAGTATATCTTAAATACTAATTACATTATCATTAATATCATATCAAATTAATTAATATTTCACATCTGCTCTACCTCACCGCCTAATTGATTTCCTGCTAAATACAAAACGAAGCCACGCTTGAAAAGAACTTATAAATACATATATCTTTAGTATATCGAAAACCAACACACTTTCCAATTAAATTGAATAGGCCCAATTATAAGGAATAATATCCTCTGATCAGAATTTAATATTATTATATTTAACGGTGACTCGTAATAAATATGTTAGCAAGCTATTAAAAAAATTTAAATGATATAACATCATTTATGTTGTTAAAATGCAACATTAAATTCTGACTATAAAATCATTTCTAAAAATTCTAATAAAGAATTTTTTTAGTTCCCAGAGAACGAAATCTATCCTCAAGGCTTTTTGGCGTAGGTCCGATCGCCCTTTTTAGGTGAAGAGCTCAAATGGTTTAGAATGGATGATTTTAAGAATTGCAAGCAGATGCAATTCTTAAGAATTACAAATCCTAATTCAGTAGGACCTTCAAAAAATAGATTGAAGTGACTTTTTTTCATGGAGCTTTGATACCATGTTACATTTGTTAGGTTTAATTTAATGAGTGTATGGTCCTAATTTTCTAAAAAATTATATATATTGGTAGGCCTCAAGAATGATACATTTAACCGTTGAAATGTTTGCTAATCCCACCAAAAACACACGCGTGATAGAAACAAGGCACTTGAAGTACATCTTTTTCAGTCATTAAAACCACGGAAGTGTCGGTTGCACCTCATAAAGGACACATTTTTGTTTTGTCATTTAAAAAAAAAAAAAAAACATAACCGTTAAAAAAATTCAATTTTTATTTTTTATTTATTATTTTTTTTAACCACATTTAAGCCAAATCCATTATCTACAACTACAAGAGTGAAAACCATCACATATAATCGTTAATTTCTTTAATCCCGTCAATAAAATTGTCATATTTCCTTTAACACTACATGAAAATAATATATATATTTTTTAAAATAGAATTTCCTTTTCAAACTCAAAGGAAAACTCTATCATTGGTGATAAAGATTCATTGGCATGGTAACAGAAAGCCTACTCCATATTATAAACTCTCAACTCTCTCTTTCTAAGCTCAAAGCTCAAAAGCAAAGAACCAACTTTTTTTTGGATGAATGCAGATAGCTAGAGTGACCAACTTTGCCTAGAGCCTCTCTCTCTCCCTTTCTCAATCATACGCAGATTCTGTAAACCACTTGCTTTCCCTCCTGTCATCATTATCCAAAGATGAAAGGCATAGATATCTTCTGCGCATCCCAAGCAGCAACAGCCATATGTCTAAGCATGGAACAAGCATCCTGCTCCTCTTCATCCACCATTCAACTCGGCGGCCGAGCCATCGACCGCCACAACCCCATCATCAAAGATGGAAGAAGGAGCACTAGATCAGCTCTCTCCGCCCCTTGCTCTTCTCACCCGCCCATCAATCCCAAGCCTTACCATCAACACCAAAAGACCAAGAAAAGCTCTTCCTCAAAGCAAACAGACCAAAGCAGCAGGAAAAGTTCTTCCAAGCCAAGCGATCAAAAGAAGAAGAGTGTGGCTAGGCCTACTGATTATATCATTAACAAGATCAGCTCTTCTCAACCAACTGATGTTATAAGGAAAAGTGAGGCTAAACTGAGTGATTTAATCACTCCTCCTGGCTCTTCTAGATATTTGTTAAGCGACACCACCTACCTTGACGGTTTATCGGATTACAACCCTGTTTTGTCATTGGTTCCCGTCGAAGAAAAGACAACTCAAGCTGTAAATCAAGATGAATCAACTGCATCGAAATCATCTTCGTTGTCTCACTCAAAACCCTCTCCGCCCGACCAGAAACCCTCTCAATGTGATCAGGTTTGTTTATATTAAATTATTGATTAAATGATTACATTTATTTATTTTTATAACATGACACTTCACAATATGAAAGACTAAGTAAAAAATAAAAATGATGGCAAGGCTATTTAGCGTTATATATATATATTCTCAAAGTTTTTGTTCTTCATATATTGCTCAAGAAATTGTGAGGTTTATTTGGAATTTGTAAAAGACAAACATTCCAATTTCCAAGGTCAGTTTAATCGACACAACCCACGATGTGGGGTTATTAGATGTCGGATTTGAGTTTAATAATTAAAGCCACTTTAGATGACGAAATTAATGATTGACTAATTCTCAAATTCTTGAAAATAATTGGTATGATTGAAAGTAGAAGCAAATTTTATGTGGATTACAAGTGAGGAAACATCTATCTAGAACAGTGTACGGTGTTCAGTAGGGGTTGGTGAGATTAATGAAATTGCTCGCAGGCTGTGGTTTTGAGGGTGTCACTGCACTGCAAAGGATGTGAAGGAAAGCTGAGGAAGCATCTATCTAGAATGGAAGGTATGCACCTGACTTTCTACCTTACATTTTAGGATCTTTAAACTAGAAGACATCATTTTTGGATCGGATTCCGAGCAATTAGCTGTTTAGATTGAGAAAGTCTTTATAACGTTCACTCGTCTGACCTAAAGGGTGTACCGTCCTAAAATTGTTCGGACAAATCCACCCGAATTTTTACCCTTTTTTGTCAAATATCCCTTAATGGGTAGGTCAAAGATTTACTTTAAAAGCCTCTTTTCTGCAATAGACCAAGAGTTGTTAAACTGATTAATAAGTAAAACAAATCTAATCACAATTACTCTACCTCTACTCGTGTTTGTTTCTTAAATTTCTGTTGATCTTCAAACCCTATTACTAAAAGAAAAACTAAACTGCTGCTGTTGCTTATGTGAGCAGGAGTCACATCCTTTAACATAGACTTTGCAGCGAAAAAGGTGACAATTATTGGAGATGTGACCCCGATGGGTGTGCTGGCAAGTGTGTCAAAGGTGAAGAATGCACAATTTTGGCCATCTGCAATTTCATCAACTCCTGCCCCATCTGTTGGGTCTGGTAATGTAGAAATCAAGAAATAAAGAAAGAGTTAGCCAATGAGAAAATCTGCTATTTTAATCTAGTGTAAATAATGCCAGTCTTAGAATGAAGTAAAGAAAAGTACAGAAGAGGCCATTTGGGTTCTCTTTTTCCAGCTATGCTGTAAGGGTTTGAGACTTTTTTTTTTTTTTTTTTGCTTTGTGTTTGTAAGAAATGAATGGGGTCTTTTTTAGGCATTATAATCAAGCAAAAAACATGCTTAATTAGCTATGGCCCATATTGTCTCATCCAATTTCACATGGTTTTGCCATATCCATGACATTACCTTTGTGCTTCCCAAATCCCAACAACATATATTGAGCCTTCACCATCTGATTATTGGCTCCAGGGCTAAGCAATTTATATGGAAACAATGCTTCCTGGCAAACCCTTTCCTCTTCCTTCGTACATTGGAACTTTCATTTGAAGGTGGTCAGAATACTTGACAAGTAATAGTGTTCCCTGACAAGGCATCGAAAAGAGGGAGGGCAAGACAAATTTTTCCTTAAATTTTGGTCAGGTGATTTTTTTTTTTTTTATTTATTTTTATTTTTTTTTTATTAGAGGACTGACAGGTTTTTAGGGTATGTAAGATTTACAAATGTATATGAAAATAAAAATATTTTAAAAATTAGAATGAATTAAAGACTTTCTTAATAACCTAATTTGAAGAAACTTTTTTCCCGAGCATATTTGCTTTCCCACAGGCCACAAATCATGACCTGGCTAGGGCTTTTAATAAAAAAAATATTTTCTCCAAATTAGATTGTAAGAGTTAGAGACTATTGAAATATATACCATAAAAGTCAGAGGTTGTGAGATGAAAAAAAATAAAATCTCGATTTCTGTAAGCATTTTCCTTCGCCCGCTGCATCTCCCTTCCTTCGTTGAGGGCTTCCTTTATTGGGGCTAAAACCTACAATATAAACATTATGAGCGGCACGTTTTAAATAATATGACATTTTATACACCCTTAAAAATAATAAAATAAAATTATGATAATGGAATGACCACCCTGCATTACCAAGTCCTTGTCCCATATATAACACATGGAACATAAAAAACAAAACACTGAATCACTTAGAACAATCATATCTATCTCAACAAATTTACTCTCTATTTTAGTTAAAAATTCATTTCCTTTTTTCTATTTTAACTACTAATTTTTTTTCAAAACACCTACATTTGGCTTTGTAACCTTTGTCTATTAACTTTCACTATTCCATTTAAATATTCTTTCTCAATTTTTTTTTTTTCTTGATTGAGACAAAAGAAAATATTAAAAACTAAAAAAAATGCTTTATCTTTTTACTTTTGAAGAGCACTATACCAGCTGACCATCAACCAAATATTTCTGCACATACTCTGTTTTTTCACCCCCATCGCAGTAATTGGTTCCTTCGAATCCATCTACCTGCTTTTGGGCGCCGCCCCATTTCACTGCCTTTTAGCAAACTGGTAAGCCTTTTCCTTCCACCAAAGCATATCATTTTTTTTTTTTCTCTCTTCTTTTTCCCTTCGAATTTGTTCTTCGTGTTCCAACGGTAAAGTTTCTTTGTGGTCCGAGAGGGTCCCTTTTCACTTGACGTATTAAAAACCTGGGCATGGCAGCAATGAATTGATGGTGACTTATACAGAGAGAGCACATGGTATAAAATAATTGGCAAGATTATTGCACTGGTAAAAGACGAGATGACAAGTACAGAGGCCACTATTTAAGGTATGGGGCAAGAAAAAACACATTGATTGAGGGGATCGTTTGGACCCCTCCAAATTCATTTCAAGCCAGCTAGCTCTGCAGCAACTTTGTATTTGTCTCCACATCCTAACATGGCCATTAAAATATTAAAGAAAAGAAAATAAATTTTCAGTTTGGAAGAAATTTTCTTCAACTTACTAGAGTAAGTAATAAGTATTATTCAATATTTTTGAGTTTTTAAAAAATTAATGTTTGGATTCCTAAATTAGTGGAATGATTATTAAAATATTTAAAAAAATATGTAAGAGATAAAACTTAACACTTATTAGAGTAGGTTGAAATTTTTTTTTCTCTAAATCAGTTTGAAAAAAATTTATGTCATAAAGAAAACATGTGAGAGATGACACTTGACACTTATTAGACTAGGTTGAAGGAAAATTTGTGTCATTCTCTAAATCTTGAGTAAATTAGCAAGTTTAAAGGTATAATTTGCAATTAAATACACTTAGTCATTCAAAACTACAATATGGCTGTGCCTACTGGAATTTGGAATTCTAAATCTAGTGTGTTAGAATAGTTTTCGACACGCAATCTGCAAGGCCTTCTAGATCTGCAATTCGTCTTCATATTCCGTATTCTCTAATATGAGAGTTTTGAGAGAGTATGAGAAGATATTTTTGTATCTGTGTATGGGCCTATTTATAAGTTAAAGGGTTGAAGTAGGTTTGAACTAGCTCTCCTGAAAAGTTATCTCTCGAAGAGTTGAGATAGACTTAAACTATCTCTCCTGAAAAGTTATCTCCTGAAGAGTTGAGAAAGAATTGAACTAACTCTCCTGAAGAGTTATCTCCTGAAGAGTTGAGATAGACTTGAACTATCTCTCCCCAATCCAGACTTTGAGTAGGTATTGTGAAATAGAGTCTCACTTTGAGTGTTTCTGCTATTGGACTAATAGCTATGTGGGCTTGTAATTGGCTTTAAGGCCCAAAATTTGATGGGCTTGTAATGTGATTTATTCCCAACATAGTGTATGTCTAGAAGAATTCAATGATTAAAATGATGAAGATAAGATTAAGGGAAACTATGTTTATCTTCTTTATCTATTTTTAACTATTTTTAATTTCATGTACTACTTAATTTGTAATGTCTCTCTTCGTTTTAGAATTTTTGTTGAGTCAAACCTCAAGCATAACACATGACACATAATGCAAGATATCTGTTATACCCTCATAAAATTTATGAAAATACAATTATATCTATAATTTTTAGAAAGAATTGAACCTCTCTGATGAATTGTGAGTTTGACCCAACGAAAGATTCTAAATTTTTCTGCATTTTTTTTCCTAAATTTTTTATATTATGCAAGTATTTTTTTATCATTTTGATTTTGAGTCACATAAATAACCATTATATTCTTAGTTATGTTTTAATAGAAAATCCTAATAAAAAAGAAGAAAATATGAAGAAAATGGTTGATTCGTAAGGTGAGATGAAGAAAATATGGGCAAAATATTGACACAAATCATTTCTCTATAATTTTCCCAAAAAATAATTTACATCATATTTGCTTGAGGGAGTGATGGACGACTAGCAGAGTCTCACCGAGCTATTTGGTAACAGAGTCAGCGGTATCATAAAATTAAGAGGAATCAATTTCTTTAAGCAGCTTTCCTTTAATTTTTCCTAAGTTTAGGGAATAAAACTACTTTTTGCTTTCCTATTAAAATATATTTCATAATAGCTTCACTTACATTTTCATATACCATTTAAAATATAATTTCTTTATAAAATACAAGTTCCCTACTTACGCTCACATTTTTCACAAAATTTCAACACAATCCCCAATAAATGACAAAAAAATGAAAGAGCAAAGAGGAAAGAAAAATGTTTATATTAAAATAATGTATAGGGAACCAAAAGTGGTTCCCTACAAATTGGGAAACACTGTATCTACCC
Organism: Corylus avellana; assembly: GCF_965113065.1. Lineage (NCBI taxonomy): Eukaryota > Viridiplantae > Streptophyta > Magnoliopsida > Fagales > Betulaceae > Corylus > Corylus avellana. Next base: position 18,210,255 of record NC_142499.1, read on the forward strand.
AAGGGTGTTGGTTAAATTTAGGAAAAGGTGAGTTTTTGTGATTTTTTTGAATTTTTTCCTAAACATAGAGAAGGTAATGAGCTATGAGGTATCTACAAAATTAAATGCATAATAAAATAAACATAATTCCTTCCTAAATCAACTAAACTAGTAATTTAATCATGAATCATGGCATAAGCCGACTATATTTCTAGTTTTCTACCAATAAAGAGGCCTAAATTACTCTAAATTCGTCTGGTTCCGACCCATATATAGAGACCTAATGCTGAACTGTATAGGGAGATATTCTAGTTTCCATCCATTATGTGAGAGAATTTTATAAAAATTAATTATATATTAAAGTAAAAAAAAAAAAAAAAGGTTTAAATATTAAATTTAATTTTAGTTTTTTTTTTTTTTTTCCTACTCAAAAGGGTAGGCGGAGGGTATCAACTGTGGTTTCATAGCTTGATCTAGCCCTAGTACGACATTAATAAGAACCAAAGTGATTTACACTAATCATGCAGGGAGATTCCCATTGTAGGATTGAAACCCATGTCTTAGTGTGTACTTAACCGTTTTGGAGATTTATTTGAGCCATTGAACAACCACACAGTTAATTTTGAGATTCTATTATGAGGCTTCCTAACTCCAACCTTTTTGGGCTTGCGTTGTGCTCTTATCATTTAGAGGAGAAGAAGCAAATTTATATTGCCTTGTGCTTCTATCATCCAAGAGGAGAAAGAAACAATTTTATATGATTTATGATAGAAAGGTTTTATCTAGGGATGGCAATTCGTGTTCGAGTGTTAATGCATAAGTCTAAGATTATATATGGCAATCATAACTTAATCTATTTAATTAAATGGGTGAGGCGTTTCAACTATAATCTACTAATTTCATCATAGGTTTATGGCAGGTTTGCGGGTCGTATAAACAATTATCAGTCTTAAATGTCGCATGTCGAGTTCGGGTTATGTCGAATCATGAGAATAAGTCTATATAAATCAACCTTAACTCGGCCCATTTAATTAAATAGGTTAGACTCATCAATTCCAACCCGCTAATTTCGCATCAGATTCACGAGTTGTATACCTTAGTATTATCACCCTTTTAAACAGATAAAAATTATTTAGGTGGCCTGAGCCAAGCTAGGCAGGTTTGGGCCTAGCCCAAGCCATGACCTCAATCCATAATGTTTTGACGAATAAGTGATGTAGATCAGAGTGCTTGGGATTACATGAAGAAAACCCATGCACATGTAAGTGTGGAGGTACCCCGAGGAGTTGTGCCAGGGAGAGTCAAGACAAGGTTGCAGACTTGCCCAGGAGCTAAAGCTTGTCCGGACGAGGAGATGCCACCGTTCGGACGGGAGTGAACTCGAGAGACTTGTTGTTTGGAGCCTCATTTGCAGGCCGTCCGGACGAGCCTCAACCCGAGAGCCTCCTTTGGAGTCCTCGTTCGGAGACCGTCTGGTCGCCTATGTTATTTTCGTGTTTTTTATGTTTTATGTCTGTGGCCGTCGAAATAGCCTTAAGTTCCATCCAGATGACCTGTGTAGAATTTAAATCCGATTTAATTTCATACTTTCATTAGGTTTAAGGTTTGGGGCCTATAAATACATACTTTATAGATCATAGAACGCAGCTTTTGATTATTATTCAGTTTTCTTCAACAAGAATATTTAGAGTTGAGTTTCTTCATTATTTTCCTTTAAACCCTAGAGAGTATCTAATGTTTAGAGCAGATTTCCTCGATTCGTTGATAGTATCACGATCTTAGAAGTATTTATCCATTCTTCTTGCTGTTATTCTTGCCTATCACAAGTTCTATGCTGCATCAGTTGGTATCAGAGCTTAAGTTTCTTTCCATGGCTCCAGTCATAAGGGGGAGGGGCAACAACTATGCAAACTTGGAAGACGTGTATAGCTATGAGGTAGTTCAGGGAGAACAATCGGCGCCACGTTGGCAACACATAGAAGAACAATTAGAGGCAATAAAGGATCAAGTCGAAGCCCTCACTACCCAATTATCCAACATGGGTGGTCATAATAGACGTCATCATCATCAAACCCCACCGCACATTTTGGAGGAGAAGGATGAACACGACGATGGGTACGAATCCAGGAACCCTTTTGCAGAGCGTCGAGCGCATGGACGTCAGCCCCATGTGCAAGCTCATGCAAATCGGTGGGAGAACAGTTTCGAACTTGATATTCCAGAATTCCAAGGGGGTGTATAACACGAAGAATTCTTGGATTAGGTAGTCGCAGTTGGAGAGGTTCTCGATTTCAAAGGGGTGTCTAAGGATCGACGGGTTTCTTTGGTTGCAACCAAATTCTGAGGAAGAACTGCTGTGTGGTGGCAGCAATTAAAGCAATCTAGAGTGCAGCAAGGCAAAAGGAAGATCAACAGTTGGGAGAAACTATTGAAACACATGCGGCCTGCCTTTTTACTTCACAACTACACTCGAATCATGTATCAGCGGCTACAAAATTTAAGCCAAGGTTTGAAGTTCGTGGATGAGTACACGGAAGAATTCTACAAACTGTTGACACGGGTAGATTTAGTCAAGTCTAACAATCAACTAGTGTCCTGCTATATCAGTGGCTTGCAACAACAGATCCAAGATTCATTGAATCTCTTTGACCCCGTTAATGTTTCGGAGGCCCATCCAAGGGCGTTGCTGTTAGAAAAGACGTTCAAGTGAGGGCCCTTAGGCCTTGGCCATTGGGGTGGTGGAAGCAATTACCGATTGAGTGGGCCATTCACGGCTCGAAGTACTACTTAACCTTCGATCCAAGGTAGGGCCCCAATGACAATGGGGCAACCAAACCGAGCTGGGGCGACGAGTGGGCCCAAGTGCTTTAGATGTGGCAGATTGCTGTAAGGGGAAGAAATATGGTAAGGGTCTACCTATTGACTAGGAAGAAGCCTTCAATGAGCAAGGTGACAAAGAGGAACTAGAGGCAAATTTCGACAACTACGAGGAGGTCGACGAAGAATTTTCACCGGGATGATGGTCATCTTTTGATGGTTAGGAGGATGTGCATTACACCCCAGATAATGGAGGGTGACGATGGACAGCGCCACAATCTTTTCCATTCGACATGCACTATAGGAGGCAAGGTCTGCAAGGTCGTCATTGATTCGGGCAGTTGCGAGAATGTCGTGGCAGAAGATGCGGTCCGAAAGTTGGTCCTTGAGATAGAGAGACACCCTACCCCCTACCACTTGGAGTGGCTCAAAAAGGGCACTGAGGTAATAGTATTTAAATGCTGCCTTGTGTCTTTTTCCATTGGGTCCAAGTATAGGGATAAGACATAGTGTGATGTGGTCGCCATGGATGCATACCACTTATTGCTAGGGTGACCACATCAATACGACAGGAATGCTCACCATGACGGAAGGAAGAACACTTATAGCTTCTTGGTGGACAATGTGAAGCTAACACACTCCTACCAAGCTTAGGAGATGGACCCAAACCTTCAAAAGGGGTGGACCAAAACCTCTTCGCTAAGCAGGAGTTCATCATGGAGATGCTAGACTTAAATTGTGTGTACTTACTATATGGCAAAGAGAGCAACACCACAGAGGTGGTGCCGGACACAGTTGAAGGGTTGTTAGAGGAGTTGCCGATGTGTTCTTGACAGAATTACCCGAGAAGCTACTACCTCTTCGCGACATTCAACACCGAATTGACTTGGTGCCTAGGTCTAGTCTTCCCAATCGACCACACTATTTCATGAGCCCCAAGGAACCCAAAGAGTTGAGGCGACAAGTGGAGGAGTTATTAGCCAAGGGGCATATCCGAGAGAGCCTGAGCCCATGTGCAGTTCCTGCCTTACTTACGCCCAATAAGGATGGGACATGGAGGATGTGTTTGGATAGCCGAGCCATCAACAAGATCATAGCGAGGTACAAATTTCCTATTCCTTGATTGGATGGTTTATTGGATCAGTTGAGTGGAGCGACGTTATTCACAAAGCTTAACTTAAAGAGTGAGTACCATCAAATTCGGGTGCGGCTCAGTGATGAGTGGAAGACCACGTTCTAGACGTGAGAGGGGTTCTATGACTGGTTAGTAATGCCGTTTGGGTTGTCTAATGTTCCTAGTACATTCATGTGGGTCATGAATCAGACATTACGCCCGTTCATTGGAAAGTTTGTAGTAGTCTATTTCAACGACATCCTCATCTTCAGCTTCGACCAAGAGGTACACATTTGACATGTACAAGAGGTACTTCTTGTGTTGCGTAGGGAGAAATTTTGTGCGGCACCCGCCAAGTGTTCCTTTATGGCAAAATCCCTTTTTTATTGGTTATGTGATGTCCAAGGATGGGTTAGTGGTGGATGAGTTGTTATGCAAATTTAAAATTACTCGCAAGCGTACGAGTCATGTGCAAGTGCGAGGTCGATCCACAGGGAATCGCATTGCAAAAATCAATTTTTATCTAAATTAATCATATTTTAACATAGTTTTGAATGATTTTGATTTTTGAATAAAATAAAACATAAATGACAAAGAAATAGACAAAAAAAATCAACAGATCAAATACTAAAGTTGCGGAATCCACACTCACCAATTCAGAACAATTTCATGTTCATCAATAAAATCTGAAGTTCGCATAAATAAAATCATATGTATGTTTTGCTATGCTTCACAAATCAATTAAATCATCTAATGTATCCATCATTTATACAAAATCACAAAAGATATCCGAATTAAACCAAATCATCAATTGTATATGTTGAACAACTCACAAATAGATATCCAATTTTATTTCAATTTCTATCTAAATTAATCATATTTTAACCTAGTTCTGAATGATTTTGATTTTTGAATAAAATAAAACATAAACGACAAAGAAATAGACAAAAAAAATCAAAAGATCAAATACTAAAGTTGCGGAATCCACATTCACCAATTCAGAACAATTCCATGTTCATCAATAAAATCTGAAGTTCGCATAAATAAAATCTTACAAAAATCAATTAAATCATCTAATGTATCCATCTTTTATACAAAATCACAAAATATATCTGGATTAAACCAAATCATCAATTGTATATGTCGGACAAATCACAAATAGATATCCAATTTTGTTTTAATAAAGATCCAAGCAAACAATCACATGAAATTCTCCTAAATCATCACATTTATTCAGGAATCACAATAGATATCCAAGACTAATCTCAATAATTGAACTAAAGCAAAACAATTGAGACCTTAAAAATCCAATAAATCACAAAATATTTACTTACATGAAAGTGTGTTCTTCATCGGTGAGGCTTCATCTTCAACCTTAGTTGAGGATTTAGCTCCACATGATTGAAAAATAAATCTAAACCTAAAGAAAACTAAGCTGAAATGAAAAAAATTGTAAAGAATTTCGGACTTGTCACTAGCCGCCTTTTCTTGAAGCTTCACATTGTATTTATAGGGGCTTCTAGGGTTTAAAACCCTAAAATCAGCGCCTAGATGAGTTTCTGCCAGTGCACTCGATCACACACTAGGTGTGCTCGAGCGCACTCGAGCGTGAGATTTCTCCTGCAGCGCATGTGTGCTCATGCACTAGTGCGAGTCTTGGCCGTGGGTGCGCTTGATCGCATGGCCAGTGCGCTCGAGCGCACCAACACATGTAGAACCCTTTGTTGTGCATTTGTGCTCACGCGATGCTGCTCCTTGGTGGCTTTCTTCCAAAATTTCATATTTTTCACTTTAAATGCGCAGTTTCCCTTCAACAACCTAAAAATACTAAAAACATAAAACTAACACAAACCATTAGATTACGACACAGCTAAAGGACTAACTAATGTAAATTAAGGGATTCAAATGTGCAATATTTGGCACACATCAAGAGTCAAAGGTAGAGGCTGTTGAGATTGGCCTATTCCCACTACGCTACATGAAGTCCGAAGTTTCCATGGGTTGGTGTCTTTCTATCGGCGCTTCATTCATAATTTCAGCACCATCATGGCGCCAATTATGGAGTGTATAAAGGCGGAAAAATTCTCGTGGAATGATGTAGCTATCACCACCTTCGAACTGATTAAGCTCAAATTGACCATGACCCCATTACTTGTCCTTCCCAGACTTTGACTTAGCTTTTGAGTTGCATTGTGACGCATGTAAGGTAGGTCTTGGGCCGGTACTTAGTCAAGGAGGTAAATCGATGGCCTATTTTAGTGTAAAGTTAAGGGCGCACAAATCAACTATAGCACCTATGACGTGAAGTTCTATGTGTGCTAGTGCAATCACTGAAACATTGGAGCTCATACCACACCTACAACGACTTTATCTTGTACTCGGACCACGAAGCGCTGAAGCATCTGAATAGTTAAGATAAGTTGTCCTCTCAGCATGCCAAATGGGCCGCATATATGTAGCAATTTTCCTTCACCATCAAGCACAAATCAGGAGCATTGAACAAATTGGCCGACACCCTCAGCTAGAAAACCACACTATTGACCACCATGAACTCAGAGGTATTAAGTTTTGAATTGTTAAAAAATTCTTTATCTATTGACCCATTTTTTAGTCCTATTGTTGGTAATATGTCATCTGGAGTGCGGGGAGATTTTGGGCTATATAATGGGTTCCTATTCAAAGGCACTCAACTATGCATTCCTAAAGGCAGTCTACGGTTGAAAATTATATGCGAGCGCCATAATGAGGGCCACATGGTGTGGGATAAGACATTCGAACTGGTGGCAGAGCAGTTCTATTGGTTGAGCATGAGGAAAGAGGTGGAGAAACTCGTGAGGAGCTGCTAGATATGTCAAGTGTCCAAGGGAATGGCTAGTAATGGTGGGTTGTATAAGCCCCTCCTTATTCCGGAAGGACCATGGACCAACGTGAGCATGGACTTTGTGTTAGGTCTACCACGAAGTCAAAAAGGTAATGACTTCATCTTTGTAGGGGTTGATAGATTCTCTAAGATGGTGCATTTCATTGCTTGCAGGAAGATTTTTGATGCCGTGAATGTGGTGCAATTGTACTTCCAGGAGGTCTATTGACTACACAAATTGCCATTGTCCATCATCTTTGACCACGACACACGGTTCCTTAGCCACTTTTGGCGGTGTTTGTGGCAGTTGTCTCACGAAAAACTCAATTTCAGCAAAGCCTACCACCCACAAACGGACGGAAAATGGAGGTCGTTAATCGGTCGTTGGGGGCATTACTTCGAAGCTTGGTGGGGAAGCACCTCAAGTCTTGGGATCATAAGTTGTACCAAGTCGAGTTCACTTTCAACCGGTCAACCAACCGAAGCACTAACTTTAGCCCATTTACCATCATTTATGGGAGTAATCCTTGTGCACCGTTGGATTTAGCGCCTATTCCTGATTTGAAGCGAACATATACCACAGTTGAAAACCTCACTGCCCAGATACAAGAGGGCCACAAGTTGACCATCAAGAATCTACAGGAGTCGACAGCAAGGTATAAGGCAGATGCGAACAAGAAGCGACGTGCCCTAGAGTTCGAGGAAGGGGATTTTGTGTGGGCTGTCCTGACACAAGACAGGTTTCTTGTTAGGGAGTACAACAAGCTGGCGGCCCGCAAGATTGGTTAGGTAGAGATTGTTGAAAAGATAAATCCAAATTCCTACCAGTTGAAGTTACCTAGCCACATCAAGACATCTGATGTCTTTAATGTCAAACACCTTGCTCCGTTCAAAGGAGACTCCTCGGGTGAGGATGCAAATTCGAGGGTAAATTATCTCCAACCTAGGGAGGATGATGTAGATCAGAGCACTTGGGATTACATGAAGAAGACCCATGCGGATGTAAGTGTGGAGGTACCCCGAGGAGTCGTGCCACAAAGAGTCAAGACAAGGTCGCAAACTCGCGTAGAAGTTGAAGCCCGTCGGGATGAGGAGATGCCACCATCCGGACGCGAGTGAACCCGAGAGCCTCGTCTGCAGGCTGTCTGGACGAACCTCAACCCGAGAGCCTCGTCTGGAGACTGTCTGGACACCTATGTTATTTATTTATTTTATTTTTTATGTTTATGTTTTATGTCTGTGGCCGTCCGGACGGCCTTAAGTTCCATCCGGATGAGCTCCGTAGAATTTCAATCCGATTTAATTTCGTACTTTAATAAGGTTTAGGGTTTTGGGCCTATAAATTCATACTTTATAGACCCTAGAACATAACTTTTGATTACTATTCAATTTTCTTTAATAATAATACTCAGAGTTGAGTTTTTTCATTATTTTCCTTCAAACCCGAGAGAGTATCTAACTTTAAGAAAAGATTTCTTCGATTCGTTGACAGTATCATGATCTTAGGAGTATTTATCTCTTTTTCTCACTGTTATTTTTGCATGTCATGGGTTCTACGCTGCATCAATAAGCCTATCAGCAAAAATGCACATATAAAGCATGTGATGAAGTTCTTATAATATCGTGAAGCCTAAAGGTGGAGCTATAAAATTTTATTAGAAAGGTTCAAAATATAAATGAAAAATATATTAAGGTAAAGAGGCTAAAGTATAAATAAAAAATATATTAAGATTAAAGATTAAATTAATATATAAATATAAAATTAGTATCCACTCTATTAACAACAAATAAACAAAAGAAAAGAAACAAAATAATTGTTTCTTAATATAGTTGAATTTTTTACTTAGGCTCCGTTTACTTCGACGTAAAGTGGTTTCCAGAAAATGATTTCCGTATTTTACAGTGTTTACTTCGACATAAAATAGTGGTCAACGGAAAATATTTTCCTTTTGACCGAAAATTCTTCTTTAATTTTCGGAAAATGGTTTACGATTTTGAAAACCGTAAACCATTTTTCAACTATGAGCATCTCATTCTTAAATCGATGGACCTTGCCAAGACCTGCCCAGAACCTCATCGGGACTTGACTAGGATTTGCCCGGGACCAGCCTGGGACCAGCCCGGGACCTGGCCGGAACCCACCCGGGACCTGACTGGGACCTACCTGGGACTGTCCCGGGACTTGACCGGGACCTGCCCGGGACTTGCCCGGGACGTAACCAGGACCCACCTGAGACTCTCCCGGGACCCGTTCTGGACCTGACCGGGACTCGCCCGGGACTTACTCAGGACCCTGGCGGGACCTGCCCGGGACTCGCCCGGGACTTGCTCGGGACCCCGGCGGGACCTGCCCAGGACTTGACCGAGACCCGCTAGGGACCTGCCTTGGACCCCGCCCAGGACCTGCCTGGGACCTGGCCGGGACTCTCCCGGGATTTGACCGGGACCTGCCCGGGACTTGATCGAGACCCGCTCGGGACCCCAATGGGACCTGCCCGGAACCTAACCAGTACTTGCCCGGGACCTGACCGGGACCCTCCGGGACTTGACCGGGACTCGCCTAAGACTTGATTGGGACCTGAACGGGACCCGACGAAGTCCCGAGCAAGTCCTGGGCGGGTCCCGGTCAAGTCCCGACAGGGTCCCGGGTAAGTCCCGGGAGGGACCTGGGCAAGTCCCGGGCAGGTCCCAGTCAAGTTCCAGTCAAGTCCCCGATGGTCCTGGTCATGTCTCGGGCAAGTCCCGGGCAGGTCCCACCGGGGTGTCGGGCAGGTCCCTGCGGGGTCTCGAACAAGTCCCGGCGGGGACCTTATTGGAAAAAATATATAGAAAAAAAATTATTTTCCGTGTGCAAGGTAAACGCCGTAAAATATTTTCTACGAAAAATATTTTCAGGGAAAATGGCTTTCCTAAAAATATTTTATGAAGGAAACCATTTTACGTCGAAGTAAACGGAGCCTTAATACCTATAAAAATGGAACCTGTCGTTTTGTCGTAGTCGTACTACTATAGCTTTTACATTGCTATCTTGCTGAATTAAAAACTATTTTATGTTGCTCCTCGAAGTCAAGCCTATTTCTTGTGTCTTTTTTTTTTTTAAAAAAATTTTTTAATGATAGAGGCGGTTTAAGGTTTGGAAATAAAATTGTTTTTGTTATAATAGGGCCAAGAGTCGAGCCTTTTTTTTTTTTTCTTCCAATATTTTTGTTGTAATAAATAAAATTTTCAAAAAAGGGGAGGGCCATGGGCCAATGGACAATACTGGCCATGGTCATGTGTCTCTTAAAGAATTTAAAAGTACACACATAATTTATATTAGTACTTGAGAAACACATGTTAATGCCATTAAAAAACATGTGATCTAATTCACCTTTTTTTTTAAAAAAAAAAAATTATTTATTTATTTTTTATTTATCGATTGGATTAGAGAATTTTTTTTCCCAACCCAATTTTCAGAAAACTCTATCTAGATGGTAGAGAAGTTAGAGTTTTTTTTTTTTTTTGAATAATAAATAGTGATTCGGAAATAGAAAACTGAATCCCACGTCTAAAACAGAAATGGGAAATATGTTATCTAAAACAGAAAATCTTTGAAAAAATAGGAAAAAATATAATTTAATACCCAAGCTACTAGTCATTTGCGATTTAGCCCTCCAATTTTAAAAAAGTAATAAAATAATCTTAAACTACCAACTAGTTGCAATTTGGTCATTCCGTTTGTTATTACAGTCAAATAAGATGAAAAATTCAATACGGCTTGTTTTGACAAAGTTGAGTTACTAAAATGTCCTTTTGAGAAGAAAAAAATCAATTTAAAAAATGCCCAAAAAACGACGTCATTTTGAGAAAAAATTAAAAAACTGTGGTTTAAGGGGTGGCTTGCCGGCCACCCCATAGGCCGCCACCCACAGGCCTGTGGGGGTGGCTGGGCGGCCACCCCCACCACGCCATCCATCCCACCACCCAGATTCTATGGGTTGATCACAGATGGCCTTTTTCAACAATGTGGATCGTTGAGAGCGGTTTCTGAGAAATTTTTCGCCGGAAGCAATCTCACTGGAAATTTTCTGAGAAATTGCCGGCTGGAATATGGTTTTTACAGGGGTTCAGGTGCTTGATTTGTCTGATATTTGCTGGAGGGAGAGTTCCTGAAGGAATTGAAGCTTTCTATGATTTGAGAGCAATAAATTTAAGCAAGAATCGGTTCTCCGGGAAGCTCCTGGGGGACATTGGAAATTATTCTGTTCTAAAATTGGTTGATTTTACTATTTTAGTGAGAACTCCCAGAGTCGCTGCAGAGACTTAGTTCATTTGACTTAGTCAATGTCAAATTGCATTAACCTTTTGGCTATGGATGTTAAACATAATCAGTAGGCAGGCAAGCCAATTCCAACACCCATAATCTTGCGTAGAAAGGACACCAAAAAGGTCTATCTTCTTAGCATACCCAGATCGTAAAATCTATAATACAATCCGAATCATCCAATTGACAACTGACAAGTAAACTTGATCAGCAAGTTCAGCAACCGAAAGAAGAAAAAACAACATCTACCAAACATAGAGAAAGTGGAATACGAATCTGGGCATGGGCGGTGGGGTTCGAATCTGGCCGGTGGGCGGTGGAGATCGAATCGGGCCGATGGTATTAGCCTGGAAGGTGACAGGGGATCTCTGTCTGTGTGGTGGCAGCGTGTTCTAGCGTCGGCGGTGGGCTGGCCAGTTATGGGCGGCCATGGTTTTCAGCTTGAGGTTAAATGGGATTGGTTTTCAGTTGTGAGGATGAGGTTAGAATGTTTTAATCAGGTGTATTCAACAGCACTTTTTAACTTGTTATAAGATGATGTGTCACTCAATTAATGGTTGGCAGAAAATGATATGGGGACCTTTTTAAAATTGGATTTTTTTTTTTCAAAAGGGCGTTTTAGTAACTTAATCTTGCTAAAACGACGTCGTATTGAATTTTTCATCATATTTGACGGTGATGACTAACAAAGTGGGTAAATTGTAACTGTTTAATAGTTTGAGAAGTTACTTTATAACTTTTTGAACATTAAAAAGTTAAATCACAAATAACTGATTATTTGAGGCTAAATTATATTTTTCCACAAAGATAACTGAATCCCACGTCTCAGCATCTCGCAACTTTCTCATATTTATTTCTCAATCCGAAATCCACTATCTGCTATTCTTTCGCAATTTCAATTAAGAATTCTATTATAATTAGACTTTTACACTCATCACTTCTCTCTCTTTTTTTTTTTTTACAATTTTTTTTTTTTTTTTTTTAATAAAATTCAGACGGATACAGATTTCAAAGAGTCTGTCTTCCTTCATTTTTCCTTGGTCTCTCTCTCCTTTAAACCTTATCTTCCTTTATTTTTCTTTAGTAAACCCGTTGTTTGTCTAATGGATACTTCTTTTGATGAAGACGATGATCATGAGCAACCAATGAATACTTCTTTTGATGAAGACGATGATCATGAGCAACCAATGAATACTTCTTTTGATGTAGACGATGATCATGAGCAAATGCTCACCCTTTCTCTCTCCATCGGATCTAGGTCATCGGCACCACCACCCGTATCACCCCTTTTGCAGCTTCAACCTACTTCTATAACCACACCACAGCCTTCGCTCAATGAACCAATATTTTGGATGCCGCCACCACTGTCACCATCTTCGTCGCCACCACCATCTTATCTCTCTTGGATGCTGCAACCGCCGTTGCGACTGCCTTCTTATCTCTTTATGTCAAACCCTCCTGTATCTTGTCAAGTGGGGATGCCGAAGCTGTCTAGTCAAGTGGAGGCGTTGGAGCTGTCTAGTCAAGTGGAGGCGCCGGAGCCACTACTGCCATCTTATCACATTGTGTCAAACCCTCCTGTGTCTCTTCAAGTGGAGGCACCGGAGCTGTCTTGTCAAATGGAGGGGTTGAAACCACCATCGCCATCTTATCTCTTTATGTCAAACCCTCCTCTATCTTATCAAGGGGAGGCACTAGCGCCGGCTCTGGCTCCGATATCTTGTCCCGGTCGTGCAAGGAAACATCCTGCTCATGTTTTTAAATCCGGAAAATCGGAAGCCTTACCTGCACCATATCGATGGGCTAAGACGCGGCGTGCTAGTGTGCATAGGCTTGATTATCTAATATCCAAGGGGATAAGCGTGATTACTGGCAAGCTTTACTGCAAAAGGTGTGACAAACAGTATGTGGTTAAATATGATTTGCGGCAAAAGTTCAGGGAGGTTGCGTCTTTTGTGGCGATGAACAGGGCCTCCATGAATGACCGGGCACCCGCTATTTGGATGTATCCAAATCTCCCCCATTGCCAATATTGTGATCAAAACAATAATGTGAGGCCGGTTCATTCAAAGAAGAGATCAATCAATTGGTTGTTCTTGTTTTTGGGGCAGATGCTCGGCTGTTGCAAGCTCGCGGAATTGAAATATTTTTGCAAACACACTAAGAATCACAGGACGGGAGCAAAAGACCGACTTCTTTATCTTGCTTATTTGGATTTATGCAAACAAGTAGATCCCAATAGATCTATTCATCTTTAATTTTTCTTGTTTTTAAGAGAAAAACAATATTGTCGCTGCTAATAATCACAATATTGTCGCCACTAATAATCACTCAATAGCAGTGACAATATATTGCCGCTAGCTGGACTGTAAGTCGCCAATATTTTATTTCCCTACAATCACATTTTATTTTTGTTTTTCTTACTTTTGTGTCTAATTGGCATTCATTTGTTGTTATTATTATATATCCATCAAATGCTTACATTGGGTGGAATAGATCAAATGCATTTTAATAAAAGATATATGCCAAATTATCAATAACTGAATACTGATCATATAAGTTACCAAAAAAAAAAAAGAAAAAAAAGAAAATAATCAGTACGAATAAGTTAAAAAAAAAAAAAAAAAAAAAACTAAAACTAAAACTAAAATAATTAGTACGACAATGTAAAACATAATTGTTGTTTATTGTTTGATATTGTATTCTATTTTATTTCCTATCATCATTAATTTCGGTTTTTTTTTTTTTTTTTTTTTTTGGTTGTTTACTTTAGTGGGGTGATTTGGAGTCTAATTACTCTTGCCTAGTACAACCTAATATTTTCAGCAAAATACTATGAGTCCAGATTGTACTTGATGATCATTACTTATTTAAAATGGGGATTATATATGTTTGTTAAAAATTTTATTTTCTATTTATTTTTTTATTTATTTATTTTTTTTTAAAAAAAAAAAACACACAAAATACTCAACTTCTTTCCCATTATATCACATTAAAATACTTTTCCAAACTAAAATAAAAAAAACACCCAAAATACATTAATAAACATACACATAAATAAGGGGGCATTAGCTCACAAAACTTAAAAGCAACATGCCAACAACAAATTGCTACAATTTTGATAAACTCAAAATTGCTACAATTCTTGTCTAATTCTTTAATCTTTCATTACTATGATTAATTCTGTAACCGCATTAAAAAGACATTACCTTTTGGTTTCAATTTTACTGATTTACTATTGCATATAAATAATCACTTCTACAAAAGGGGAATTTTCCTGGGAACAACAACACAGTACTTTGTGGAAACAGATCTGGTAGATGAATATTCCCAATGCCGTGAAGGTATTTATGTGAAGAGCATGTCACAATGCTCTAGCAACGAAGTCAAATTTGCATCAAAGGAAGATTATAGTTGATCATTTATGTCCCATCTGTGGTATAGAGGCAGAAACTAGGGGGCATGTTCTATAGAGATGTTCGGCAGCAAAGGACATATGGAATAGGTGTGGTAGTCAAATACAAAAAAGGAGCATCAATCATGAGAACTTTGTGTTCATATGGGAGGAGCTTAAACGACGCCTGAACATCGAGGACATGGAATTTATGGCGTTGGTTGCATGACAATTATGGCTTCATCGTAACACCTTTGTTCATGGGAATAAGGTCAATCCTTCTAGCAATGTGGTCGGGGATGCCACGAATTCACTGGTGGCTTACCAAATAGCAAATTCTTCGAAAGATGAAGCAGTCACAAAGGTAAACACAAATGATCTCAGATGGGAAGCCCCTAAAAATGACTTTGTTAAAGTAAATTGGTATGCAACCGTGGACAAAAATAGTTAGAGATGAGAAGGGAGATGTTTTGGTGACTCTGTCTTCGCCAAGAGATCACATCACCGAACCAGATGTAGCTGAGGCTATTGCGGCTTTGAGAGCAGCCCATCTTTGTCATGAGCTAGCTTTTTATAGGGTGGTCTTGGAAGGAGATGCTCTCAAAGTGCAGGTCCTTAGAAAAGATGAAAGAAGTTGGCGCTAGTATGGACATCATATTGAGGAAGCCCGAGGGGTATTAAATTGTCTACAAAGATGGAAGGTTAATCATGTTAGACGACATCTCAATGTGGCAGCCTATCGCCTTGCGAAAGAAGCGATTTCTCTCTCCGTGGAGCAAGGTTGTATTGAGGAAATCTCCCACTATATTTCGGATATCATCTTTGTAGAGCGTTGTGCTTAATTTTGTTTTTCTATCTATAAAAGTCGTTCTATTCCTTTCAAAAAAAAAAATTAATTAAGCTTAAAGTATATTTTCGTCTTATATATCTTGCTGCAATATAGTGTACGTGAATTGCCAAGATTTTGGGATGAATAGATTCTGATGCAAGATGTCTGTTATACTCTCATAAAATTTATGAAAATACAATTTTGCTGCTTTTTTTTTTTTTTTTTTTTTTTTTTTTTAACGAAACTCACATCTCTGAGTAGTGAGTTTGACCCAACGGAGGATTCTAAATTTTGCTGCTTTTTTTTTTTTTTAATTAAATTTTTTGCCACTTTTTTCGTTGTTTCCAAAAACATTTTGGTCTTTTCTATATTATTTTTTCCTGAATTTTTATTTTATTTTTTTTATATTATGCAAGTATATATTTTTTTGTCATTTTGATTGAGTCACATACAATAACCATTATACCCTATTAGTTATGATTTAACAGAAAAATTCTAATAGAAAGGGATATTATAATCATAACCGTAGATTTTGAAGAACAATACAAAAATTGAAAGATTAAAATGGACATTACAAATTAGATGAGATGGAGAACTATTGATTTGTGTGGGGTCCACAAATTTAATAATTGATTTGTAAGATAAGATATGCAAAATATAGAGAAAATATTGACCTAACATTTCTCCTTAAGGAGTGATGTACAACTAGTAGAGTCTCACCAAACTATTTGATAACAGAGTCAGCGGTATCAGAAAATTATGAGAATTCAACTTCCTCAAGATATAAGGAAGGAAAATTATGAGAAATCAACTTCCTCAAGATGTAAGGAAGGAAATCAATTCTTATGTAACGTTAACAATTTTTTTTTTTTTTTTTTTTGTAAGGTTAAACAAAAGTAAATGCATGCTTATAGAATAAAAATCTACATAATTTATTCATAAATCAACTAAACTTGTAATTTAATCATGGCATAAGCCTAACTATATTTCTACCATATATAGAGACCTATAATGCTAGACTACATCAGGGAGATGTTCTGGTTTCATCCATTACGTGAGGGAATTTTATAAAAATTAGGGATAATTATCTTTTTTTTCCCATGGTTTCCATCCTAAACCCTACCATGTTTACTACCCGACCACATGGTCCACATCTAACTACCATTTACTTCCCAAACCCCTTTCCGCTAGTCAACCTCATTAAAAAACTTAAAATGAC
Organism: Corylus avellana; assembly: GCF_965113065.1. NCBI lineage: Eukaryota > Viridiplantae > Streptophyta > Magnoliopsida > Fagales > Betulaceae > Corylus > Corylus avellana. The sequence goes on from NC_142499.1 coordinate 18,226,770, forward strand.
CCAAAATACCCTATCTTTATAAACAAAAATTACATATAATGCCCATAAAATTAAAATATATATATATATATCAGTACCTGTTTCAACAAAAAAAAAAATCAAAAATCAAAATTAAAAAAACCAAATAAAAATTAAAACAAAAAATATAAATATATAAAAATTAAAAAACACTTATAAATTAATTTATAAAAATAAAAAAGTCAATATAAAAAACTAAAAAAAGGTAAAAACAGAATTAAACAAAAATATATATAAATGAAAAATCAGTCCATGTGGTTGTCTTAAATAAAAAATCCATCTCTGTGATATAAAAAAAAATAATAATAATAATTCATAGATTATCGGGATAAACCAAAATAACAATTTAGTCCATGTAATCAAATTCAATCAAAATACTTGACGAATTCCATTAGTGTATCACGTCATCACCAATAGAATGATGATACATGTCATTCTCAATTAAAAATAAATAAATATATTAAAAATATAAATATATAAACTAAAAAAATATAAATTATTATTTAAAAATAAATAAAAAATAGAGGGGTTGCTGCCAGCTGCAACCGCATTGGGTGGGGGGGTGGGGTGGACTTTGGGTCACCCTTGATTTGGTTGGGTGTTGGCCATATGCCACCCCCAGCCACCTCTGGGGTGGCCGGGGGTGGTGCACGGCCACCCCATGGCCTAGGGTTGGCCGTGCGCCACCCCTTATTTTTTATTTTATTTTTTAATTTTTTTTATAAGTTTTATACATTATATTTTTTTGTTTTTAATTTTTTATTTTGAGATATTTTTGTCTTTTAATGAGATTTAACATCTAAAAAAGAATATTCCATTTGATTTAATGATGTTGATTAACGGAATGGGGGTTTTGGGATGTAAAGGTAGATTGATGTGGTCGGGTAGTTCATGGGGGGTATATTGACCGAGAGTGGTAGTTCATGGAGGAAAAAGGTAATTAGTAATTACTCCTAAAAATTAATTATGTATTAAACTAAAACAAAAAAATAAGTTTAAATATTAAATTTAATTTTGGGATTTTTTTTTATTCCAAAGAGTAGGCAGAGGATACCAACTGTGATTCCATAGCCTGACCTAGCCCTACCATGACATTAATAAGAACCAATGTGATTTACACTAATCATGCTTGGAGATTCCCATTGCCGGATTGAAACCCATGTCTTGGTGTGTACTTAACCGTTTTGGAGATTTCTTTGAGGCATTAAACTATTACCCTAAATGGTTCATTTTGAGATTCTATACCTAACTCCAACCTTTTTGGGCTTGCTGTGCTCTTATCATCTAGTGGAGAAGAAACAATTTTATTTTGCCTTGTGCTCCTATCATCCAAGAGGAGAAAGAAACAAATTTATATGATTTATGATAGAAATGTTTTATCTAGGGGTGGCAATTCGTGTTCGATTGTTGATGCATAAGTATAAAATTATATATGTTATGTAAATCATAACATGATCTATTTAATTAAATGGGTTAGACGCTTGAACCATAATCTGCTAATTTCATGTTAGGTTTGTGGCAGAATTGTGGTTGTATCAAAAATTAGCAGTCCTAAATGTCGCATGTCGAGTTTAGGTCATGACGAATCATGAGAATAAGGCTATATATGTCAACCTTAACTCGACTTATTTAACTAAATGGGTTAGACCCCTCAATCTCAACCCGCTAATTTCGTGTCAAATTCACAAGTTACATACCTTAGCATTATTACCCTTTTTAACGGATAAAAATTATTCGGGATAGCCTGAGCCAAGCTAGGCAGGTTTGGGCCTAGGGCAAGCCGTGAACTCAATGCATAATGTTTCGAGGAATAAGCCTATCAGCAAAAATGCACATATAAAGCATGGGATGAAGTTATAATATCGTGGGCAAGGGCAAAGCTATAAAAATTTATTAGAAACCATCAAAACATAAATGAAAAATATATTAAGGTAAAGGGGTTAAAATATAAATAAAAAATATATTAAGATTAAAGATTGAATTAATATATAAATATAAAATTAATATATACTCTATTAACAACAAATAAACAAAATAATGGTTTCTTAATATATTTGAATTTTTAACTTAATACCTATCATAATGGAACATGTCGTCTTGTCGTAGCTGTACTGCTTTAGCTATCGGAGCCTATTTCTCGTGTCTAATTTTTTTTTTTTTTTTTTTTTTTTTTAATTATAGATTTGGATTGTTGCTCATGATAGATTTGGGCAGTTTAAGGTTTGGTACATAAAATAATTTTTGTTATAATAGGGCGAAGGGTCAAGCCTTTCTTTCTTTCTTTCTTTCTTTTTTCAATATTTTTGTTATAATAAATAAAATTTTCAAAAAAAGGAGGGGCCATGGCCAATACCGGCCATTTCGTCCCTCCGTCTCTAATCGTTAGTAAGGTTGCGAGGGTCAAAATAGAGTTTTCTACTAAATTGTGTTTTATAAATTTTTTTCAATTCAATTTATAAATTTGCAGGTGTCTATTAAAAAATGAAAAGTACACACTTTTAGAATAGCATGTGAGAAATACATGTTAATGCTATTAAAAAATATGTGATCTAATTCACATTATACATGAAAATTTATATATAGATTGGATTAGAGTACTTTCTTTCTCTTTTTTTTTTTTTTTTGGTTGAATAATAAATAGTGCATGTAAATTGGAAATTTGAAATCGGAAATATGTTATCTAAAACAAAAAATCTTTGAAAAAGAAAACTGAATCCCACGTCTCAGCATCCCGCAACTTTCTCATATTAGTTCTCAATCCGAAATCCACTAGCACCAGTAAAGATTATTTCCCCTATTCTTTCGCAATTTCAATTAAGAATTCTATTATCACTAGACTTTTACACTACTCATCACCTCTCTATATAGAGACCTAGACCACTCTCTCAGTCTGTATTCTTTCAAAGTGTTTGTCTTCCTTCATTTTTCCTTGGTCTCGATCTCTCTCCTCTAAACCTTGTTTTCCTTTGTTTTTCTTTAGCAAACCCGTTGTTTGTCTAATGGATACTTCTTTTGATAAAGACGACGATCATGAGCAACCAATGAATACTTCTTTTGATGTAGACGATAATCATGAGCAAATGCTAACCCTTTCTCTCACCATCGGAGCTAGGTCAACGGCACCACCACCCGTACCACCCCTTGTGCAACTTCAACCTACTTTTATAACCACACCGCAGCCTTCGCTCGATAAACCAATATTTTGGTTGCTGCCACGGACGCCACCACTATCACCGTTGCCACCGCCATCTTATCTCTCTTTGGTGCCACCACCGCCACCGCTGTCACCGTCGCAACCGTCTTCTTATCCCTTTATGTCAAATCCTCCTGTATCTTGTCAAGTGGAGGCACCGGAGCTATTTTGCCAAGTGGGGATGTCGGAGTTGTCCACTCAAGCGGAGGAGGCACTTGAGCCGTCTTGTCAAGTGGAGGCGCCGGAACTGCTACCGCCATCTTATCACATTGTGTCAAACCCTCCTGTTATACCTCAAGTGGAGGCGCCAGAATTGTCTTGTCAAGTGGAGGCGCCGGAACCACCACAACCATCTTATCTCTTTATTTCAAACCCTTCTACATCTTATCAATGGGAGGCACCGGCGCCCGTGCCCGTGCCCGCACCGACGGCTACTCCGATATCTTATCCCAGTCGTGCACGAAAACATCCCGCACATGCTTTTAAATCCGGAAAATCAGAAGCCTTACCTGCACCGTATCGATGGGCTAAGACGCGGCGTGCTAGTGTGCATAGGCTTGATTATCTATTGTCCAAGGGGATAAGCATGATTACTGGCAACCTTTACTGCAAAAGGTGTGACAAACAGTATGAGGTTAAATATGATTTGCGGCAAAAGTTTAGAGAGGTTTCATCTTTTGTGTCGATGAACATGGCCTCCATGCATGATCGGGCACCCGATAGTTGGATGAATCCAAATCTCCCCAATTGCCAATATTGTGATCAAAACAGTAATGTGAGGCAGGCTCATTCAAAGAAGAGATCAATCAATTGGTTGTTCTTGTTTTTGGGGCAGATGCTCGGCTGTTGCAAGCTCTCAGAATTGAAATATTTTTGCAAGCACACTAAGAATCACAGGACGGGAGCAAAAGATCGAGTTCTTTATCTCACTTATTTGGATTTATGCAAACAACTAGATCCCAATATATTCAAATAATGTTTCTGTTATTTCATTTTTCTTGTTTCATTGTTTTTATTATTTCAGTTGCTTTTGTTATATGATAATTTATATCATTTTTTTTTTTTAATGAGATTTAGTATTATATTCGGTTATTGATAATTTGGCTCATATCTTTTATTAAACTCCATTTGATCTATTCCACCCAATGTAAGACCCCAAGAAGAAGTTTGAAAGGATATATAATAACAACAAATGAATAATAATTAAACTCCAAATCAACAAATCAACACAAAAGTAAGAAAAACTTGTAATTTATCACTTTGTTGTTATTATATATCTTATTCCGTGTTAGAGTATTAGTTAAATATTTAAATTTATTATCTTTACCCGGTTAACATTTAGAATAACTTGTAATTTATCATTTTGTTGTTATTAGAGCATCCTATCAAGCTCTTCATATTTAACATTTTTTAAAAAAACTTTAACAAAATCCACAAAAAACATCATTTATCAAATTCAATTTAACTTTTGTTTTAACTCCTCTTTAAAATATAAGACGCCAAAAGCAAAAGCTATTTATTTTTTAATATTATTTTAGTTGTTGGGGTAGTGGTATTTTGGTAAATCTCTCACATGGAATCAAAGTGAGTGAGTTTCATGGCAGTTACAAATCAAAAATAATATTTAATTAAAGTAGAGAAATATTTAAAGAGTTTGATATTTGGTAGTTTTGAAAAGTGGCTAGTTAAATGAAAAAATATACATTTTCAAAGTTAAATTTAGAAAAACTTTAAAGAGCTTGATGGGAATGCTCTTATATATCATTTCATGGAATAGGTCAAATGCATTTTAATAAAAGAAGAATAACTTCTATAGGGTATTGGCACAAACCAAGGCCTTTGTGCTCTCCAATAAGAAGGCGACACATCAGCGTGGAACATTATAACAAAAATATGGTGTTCCACCTAATCTTTTTTCTAGAATATCTAAAACGAAACACCTTCTAGAATAACATTTTCATATTTTTCTCCAAAACCACCATAGCCACCAACCTGCCGTCAGAGACACCACCGGAGACGCCGCCAGCCAGTACAATGAAAGCCAGAGATGATGGATACTTTCTTTACAAAAAACGCCGGGTAAGAACCAAGTTCCTCCTCCCTCTCTCCGGCGCCCTTCTCTCTCACCAGCAGCAACAAAGAAAAAAAATTTTCTCTGCTGCCGGTGAGAGAGTCTCCCTGATCTCCCTCTCTCTCTCTCTCACACACAGAGGCAGCAGAGAAATGTTTTCTCTGCTGCCGGTGCTTTCTCTGTACCGGCTGGCATTGTGCATTGTCTCCGACGGCGTCTTCGGCGGTGTCTCCGGTGGCATGTTAGTGGCTCCAGTGGTTTTGGAGAAAAATATGAAAAAGTTATTCTAGAATGTGTTTTGTTTTAGGTATTATAGAAAAAAGATTAGGTGGAACACCATATTTTTGTTATAGTGTTCCACGCTGATGTGTCACCTTCTTATTGGAGGGCGAAAGACCTTTGTTTGTGCCAAGACCCTATAGAAATTATTCTAAAAAACAAATGTTAAATTTAAGTTTGGATAAAGAGTTTGATAAATGATGTTTTTTTGTAGATTTTGTTAAAAATTTAGAAAAATGTTAAATATGAAGCTTGATAGGATGCTCTAATAACAACATAATGATAAATTACAAGTTATTCTAAATGTTAACCTGGTAAAGATAATAAATTTAATTATTTAATTAATACTCTAATATGGAAAAAGATATATAATAACAACAAAGTGATAAATTACAAGTGTTTCTTACTTTTGTGTTGATTTGGAGTTTAATTATTATTCAAATCTCATTAAAAAAAAAAAAAAAATCATCAACTACTGATCGATGATATAAATTACATATAACCAAAGCAACTGAAATAATGAAAACAATAAAACAACAATGAAACAAGAGAAACGAAATAACAAAAACATTATTTTAATATATTGGGATCTAGTTGTTTGCATAAATCCAAATAAGTGAGATAAAGAACTCGATCTTTTGCTCCCGTCCTGTGATTCTTAGTGTGCTTGCAAAAATATTTCAATTCTGAGAGCTTGCAACAGCCGAGCATCTGCCCCAAAAACAAGAACAACCAATTGATTGATCTCTTCTTTGAATGAGCCGGCCTCACATTAATGTTTTGATCACAATATTGGCAATTGGGGAGATTTGGATACATCCAAATATCGGGTGCCCGGTCATTCATGGCGGCCTTGTTCATCGACACAAAAGATGCAACCTCGCTGAACTTTTGCAACAAATCATATTTAACCACATACTGTTTGTCACACCTTTTGCAGTAAAGCTTGCCAGTAATCCTGCTTATCCCCTTGGATAATAGATAATCAATCCTATGCACACTAGCACGCCGCGTCTTAGCCCATCGATACGGTGCAGGTAAGGCTTCCGATTTTCCAGATTTAAAAGCATGTGCGGGATGTTTCCGTGGACGACCGGAACAAGATATTGAAGCAGCTGCCGGCACTGTTGGAGGGTTTGATGTAAAGAGATAAGATGGATAAGATGGCGGTGGCGGTTCCGGTGCCTCCAATTGACAAGACAACTCCGGCACCTCCACTTGACGAGGCACAGGAGGGTTTGACAAAATATGATAAGATGGCGATAGCAATTCTGGCGCCTCCACTTGACAAGACAGCTCCGGCACCTCCACTTGAGCAGACACAGGAGGGTTTGACAAAATGTGATAAGATGGCGATAGTAGTTTCGGTGCCTCCACTTGACAAGACAGCTCTGGTGCCTCCACTTGAGGAGGCACAGGAGGGTTTGACACAATGTGATAAGATGGCAGGAGCGGCTTCGGCGCCTCCACTTGACAAGACAGCTTCGGTGCCTCCACTTGAGGAGACACAGGAGAGTTTGACACAATGTGATAAGATGGTAGTAGCGGCTCCGGCGCCTCCACTTGACAAGACAGCTCCAACGCCTCCACTTGACTTGACAGCTCCGGCATCCCCACTTGACAAGACATAGGAGGATTTGACATAAAGAGATAAGAAGGCGGTCGCGACGGCGGTTGCGGCATCCAAGAGAGAAAAGATGGCTGTGGCGACGGCGACGGCGACGGTGACAGTGGTGGTGGCCGTGGTGGCATCCAAAATATTGGTTCACTGAGTGAAGGCTGCGATGTGGTTATAAAAGTAGGTTGAAGCTGCACAATGGGTGATACGGGTGGTGGTGCCGATGACCTAGATCCGATGGAGAGAGAAAGGGTGAGCATTTGCTCATGATCATCGTTTACATCAAAAGATGTATTCATTAGACAAACAACGGGTTTGCTAAAGAAAAAGAAAGGAAGATAAGGTTTAGAGGAGAGAGAAACCTAGGAAAAATGAAGGAAGACAGACTCTTTGAAATAATACAGACTGCGAGAGTGGTCTAGGTCTCTATAAAGAGAGGTGATGAGTGTAAAAGTCTAACGATAATAGAATTCTTAATTGAAATTGCGAAAGAATAGCGGATATAATGGATTTCGGATTGACAAATAATATGAGAAAGTTGCGGGATGCTGAGACGTGGGATTCAGTTTTCTTTTTCAAAGATTTTCTGTTTTAGATAACATATTTCCGATTTCGATTCAAACATGATTTAGACGTGGGATTCAGTTTTCTATTTCCGATTCACTATTTATTATTCAACCAGAGAAAAAAAGTACTCTAACTTCTCTACCATCTAGATAGTGTTTTCTGAAAATTGGGTTGGGAAAAAAAATCTCTAATCCAGAAAAAAAAAAAAAAAAAAAAAAAAGTGAATTACATCACATATTTTTTTAGGAATAAATGCAAAATTGGTCATTGTAGTTGGCTTAAATTACAAATAAGTGCCAGTGGTATAACAAGTAATTTATAGGTCCCTGTAGTTGGCATAAATTACAAATCACTCCATGTGGAATAAAAAATAATTTATATGTGCTCCAAGTAAGCCAAATAACAATTTACTCCTTAAAATCAATTTTCGTTAAGTAACTTAACAAAATCCGTTATTTGTCAGATTATACTGCTAAAGAATCCGTGCGTAACCCTCCATCATTTTCGTCTTCATCTCTACGATTTTGGCGCATTTTGCGAGAATTTGATGGTCACATTTTGTAAAGCATTTGAGGAAGATGAAGATGATGGAGGATTACGCACGGAGTAAAATTTTGGAGATATAAGAGATTTAGGTTAATTAACTGTAACAATATGATGTGGAGTGGAGGCTGACGTGTAATCTTAACTGGCGTCGTAAAATGATGTGAAAAATCCTAATTATTATTTTTGAAAGTTATAAATTAATAATAACACGTGTCGCGTTTTTATTGGGTATAATGTCGCAAAATGATAGACTTAATTAATTTACTTAGCAAAAATTGATTTCAGTGAGTAAACTATTATTTTGACAAACCTTGAGGACCTATAAATTATTTTTTATATCATATGCAGTGATTTGTAATTTAGGTCAACTAGAGGGACCTAGGGACCTATAAATTATTTTTTGGAGAAAATTCACTTTACCCCCTTAAAGTTTCAATGGTTTCTTAATTCGAACTCTAATGTTTAAAAATTGGCAATGTACTCCCTAATGTTTCAAAAATTTTCAATTCAAACCCTTCGTTACTAATTTTCGTCTAATTGGACGGAAATCATCCCACGTGAATCTCACGTGAGATTTTAATGCACTCTATTCCAATTTTGCCCTCATTAAAACTTATGAAAGTACGTAATTATTCTCATTAAAACCTATGAAATTACGTAATTGTCCTCAATTTCATAGGTTTTAATGATGACAAAATTGGAATAGAGGGCATCAAAATTCCACGTGAGATGCACGTGGGATGATTTCCATCAAATTAGACAGAAATTAGTAATGGGAGGATCTGAATTGAAAATTTTTGAAACATTAGGAGGGTACATTGCTAATTTTTAAACATTGAGGTTTGAATTGAAAAACCCCTGAAACTTCAGGGGGGTAAAGTGAATTTAATTCTTATTTTTTATATCACATGGAGTTATTTGTAATTTAGGTCAACCATAAGGACCAATTTTGCATTTATCCCTATTTTTTAATAGCATTAACATGTATTTCTCACGTGCTATTATAAAAGTGTTTACTTTTCATTTTTTAAGAGACACGTGAAAATTTATAAATTGAATTGGAAAAAATTTCTTGAACACAATTTAGTAAAAAACTCTATCTTGACCCTATCAACCTTACCTAATATTAGAGACGGAGAGAAGAGATGGTCGGTATTGGCCATGGCCCTCCCCTTTGGAAAAAAAAAAAAAGGCTTGACTCTTGGCCATATTATAACAAAAATAATTTTATGTCCAAATCTTAAACGGCCTCTCTCATTAAAAATAAAAAATAAAAAAATAGACACAAGAAATAGGCTCGAGGAGCAACATAAAAGAGTTTTTAACACAGCAAGATAGCAATGTAAAAGCTAAAGCAGTACGACTACAACAAAACGACAGGTTCCATTTTGATAGGTATTAAGTAAAAAATTCAAATATGTTAAGAAACAATTATTTTGTTTCTTTTTCTTTTGTTTATTTGGTGTTAATAGAGTGGATACTATTTTTATATTTATATATTAATTTAATCTTTAATCTTAATATATTTTTTATTTATACTTTAACCCATTTATCTTAAGGACTAGGTTGAAGGAAATTCTTCCGACCCAATTTGAAGGAAAACTTTATCCTTACCTTAATATATTTTTCATTTATATTTTGATCATTTCTAATAAAATTTTATAGCTCCGCCCTTGCCCACCATATTATAAGAACTTCATCCCATGCTTTATGTGTGCATTTTTGTTGATAGGCCTATTCATCGAAACATTATAGATTGAGGGCCATGGCTTGGGCTAGGCCCAAACTTGCTTAGCTTGGCTCAGGCCAGCCAGAATAATTTTTATCCATTAAAAAGGGTGATGATACTAAGTATACAACTCGTGAATTTGACACGAAATTAGCGTGCTGTGATTGAGGGGTCTAATCCATTTAATTAAATGGGTTAAGTTAGGATTAGCGTATATAGTCTTATTCTCATGATTCGATATGGACCGAACTCGACATACGACATTTAAGACTGATAATTTTTTATACGACTCACAAACCTAACATGAAATTAGCAGATTATGGTTTAAGTGTCTAACTCATTTAATTAAATAGATCAGGTTATGATTGACATACATAATCTTATACTTATGCATCAACACTCGAACATGAATTGTCACCCCTAGATAAAACCTTTCTATCATAAATCATACAAATTTGTTTCTTTCTCCTCCTAGATGATAGAAGCACAAGGCAATATAAATTGGACAGAGTTTTCTTTCAAACTGGATTGGAGGAACTTCTTCCAACCTAATCTATAAAAGTAACATGTATCAATTTTTTTAATAACATATGAGATGCACATGGGTTTTTAGTAAAATTTATTTCAACTTTGTTCCTGCTATTAAAAAAAATGTGCATTCTCACATGTTTAAAGGACACATGTCATTTTTATAGATTAAGTTGAAGGAAATTCCTCCAACCTAATTTGGAGAAAAAATCTGTCCGTATAATTTTGTTTCTTCTCCTCTAGATGATAAGTGCGCAAAGCAAGCCCAAAAAGGTTGGAGTTAGGTATAGAATCAAAAATGAACCATCTAGTGTGGTGGTTCAATGCCTCAAATAAATCTCCAAAACGGTTATGTACACACCAAGACATGGGTTTCAATCCCACAATGGGAATCTCCATGCATGATTAGTGTAAATCACATTGGTTCTTATTAATGTCGTGGTAGGGCTAGTTCAGGCTATAGAACCATAGTTAGTATCCTCTGCCTACCCTTTTGAATTTAAAAAAAATTAAAAATTAAAAATTAAAAAAAAATTAAAAAAAAATCCCAAAATTAAATTTAATATTTAAACTTTTTTTTTTTTTTTTTACTTTAATATATAATTAATTTTTAGGGGTGATTACCTTTTTCCCCCCATAAACTGTCACACTCCGTCAATATATATACCCCATAAATTAAACTATCATGTTTACTACCCGAACACATCAAACTACCATTTACTTCCCCATGAACTTCAATGATTTGATATTTTTGAACATATTTGGGAGGATTCTAGTCATCCTTATATCATTATTCTATCTCTTGAGAAACTCTTGTCTTAATAAAGTTGGTTATATATGTTGATCACCTGTCCCAATATGTTTTTGTTCAGGATAATCTTTATTTTATGAAAATAATTTATTCAAGAAAATTGAATTTTAAGAATACTGAGAAAATATTGAAATGATTTAGAATTTTTTCATTATAATTTGTTTGAATAACTTATTTCCATTTTTATTATGTTAACCTTTTTCTAAATGTGTGTTTGTTCGCAATTCTCTATAATATTGTTTGGAAATAATTGATCATTCGTAGAAAAATTAGGTTGACGAATATATATCTTGCTGCAATACAGTGTATGCACGTATTGCCAATATTTTGGGATGAATATCTGATGTGGAACTTTGTGAATTGGTGTCTTGCTTAATAATATTTTTATATCGAGAAATACTACGGTTTCTTCTAGTAATCTTACATGAATATTGTTTTCTAAAAAAGCAACCAAAAAAAAAACTTACCTTCCTAATCCCTCATATTTTTTAAAAAAAACAGTATCGATCTACTTAAGATCAGAAGAACACCATAGAAACAACATGAAGAACGGTAACATTTCTCTTTCATATTTATCATGTTGGCCTTTCTCGATATTGTGATTGCTTGCAATAAAAAGAAGTTGCGCAGATAGTCCCAAGATCATAAGAGAATATGAAGGAAAATTCAAAACATCTCTTAATGAAGGAGTTGTGGTAGGACGACATTTACCTATATTTCCGGTGAAAACAAAAATAGAAAAAATGTTTAAATTAATATTGGAAAAACGTCGTTTGATCAAAAAATTTATCCGTTCCCAGACAATTGAAGTACAAAAAGAACGATTGTCACAATTTCGAGTGATTGTCAATTTTAGATTAAGATTTTATTTAATTTGATTATGATTTTATTTCCTTTTCCTTACCAGGATTAGATATACTATTATTGCTAACAATAGATTTAGTTTGTAATGTAAAACACATAATCAATTGAATTATTATTAAATCTACAAATTTATCTCGAGTAGTACTTTTAAGTCTTCCACTACATCAGAGAGCTTGGAAGCTCACAATGCAGTATTGAAGAAGATGGTGGCAACAAATAGGGGTGTCAAAAAATACCGGAAAACCGAAAAATCGAGAAACCGGGGAACCAGTTCAAGTTCGGTTGGAAAAAACCAAAAACCGGAGACCCCGGTTCTTGTCCCGGTTTTTCGCACCCGGGTGAATATATATAATAATATATTTTAATATTTTATATATATATATATATATATATATATATTTGCTTTTATTTTTACTTTTTAGTTTTAGGTTTCACAACTTCACAACACTTCCCGAGTTCCGCCTCCGCCTCTTTCTCTTCACTCCCAGTTCCAACTTCACAACACTTTGGCTTCAATCTGAAGGCTATATTGTGTATTAGCCTATTAGGTATATTATGTATGAGCCTAATAGAAAAGGCTATATTTGGTTTACAAAAAAAAAAAAAAAAATGGAAAAGGCTATATTTGTTTACATAAAAAGGCTGTTATGTATTAGCATAAAAAGGCTATATTTGTTTACATAAATTATGTATTAGCCTATTAGGTAAGCTTTTAAAATGATTTTTAGGGCATTTTTAAAAATTAGATTTTTATTTTTAAGGCCCATATAAGCAAAAATATTGAGTTTTTAGGATTTTTGGGCTTTTTTAGTTTTTTTTTTTTTTAAATTTTGGGAACAATCAAAACAAAGCCCATTTTAGAGGGACAAAAAGGCTAATAGTTTTTTTAAAACATGGGACAACCGTCTGCCAAAAAATGGGCTTATTTTAGGCCCAATACCTAAAATAAGCCCTATATATATATATATATATATATATATATATATATATATATATATATATATATATATTAAAACCGGTTACCCAATCCAGATAACCGAGTACAAACCGGAACCAGCCGGTTACCGGGACCTGGTTAACCAGTAACCGGTTACTCGATTCCAGTTTCCCAAAACCAATAACCGGAGTACCCCAATTCTGATTCTCGATTTTGACCAATAACCGAAAACCGAAACCGAGTTGATACTCCTAACAGCAAGTCAAAAGTTTTGTTTGGGCCTTGTGCTTGTACTGGTTTTTCCATAAGAGGCGAGAGTGATGGAAACATATGGGTTGGAGAATTTTGTCATCATGTATTCACAACAATAAACTTCTCTTTTCACTAAAAATGGAAAATTACTTATTTATTCAAAATAGTCTACATAGCCTTCACATGCTCGATCTTGGCATGCAACATTCGACATTTTACTAGCTTTATTTGTGATTGGTTGTTACAATGTAGTGGCTTTTTTTAATTTTTTTTAATTTTTATTTTTATTTTTTAATTTAACCGTCAAGGTGTTGGTTTAATGGCCTTAAGACAAACTTTATGTAATTAGATAAACATTATGGTATGAATTCGACTTCTTTAATAAGAATGTTTAATTTGATAAGTGCAAATTACTTTGAGTCTCATTAATGTCTTAATGAGACTGAATGGGACTAGGATCCCTTGGAATTAGAGGTGAATTCCAGATTCTGAAATTCACGGTCAGGATCTCTTGAAATAGATCCAACGCCTACCGTGATGCCACATGTCCTACTAAATAAATAATAATAAAATAATAATAATTTTTTAAAAAATAATAAAAAATAAATATAATTTTTTTTATTTATTATTATTTGGCCCTTGAGGGTGGCCGAACCACCCACCCCCAAGGGCCACCGTTTGGCCATGGGGTGGTTCGGCCACCCCCAATGGCCAAAAGTCCAAAAAAAAAAAAAAAAAAAAAAAAAAAAAAAAAAAAAAAAAGGAAAAAAACAGGTTTGGCCTTTGAGGGTGGCCGAACCACCCCCAAAGGCCACCGTTTGGCCATGAGTTGGCTTCGGCCACCCAGACCTGTTCGGTCACCCCATGGCCTTTAAGGATAGTTCAGCCACCCCTAAGGTCCAAAAGTCCAAAAAAAAAAAAAAAAGGGTTTGGCCCTTCGGCCACCCCTAATGGCCAAATAATAATATTTTTATATTATTTTGTTTTTTATTTTTTTTAAAAAAGTTAAATAATATTTTTTTATTATTTATTTAGTGGGACACGTGGCATCACGGTAGGCCTCGGATCTACTTCAAGAGATCCTGACCATGAATTCCAGAATCTGGAATTCACTCCTAATTCCAGGGGATCTTGGTCTGACTGAATCAAGCTATAGTTCAACTAGACCTGAGAGAGTGTGTAGCGTCTAGGCCGCTCATGTCTCATGTCATAAGTGCTATTATGGTCACACCCAAATAGAGTAATCACTTTGATTGTCCCCTCCCACCATTTTCTTTTTTAATTAAAAAAAAAAATTGATGATATAATATTTTTTCACAAGCTGCATCAATCATATACTTCTTTAGCCAAATATTGTCGCTTTATTTTTTTGGTCCATTAGGGCCGTTAAGAGAGCATGCCACTCGCTCAGGCTCAGCTCGCATAAGCTCACTCGTGTTCGACTCGAATATTAAATGAAGCGTTTCGTGAACACTAATCCTGGCTCGAATATTAAACGAAGCTAGCTTGGCTCGACTAAGCTCGTGAACAGCTCGTATAAGGCTCGAATTGGTAATTATTCATATAATTCCTCATACTAATATTAAAAATTGATTGATTTTTTTTTTTTTTTTCTAATAGCATCCTTTTATATAATAAAAGGATGCATATCCTCTCTCTTCGAAACCAAGTGCCTTGTTGTATTGACTCGAGCTCCATACTCCGCTAGCCAAACTAAGCAAATCCTCATATGCAAGCTGACTTCTTGAGCCGTTTAAGAGTACTTGAAGTTTAAATTTATAATAAAAAAATAAATCAATTAATTAAATTAATTAAATTAAATATAAGAGTCAGCTCGTGAACTGACTCGGCTCGGCTTGACTTATTATGAGCTCGAGCTCGAGTTTGATTTTTTGGCTCATCTTTAAGCTCGGCTCAAGCTCGAACTTGAGTAAAATTTAAACAAGCCGAGCCCAAACAAGGAAAGCTCGCTCAAGCTCGGCTCGTTTACACCCCTCATTGCCCATTAGATGGAAACAACACTATTCATTGTCCCTTATTGCACTTTTATTTTATTTTATTTTCTTTCTTTTTTTAACATAACTTTCAAACTTCATTATTATATTTTTTTAACATGTCCGCACAAGGGAAAGGAAATGATGGAGGGTGGATTCGAACTAGTAACTTTCATTTCATGAGGCGTAATCTTCAACTAATTGAATTACTCCTTAAAAACAACTTCATTAATAAACATCAACAGAGAGCAATTTGCCCCCACATGCTTACACTAAATTTATTAACGGTTTATTTGGAAGATACATTGGCAACTTCCGTAAATTCATTGCAAAATGTAAAATTGTATAATAAATACACATACAAATATGGAAACCGATTAAAGAGACTGACAAGGATTAGAGGGACATCAACTGGATAGCCCCAAAACCGAAGCTGAATATTCAAAAGATTGCCAATTATTGAAGCCTAAAATTACAGGGATGTGAGTTGCATACCCCAAAAATTAAAGCAAATATCAATGAGGCCAAAGAATAATCTCCTGTCCCTTTTAAGGGACGACTATCTATTAAAGGGGTCACAAAGGAGAGCCTGCTAGAATCAAATCGACAGAAGCACAGACAAACATGGTGATAACCGGTCGGAAATTTTTATGGGTGGCCCTTGCGGTTGCAGTAGTTTTGGGCTTTCCCTCTTGCCCTATTGAGGCTAGAAAACTTGTAATCTTGGAAGAAGAGGTTTCCTCCGACCCACCACCTTTTGGAACACTGCCGTCTGGGCCGTCTGAGGGCCCGCCCCTATATGAGACCCCACCGCCTCCATCTGTTGCTTCATTAAGGCCACATTTCAGAATGCTTCCATCTGGGCCATCTGAGGGCCCGCCACTATACAAGATCCCACCGCCGCCTCCACCTGCTATAGCATCGGGGCCACATTTTGGAACGCTACGATCTGGGCCATCAGAGGGCCCACATTTTGGAGCGCTACCACCTCCGCATGGTTCATCATCAGGTCCAGATTTTGTAATGCTCCCATCCGGGCCATACATGGGCCCGCCCAAATATAAGATGCCACCACCGCCTGTTTTTAACTAAATTGCATTAAACTTTTCTCGACTAATGGGCTGCTGTGTTGTCAATTGTCATGGCTAATAAATCATAAAAGTGGGTTCAAATATGACTCTTTGTTTTGGTATATATATATATATATATATATACACCTTTGTTTGATTTTGCTTTCCTTTAGTTTTGATCATCAATCTGATTCATCTTTGGGCGTAAAGATTTTTTATCATTTTATTCATTCTCTCATGAACTGACCATTCCATCACTTCATTTACATACCCGTAATTTCCTAGACCAAATACAGCCTTGGTTGGGGATCTCTAAGGATCCCGGGGCGCGCGCCTTCCTCTGGTCGGCCCGTCATCGAAGGATGTTAGCAAAATCAGAAGAACTAGAGGCTCGAAGGCTCGGGGTTTTGGTCAAATACCCAACATAGCCACTGCCTCTGCTACAAGCTCATCTGTCAACGATCTCCCAATTTCCCCACTTATTACATCAACTTCATCTCCCAAAGACAACCACTGTGATTCCCTTGCCAGCACCTTCCCCAGAGTGTCTTTATTACATTTCTTCTCTTGGCCTGCCAACAAGGCATAGAGACGATCTTGGAGCCGATCTCTAATCCACTTAGAACCAACCCTCGTTGCATGCCTCATCCATGGGAGCTGGTACATCTCCAGGAGTGCAGAATTTATACGATCAAACAGTAACCTCCTTTCAGACCTTGAACAAGAAGTCTGGTCGCGGTACTTCTTCTCAACTTCTTCGAATACGAGGGGGTCCACAGGGCATTCTGGAGAGTGCCATGTACTCATGAACATATCAGGATTGGCATCGTTAAAGCCGGAGCCAATTAAGACATCAACTATGTAGGAAGGCTCCCAGCCCTCTTCAGTTTTACAAACTCCCTTCTCATTCAGAATGGATCCGTCACCGTCGCAAACATCTTCATCACTTGAGACGAGCATGGGTCCCTCTGCATACACTTCTGACTCCAACTTGAGTTGCTGAAGTTGCATCCGAAGCCCTAGAAACAGACAAGTCAACGAAACATGGGTTTGTGAAAAAACTGCACGAAAGAAACTTGTGAACATATGGGATAGGAGGCTCCAAACAATAAGGATTTCTTAATTTTTAAACTACAAAGCAATCGAACTACGTTGGCAATAGGAGCACAGAGAGCACAATAATGCAGATATAACTGTAGTTCAATCTTAGAAATAGGCTGTTAATTGAGAAGATGTATGTTGGGTGATGCTTTGAAGGAATAAAGGCACATAGAGCAAAATACTGAAGAGGGGCTTGCACATGTTCTGTATTGGATGAGTAAGGCTTCTAGTTATGGTCTAGAAGCATTTGTACTCAACTTTGAATTGCACAATGGCCGACACTTTAGATGAAAATGGTGTTATTTACACAATAGTGGAGCTATATGCAACAGAAAAAATAAAAATAGCTGTCATTTTGTGAAACATACAATGTTAAATGCAACAGAGCTTCAATTTTCTATCACCACTGTAATTTTGAAATTTAAGTTGCATTATCTTATTGATTTTATCCTTTCACGCATTATGAATGAGAAATAAGCAGCTAGATAGTCAATAGAATGCAATTTGATTCATAGAGGGGTCTAAGAACTAGGAATGCCAAAACAATAACTTTGAAGTTACCATGGAGGTCAGCACTGAGACTCTCAAAGCATTCAGAACATGATGATACATCATCCGTAAAAGGAGCTTCGAGAACTGAAACTGGACTGGGCTGCTCAGCCTCCTTAGAACTAACTGGAGATTCTAGTCCAGGCGAAGGGTGAAGCGAAGGGACTGAACTGTCTTTGGATGGCCCAATCGATGTTTCCTGGAATATCATGAAATACTTAGAACCCAAAATACCCATGATGCAAAATTGAAGATGCCATACTTTTTACTGAACTGAAAATGTAAGGAATCATATATTCGGAAAAAATGTATATATATAATCCTTTTTCTATTCATAAGTTATAAACACCTCATGGGTCTTGAACCCACAACTTTACCCTTTCCCCTCTATGTTTATTACGAAAGGAAGTACCATTTGAGTTAAAACTCATTAGCAGAACTAATATACACACAGTTTGGAGGAAGTCTCTAACAAGCATCTAGATACTTGTAAGCAAATTGTGATGCTAATGCAAATGAGATTCTCCAGTAAGTTGTAAATTATGTACTAATTCATTATTTTATTTTTTTTAACAGCAACCACTTCCCAGCAGATATATTGAGAATCTACAGAAACAGAAAATCTCAAAGCAATATTTTTACAGAAAACAGTATGATTCCTGGTATCAGTCAGAAATTACTCTTCAGGGTCTGCACAGAGAACCTAACCTGCAGAAGTGTGCATATTACAGGCATCTATCCATAGTGGCATGATTAATGGTATTCCTTGAATTTCTCCTTGACAAGGAAATGAGTTGTCATAGAAAAATTTTTCTTCGAAAACAATGAAGCATTGCAACCAGTTACAAAAATGCAGTAGATAAAGGATTTCAACTTTATAATCAAAGTCCTTTTCTCACGAAAATGGCCTGCATATTTGACTCAACACATGTAGTCAATATTCAGAAAAATGCTTCCAAGCACACCAAAAGCCTACTGATTGCGTAAAGCAGATTCTCTCTGTTTTAGGTAAGGGTATATGAAGAGGATTCATTTAGGCATTGGAATTATCAATAATCTGAAATTCTTCAATAATAAATCAATCTAACTTGAAATATATGTATTTTGTAGCAGCTTGTCGCAAATTTAAGTTCCTGGTAGACTAAAATGAAACATAACAGCTTTGAAAATATCAAAGCAAAGTAAAAGCAAATCTACCATTGAAAATTGCAAAAGTATTTAAAGGAAAAAAAAAAAAAAAAAAAAAAGGAGAAGAAGAAAGTTTTAGTGAAACATACAATTCAAGATTTATGAAACTGATATTAAAGTTCAGTTGAACAAAAAGGAACAAAAACACAGCTAAAGGCCTCTCACAGGTTAGGAAAAAGACCCATATGCAACTAACTAGTAATCTGAACGACAAGGTCTAATTACAAAACGGCAAGAGAAGAATTTTAAAAAAAAAAAAAAAAAAAAAAAAAAAAAAAAAAGAACAATCAGAATATGTGATAAATCAAACCTGTGGAATTAGGATATCTGGGCCACCAGCAGATATATCCTTTAAAACCATGCAAGGTGATACATCTGGTAGCATCTCATCAGGAGGTTCAGATGGCATGATCATTTTGTCATCTCCCACATCAACCACATTTTCAGGAACTGGCGTCCTATCGTTGACATTACCAACTAATGTCTCGAAGATCATAAGATCATTTTCAGATGGATCAATCTTTTCAAGGCTAGCCTTCACTTGATTCTGGCTTGTATGAATCTCTGCTAAATACTCATTGCTTTCCCTAACTGTGCAGCTAGAAGAATGAGATTTCTTATGACTAGATCTTGAGTTTCTAGGGGCTGAATCTTCTCTCCAATCAGAATTACCCTTCACTCTCTTAATTCTTTCCTTCTTCAAGGCCTCTTTTGGCATCAGATGTCTGCCATCACAAAGAGTTTCACTATGTATGTTTATCTTAGGACTTCCAAAGGCTGTAGAAGAAGCAGGAAGAGATCTTGATCTTGATAAATTTCTGTTAGACCCATCCTTCCAGCCTTCCCTGCTGCTAATTCCCAAAGGTTCAACCCACCCCGTAGGTCCATCATCACTAGCAAATTTGTCACTGATTCCATCTGCACAACTCATGCCATCCAAGTTTGTTGGCATCATATCCTTATCAGGGATAGCAAGCATTTCAGCCAGTGTGCTGCCCCTACTACCCACTCCCAAGTCTTGAGACTTGTGAGTCATTTTCCACCTCTCTGAGAGTCTTTTCTTGGCCTCCCTACTCACAGATGATTCAGTCAAACGTGATGATGAAGGCATGTACCGGCCATTCAAGTCAAAGGAATTTCTGGAAGTCACTGTAATTGCATCTGATTCATTGCCAGATGTGTCACATGAACTTTCATCCCCAGCATAACCTTTAAATCCAGCAGATGAAAAATTCATAGAACCACTACGAAAACCATTTCTCATTTGTTTAGTTATTTCCCTAGCAATTTCTCTAGATTCTCTGGACTTATGCCTTGAAAGCCCCGCATCATGGGGAAAGTTCTTTGTTCCCCATAATTCTCCCGCCCTATTTTTGATACTCGGAAATTCAGTGTGCACCCTACAATCTGATAGAAAAGCATGCGAAGAACAAGGTGAGGAAGCAGGTTTGGTACCATTCTGGGCCTTCCCAACATTTGGTTTTAATACCACTATACTTGTAGGTAGAGTGGCCAACTCATCCTTTCCTTCAAATCGAATTTTGGATGAATTCAGAGAATTACAAGAAGCATGCCTGCTGTCAGATTGGCTTAATAGACCACCACAATATTTCTGAGGGGATCTACTGTAATTTTTTGATGGAGTTCGTCTCTGTGATTTCCCAAGTTCATTGCTTTCATGCCTCTGAGCATCTGACAACTTCATACCTGCTATGCGACCACAATGGGTCTGGGGAGGAGCACCTTGCAGATCATGCAAATGCTTTGTGAACAATGAATCTGGTTGTTGAAGAAATTTCAACAGACGATCCTTGTTGGAGTCTAGCACCTCAAGTGCGTCATGGAACTCCTTGGAATCCTGTAACTTCTGATCACTTGATAGACGTTTAGCATCCATGAACTTCTGCCGAATAAATGCCATCTCAGCATCGGTGAGCTTTGAGTTTGCAGCCCCTTGCGATGAGCAACTGCTACTCTCCATCTTCGATGTTTCAAAAACCTCAAATACATCCTTAAATTCTTGCTGCTCCTTTGAATTCCTCTTAGATGATCGACGGTCATAAAACATGCCACTCTTTTGAGCTTTCTCTACTGATGTCGTCCTTTTTATATTGTTCTCTGAGGACCTCTTTTGTTGTTTGTGAGCAGGCTGCTGAGGTGGCAGTCCATCAAGACCCATCAATTTGGCAATAACACTTGGGGACCTCCTTTTGGATTCAGTTTCTTTCGACATCTCTTCAGCTAGTAACTTCTTCATCGGAGCTCCAACAGCTTGTTTTGAAGATCTCTGACCCAATTCAAACATGAACTACAAAGTCCAAATGCATTTGATGTAAATGTCAGTTTAGTATTTTATTTTTTGATACATAGATCATTCAAAAACAGATTAAAAAAAGAAACTAAAGTAAATATAACTCAGAAAAGTTGTTCCTCTACTGATATTATGCAAACAGAAACAAACTAAACTAAAAAGGTTCAATGAACAGAAACAAGAAAATGAGCGCACCGAATCTTCGTCCGTAGTACCACTACTGCAAGAACTAGAATCGGAGGCCAATTTCGGATATGTCCTTTGTTTCTGAACCTGCCTGTTTCCTGGAGATGAATCCCTATAATAACATTAGGATGACCACCCAAGAGTAGTAAAAGTGGGGAAGGATCTTCTTGAGAACTTCCGAAGAAAGAAAAGCTACAAAACTTCTAGAATCCAAAAGCCAGGAAACAACCAAATTGCAACAGAAACGCCTACTAAGCCAAATTAGGATTAAAATCAGCATGGGAACCTTGGTATTGTTTGGTTAGCAAGTCAAAAGAACCTTCTTTGCCTTTTTTTTTTTAGCCCGATGCAAAAACTATTATTTTTAAGAGAATCAAACAAAAGAAAGAAGCAGAAAAGCAAATCATTGAATAGGAACATGGCAAAAATCCAAGGAAAGACCGAGCAGAGAACACTGGAAAATTTTCATGTTTGAGAAAAAGCGACCAAAAAAAAAAAAAAAAAACAGAACTTGAAGAGATAGAAAATAAATGAAAGAGAACGCTTAAAAGAGAACTCAGTAGTCAAGCTGGCAATGCAATGATAACCCATCATATCCCTAGAAGCAAACAAAATCATGCTGATGCCACTACAGAAAAGCCACTTGCAAATTCGACAAATTACTTTAACAAAAAGCACAAGAAAAGCCGAAACTAAACCTAGCGGATGATCTCTACATTGCCACAAACATACCGACAAAGAAGAAGAAAATGAGCTTGGATATTAAAAATTAATTAAGAAAAGCACGCAAAGAAACGAAGTTAGAATTTCCCATCTTTGTCATTTTCAACTGTTTTGTGTTTCCATTTTCGGAAAGCAAATTATAGAACGTATAACACGAAGAGTTACGATTTCGCTCTTCTTTAATTTTCTTGAGTTTTCTCAGCGACCAAACGGACGGACAGGCTGCATTTGGTAGCCAAGAAAATGCAAGAAAGAAGAACAAGTAAATAAAATATAATATAAACTTTCCACCTTCTGAGCCTAATTGAACCATCCGGTTCAGTCGCCAGCTCCTCATTTTCCGAAAGCAACAAAACAAAAAGAAAAGGTGCAAGAAAAGAAGATTTTAATTTCGAGTTAATTGCTTTTCTCCTCGGTTTTCTCGCAACCAAACAGAGGGAAAATTCAAACAACAATCATTTCGAAAAATAAATAAAATAAAATAAAAAATCTGACCTTCTCGGTTAGCTCGTTCCGTCGAGAAAAACCTTTCGCCGGAGCTCCGATCAGCAATGCTCGCAATCTTGGACCTCTTTTGCCGCAAACTCTCCATCCTCACTCATCAGAAGTATCCTCCTTCAGAATTACAAGAAAACGAACACGTAAAATGCTGAAGACACCCAGATCCGACAAGAGCGTCAGACAGAGAGAGAGAGAGGAAGGAACCGAGAAAGTCACAGAATGCAAAACCCTAGACTTCTTAGCTCATTCAAAAACAGTCTCAAAACCCAAAAGCCGGATCTTAGAGAGAGAACGGCGATCAATGCATTAAAGATGGGTCCGTTTAGAAGGGCCGAGGAGAGTCCGTGAGAGTGAGTGAGAGTGTGTGAGAGTGGGGGTTTTCTTTCGTTTTTGAACATTCAAATACCGATATACTGACACAGGCCCTGAGCCGCTGGGCGGGCAAGTGGGCTGCTACATTATTTACCCTCTTCTTACCGTGTGTCTCTGTGCATCCGCGCCCCCCTACGCTCCGCGTTTCGGCTCAATTACAATGCCACGTCCTTAATATGGCTCCCCCAATAATTACCTCTTTAAATTTGTTGTTGTCTAAACTTCTAACAATTTAGATAATTAGTTATTGTGATATTGGTAGGAGCTTTCGGCTATAGTTGGACATTAATCTAACATAAAATTTTTTTAAAAAAAAAATTAAGATCGAAGAGTCTGAATTAATTAAAGGGGTTGAGTTAAGATTGACTTATATAATTTTATATTTATACTTCGACACGACTAGAACCTAAAATGTGACATAATGGTAAGCAATTTTTGATATGATTTGCGAACTTGACACAAACACAATACAAAATAGAGGGTTAGTGTTGAGGAGTTTTATTCGTTTAATTAAATGAGTCGAGTTATGGTTAGCCTATACACTTTTACTCTTATATAGGGGTGGGTATCGGTTTGGTCGGTGGGGCATTTTTGCCTACCAATTTGTGAAAGTCAATCAAGTCATTTAATTAACTGACTTTATTCCGACAAGAATAGTTTCAACTTTTTCAGTTAAGTCAGTTACAAGTTTTTATATTAAAACTTTTCAACTTCCTTATAACTACAGAATCAATAAAGCATATACTTTATAAATGAAAAAGAAAAAGTAAATTCATGGAACAGTGACAAAAAAGACACTGCTAATCAACTAGACTAACACAATAAGGAAACTTACCAAATAAAATTCAAAATCCATTTAAAAAATTGGTTAAGTCAGTTTATTTTCAGTTAACCAACAAAATTTTTTTTTCTACCGCCTACTGAACCGAATCAATGTCGAAACAGTATTTTTATTCTGCCTACCGACTGCTAGAAGTAGATTGTCAATTTATGACGGTTCGGTAGTGGTCAGTATGCAATAAACGGTTAATTTACCCACCCCTAGTCTTATATACATACATCAACATAATCCAAACCCGACACGTAAACACGAATTAGCACCTATACGTTCACCCTCCCTTGCCACGATGGAATTTGTGATAAATTAGGGTCAATTTTGTTTATTCTAAGTTTCCACTAATCAAGTTGTATGTGTGCATTATATTCACATTAGATGTTTGATTTCCCTAACAATTGTAAAAATTTGTATTACCATATCGGTTTGTAAAAAATTTGTAGTAAATTTGTAGTAGAAGCAGTAGTTGTGCTCTTAACACCGCTCGCAAATGTTGAAACGACAAAATGGCAGGAGAAATCTGTTAAGTAATTACATCTGTTTCATGAATCATTGCATCAAATAAAATACGTGTAGCCTAGAAGCATGCAATTGATTAATCTGTAGCATATTAATATGAATTGATTGCCAACACATACACTAGACGACAGATTAATGTGTTCCCCTGTCAACATGCCTGATTTAGGTACCAGTGTTCTTTTTTAGATGACATAAACATATCTAAGTAGAGGATTAATTTTGGTGGTTGATGCGAATTATGTGGTTGTTATCAACATCATTATATATATATATATATATTAATGTCAGCATGCCGATGATTAAAAATTGTATTAAGTTACGTTATTAAGTGGACAACATATATTGTATGGGGTTTTATTTGGACTTTTTTTGTTGATTCTGCCCAAAACTAGCACCGTCCTGAGTAAGATAATTGAGACAACGACGCAGACCAAACAAAGCAAAGGAATCTTTAATTTGGAAAGCCTTCTTGTAAGGAAGCCTAGCCATGTGGTGGGTGTTTGTAAATTCTTCTGGGTCTTGTTTTATTTTGCTTGTGAAATTGACTCACCATTTCCAGAGAGGAATTTGTAGAGATCATACCCAATTTGCAAGAAAATGGGCAAATTTCACCTCAGATTCTTTTAGCTAACAAATGATAGTGTTTTTGTATGACCTATTTGTCCAAACGGGTCTCGGATAATATGACTCTATGATCGGGTAAATGGGCTTTATAAGAGTTATCTTACATAGTCACATTAGTTGTGCGGACAATTTTGACAACAAATTATTAGCTAGCAAATGAGTGTTTTTGTATGACCTATTTGTCCAAACGTGTCTCGGATAATATGACTCTGTGATTGGGTAAGTGGGCTTTATAAGAGTTATCTTACATAGTCACATTGGTTGTCCCGACAATTCAGACAACAAATTATTAGCTAGCAAATGAGAGTGTTTTTGTATGACCTATTTGCCCAAACTGGTCTGGGATAATATGACTCTATGATCGGATAAGTGGTCTTTATAAGAGTTATCTTACACAGTCACGTTGATTGTCTGGACAATTCAGACAATAAATTATTAAGGATTCAGATCCGCTGAACAGATGGCTGATCCCATGATTTATGTTTTTGGAGGAAAATCTTTTAGTACCATGCGCAATCAAAATTTGACTTGGCACTTAACCACATTTAAGTGTGTAATAGAAGCAAGCTCTATAAATCCATAATTCGGCAAATAATGTTGATGGACACGCCATCTAGCATTATGGCATTGCACAGGTTACCTTTGGGCAGTGATTTTGCAACTTTTGTTTTAAGTACTTTTTGTATTTGGTTTGAGAAAAGTGTTTTTTACGTAACATGGTGAAAATTGTATTTAATTCTTTAAAGAGTATTTTGTGTTTGAACTTTTTGTTAATGTTTTTGTTTCAAAAATAGAAAATAAAAGTTTGGGAAAACATCACAAAATTATGATAGGATCCTAACACCATTGTATGAGTTATCAATAAGAGTCATCTCTACATGAGACGTCGAGTAATTGTATTTTATTAGGATACTTAGGAGTTAAGTGATAATTTTATATTCATTATAGACATCTATCACTTTAGGACTATTTGTATTATTTAATAGCATTTGTGAGAGGAGTTGAATATTGGTATTATAATACAATTTCTCTATTTTGGGAGTACTCAGCTCACTCGAAATAGCCATTGAGGTCATAACTCCCTTGAACGAGCCTATCTATCATTTTCATGTGTTTTGAACTAATTGATTAGCATCACAAATATCTTTGCCATATTTTTGCAATTAAAACTTTATAAAATCACATATGAACTCAACAAAAATCCTGGGTCCAAAACATCAAGTAAAAAACAAAAACATTCTAGACAATGTGTCTGCTTCATGTCCTTACATTTCTTTCTTTGTGGGTTTACCATGTAATTACCCAATTTGCATGCAGAGTGAGTGAAATATGATGTGATGCCCACCACATTCCACACACAAATAATTTGCGTAATTTTTAGTTTGGGACACCTTTGTTTCCGTGAACATGGAAATTCAAAAGCAAAAGGCATCATAACAAAGAGATCATTGTTGTCTCCTATCCCTACGAGAAAGCTACTTCACTCTTCTGTTGCATCACATTTTTTATTTATTCTTTTTTTTTTTTTTTTACTTTTCATAGTCAAATGGTTTTTCATAGAAGAAGCATCTGAAAGTAAGAGGTTTAACAACCCCACCGCCCATATTGTTCATGCATAATCATGTCTGCTCACCTTATATCACGAATAATTCGATACACATTAATTATGTTTTTTTTTTTCTTTTTTCTTCTTGTCTAAGCTTACATATTTACGTTGTCTTATGTCAATAACTTGGAGACAAATTTGTCTTCATATATAGTTCATAATTTGCATCTTTTGGCAATTTCATATAGCTTTTTTTCTTTTCTGGTGATACAACAAATAAATCACCCTAGCAGCCTCTATAGGAAACAATCGGGCATTAAATTACATATTTACCCTCACAACTCGCAAGAAAAACAAGTCAATCATCTTTCCTACACTTCCTCATCAATCCCCAAATGGCCGTTAATACCATCAATAAGAAAAATTATGCCCTACAAGAAAATTACGCACAATTAACACTGATGTTATTATGTTGGACAATGAATTTTTTTCTTAAAATTTATTTTTTTATAAGATAAAATCCCCAAAATTTAATTCCCCCCACCCCAAAAAAATAGTTTTTTCATAATTTTGACACCTTACAACGAATTTTTTAGTTTCTGCTTTGCCCCCAAGGAGGTTCCTTGATGGCCCCTCCTCCGGCTAGGGTCACTCTCGTAGATTTTCTTTTGTTTTACATGTGATCTATCACTAGTCTAACTGTTTAAAAAACTGCTTCAGTAAGTACTATGTTTATTTAAAAAAAAATTGCATTTCTGTCTTTCATTTTCGGTTCTATAAACAAAAATATTAGCAAACAATCCAAAACATAAAACACGCAAAACTGTTTTCATTTTTATATTACCAAATAGAAAGGTTTCATAGGACTTTCTAAATTACATGATGAGTGAGTTTATCGCATGCAATTTTAGAACTTGAAAAGCTGCTCAGCTAGCATTTGGTTGGCAACCATATTTGGAAAAGGTACAAGAAGTGTGCAGCCTACTTCTTTATTTTCTTTCCCCTTCCCTTTACACATCAAATGTTATTCGATCATGAGCCTAAATCCCCCTAAACAAATATAAACAAATTTCTCCTGTTTTTTCATGTTGATGAAGACGCATGGATCTCTAGCTTTTCCAAACCAGCATTTATATTTTGTGAATTATAGAGGCTGATTTGTCACTGCCTCTTTAATAGTGCCTGAGCAAGTGGATGAATGTGAAGTAATTGATCTGTCATAATCTCATCATGTTTCGTTTACAAGAAGCTACCTTTTAAAAAATAATAATAATTTTATTATTATTTTTTCTTTTTTTTTTAAAAAAAAAAAAAAAAGAAAAAAAAAAGGAAGATGTTTCTACCTTGGAGATGGAGTTGGTAGAGAAAATTCGAGAAAAAGAAGCAAATTAAAGAAAAAGCTAAAGTGAGTTGCCTCAAATAAAGTGTTGTGTAGGTCTAAACCAGCAATCATGGCTTTTGAATGGCCGTGATTATCTGTCAACTTTTGACAAATTTTGGGCATGTAATACCACGTGGACATCGGCTAGAGCACCAAGATTTTAACCACAATTTTTTATTTTATTATTTTTTATTTTTAACTTGCCAACTTAGACAGAATTCGGATCGCTTGTCATTTCTTGCATAAAGAGGTAGGTCGGATAATAATAAATCACTTAAAACACTAAACATCTATTAATGTAAAATAGATGTTATAAATAATTTTGAAGAATTGCGTCACTATAATAATGAGTCGTGAGAGAAGGTTTTCTGTTCAAGCAAAAATAATCCTTTAACCTAACGGACTCTTTTCTCGGACGGAACTTTCCTATTTAGATAGAAAAACGCCTCTTATATATCCTTATCCTGAGAGATAATAATATAAATCCTAATGGTATGTCTTACATAGGATCCTGTCTTGAAGACATTTGGAACAGACAAATTGGAAGAAACCATGGGTGAAGTTGTGTTAACCATCGTTTTCTCATCCGTTAAAAACATATAAAAGTGGCTATACAAGTCAACCGGACCAAGAGAAGTCAAGGTTTAACTCTATCGGATTCTTAATACAAAGTAATTAGATGAATAATATAAGAAGTAAAAAAGGTTAAAAAAAAAGATATGCATATATATCCCCTGTTCCCCTTGGAGATTGGAATCTATCCCAACCCCAAGAAAAGGCCTAACTTTAAGAACCTGTCAACATTAAGCTATATATGTCCATGGAAGACATTGCATAAGGACAACACTTGTGTTGTGTCGATATGACAATGCCCAGCTCCTTAAAAAAAGAGAGCAAAAAAAAACATTTATTAGGTTGAATGGTTTGGTACTTGGTAGGTCTATAATGTAAATATCAGGGCTGCCTTTTCTTTAATCTCCAGGCCTTGCTTTTAAAACTTGAACTGAAATTCGGCAGCTGTTTGTGCATATTTGAGTGTTTGAATTTGACTTTTGAGAAAAAATCAGAAGCAATAATAATAATGCAAACTGCCGTTGTCCACACTGCTTGCTTCTCTTTACTTTACAAACAACCCTCTCATAAATCTTAACAATTTTGGAAACGGGAATTAATTGCATCAGGCACGAGAGCGTGTGCCTTGTTGAATAGGATGTCTCCGTTTCAAAAATTAATTGCATTTTTATATACCGATAAAGATAAATACACTAATTTTAAATTATAAATATGAATGAAGAGACGTTAGATCTCGAGAAATGATATAGTAAATGTATAAATTTACCATTGAATTTGTGTGGGATTCACATGAATCTACAAATCTAATTATTGATATATTGAATTTATATGATGAGATGAGAAAAATATGAGAAAAATATTGACGTAAATCACTCATCTTAAACCTCTAATGGGCAATTAAATCTATTATGTTTTGTTAGTGTGTTTTGGAATGTATTTTTTTTAAAAAAAATTTATTTAGAAAGTATTCTAACGATGCATAAATGTAAAAACTGCTTTTGTATTTTTAAGTGTTGATGTAGCTTTTGGTACGGCTTGACCGGTGATGAGTTACCTGTAAAATAATAAGAGTGTCAAAGGATTCACTGGTACGGAGACTAAGAAGACTCCGATGCTTAAATAAGGAATACAAATCCCAATATTTATAGGATTCATATCATCATGTGAGATACCATCTCTTCAACTACATTAAACATGAGAATGGATAATAATTGCATCCATCACAATCTCTCATAAGAAGGATGCACATTCTAAGATTTTGGGTCTCAAATATCTCACATACTCCAAATAATCTCACCCACCATATAAACATGGAGCATCAATACGGAAAGCGGCTACATAAAACCCTATAAAAGGGACACAAGGCATCAGATAAACGGGACTGAATTCCTTTAAAAAAAACCATAGCTCATTGCTATATTATCATTCTAAATAAGAATGCTAACTTAAGAATCGAAGTTTCCCCAGTCTCCCATCCGGCGAATCTTTTGACGCTCTTTCCATTTTGCAAGTAGCTCATCACTGGCCAAATCGTAGCAAAAATTGCATCAACAAAAAGTATCTTGTGTTTAGATCGTATGTTGATATTTTTATTTTGATAAGAGAAAACAGAAGACCTTTTAACAAATAAATGCACCTAAGATTTCAATATGTTTGTATCAACATGGACACGGGGTTTCCTTTTAGTCTAATTTCTTTGATTTTTAATGAATATCTTCATGTTTATAATAGGGGGATTGCTTTCGGACCCATGTCTCCTGCATCTAAACAAAACCAGGACACTCCCCTCCTCCAGTAGGCGGAGAATCTCCGTCAAGTGCGGGTGTTTGACTGGCGTCAGAACCAGAGCCCAAAAAAGAGAATCTTTGGACAGAAAAATCAATCAAAAGGTGAAAAAAAAAAAAAAAAAAGAGAAAGAAGAAGACCTAATATTGCGGACAATGCTACTCGAGGGGGAGACATGCACCAATAATATTTGAAACGAAGAATCCTCAACAGTATCTCCATTTGATGTTTTCCATTTACACCAGGTGACATGAGGAGTGTGCCCTTTTATTACTAACACCAAGCCACCTATCATCACCAATTTTTTACTATGATGTTTGTTTTCCTCTTAAATGTGAGATAATTTCTAAAATTATTATTGAATTTTAGATAATTATTATTAAATTTTGAATCAGAATTTTAAAAACCGTATCATATTTAAAAAATACAAGGAAGACTTCAGTCCTCCACTATAATCTTATTTATTAGGTAAGTATATTTCCTTTAACATGTAAAAAATCAAGGATATTCTTCTTAATTATTCCTACAGCTTGTAAGGGGTTTTTTTTATTTTTTATTTTGACATGTCCACACAAGAGGAAAGAGAGAAGATTCGAACTAATGACCTCCGCTTAATGAAGTGTGGTCCCTAGGGACTTCTATAAGAACTCTAGAGTTACTGAATAAAAAAATAAAAACAAACATTACTTACCCTAATCTATTTCAAAAATGGGTCATAAATCCTCTAACACCACCATGTCCATAGGACTCCATACCATATGTAGCTCAAAAACAAACAAAAAAGCATCAGACTATGTTTGTTTGTCTTCTTTTTTTTTCGGTTTTTGGGTTTTTTTTTTTAATTTTTTTTGGTGGTGGGGTTAAGAACATCACTGGCATATTTTCACAGCACAAGCAAATAGCAATGTACCCAGAGTAGGCTATATTAATCCCAATCTTCCGTTGCAGTTTAAGGCCAAGTAGGCCATGTTAAGCTTCTTTTACAAATAGAGGCTCAGTCTGCGGGATGTGTATATTATAAAAAAACAAAATAAATAAGAAGGTAGCTGAATGTTGCCCAATCAAATGATAATATGGTAAAAGAGTGATATATGTCAAATAGGCTGTTGATACTCTGATGCATACATATCAATCTCTTTTCAAATTTAGTGTATGACCATTATCCGGTTTGACAATCCTTTTTAAGGAACAACCCAAAATACAAAATACAAAATACTCAAAACTATTTTTACCTTTATGTCATATTACAACCAAAAAGCAAAATACACCTTCTAAAAAAGCATTGTCAAACGAAAGGCAATCTGAACTTTTGTATTCAGTTTAAATAACCAAGATGGAAAGCACCCAGAAGACATTCTCAAGCTAAATTATGGTGCATTAGGGGGGAAAAAGTGATGATAGAATGGAATTGATAAGGTGGAAAACCATCTTAGCATGCCATCATTAAGGTGGTAGGGCTCAAAAGTTGTACATTGGATAGGACTAAGTTTCAAGTCTTCCCAAGAGCTTTCTTACCAGCTTCCTCACCTAATAAACACCAATAACCACAAACCCCGCAGAATAAATATACCACAAAAGAGAAAAAAGGACAATGATATAACCACACATATCCCATGAAATCTGATTAAAATAGAAAGATAACTTTGTCTGAGATTTCTCTGTACATGCTGTGATTGTAATCTAAGCAGTAATTAGTAGATTATTGAGACTTAAACTGCAAGAAACTTTGTAGCATCAGATTAAGGGTTGTTATGCAGCCGACCTAGTGTGAGCATCAGCAATGGAACTAAGCTAGATTATTTCAGATCCAAACAGCTGCATCTAGTAAGATTAAAAATGACAGCAGGAACAAGAGATGCTCTGTAAGAGAGAGATTTCAAAAAGTTCAGAATGCTTCAACATATATGCATTCGCAAGGTATCATACATTACACCAACAAATTTGTACACATTTATTTGCATACAGTTCAACTCAACTCAACTGCGCTGCAGTATATATATGTACTAATGTGTATGCACATATTTACGTATTTAATCCTCACAGGATTTTCAAGAACCAAAACAGCTAGCTAGTCGGACGACTTAGACGTTACCCAGAAGACAGAACCTCACCAGGCCAGTACAACCTCTACCGTGGGTTTATTCAAAAGCCCAGCAGAAATGATTGGAAAACACATGAACTGGTTCAGAATGAATGTATCGTGCACATTTAGCTGATTAGAGGCCTCCTAATAGCAAAGACTTCTTTTTGCATTCTAGGTCAGGTGAAGGGGGCCAATCCAAGTGTTCCTCAACAAAGACAACAGACACTCTCAACAGCTGGTGCCACTCTCTTTCTGAGTTATTCCAGCTTCATGATTTCATGCCACGGTGAACAAATAAAACCACCAAAAACAAATAGGAGTTAAATCTAAAAAATGGCCCTTGTGGTTTTTATGTTTATCAAAATACTCTTTAGGTATTAGAAAGTGATAATGTTGTGCTTGGACTTTCTGAGTTTATTAAATATGACGGCCCGTTTGCCATATCTATAAAAAACCAAGTAAGACCGATAAAATGTTGTCACATGTATATCTCTGCCATATAAGCATATCCCCTTTAAAAAAATAATAAAAATAATAATAAGAAGAAAAGGGGGCGTTGGTAGGGTAGTCCACTTTGACCCGCACTAGGGGGAGGGGGGTGAGAAAGTCCCCCGACCCATCCTCTCCCACCTGGGGGTGGGTCACGCGGGACTTCCCAACCCTAGTAACCACCGCAGAGGTGGGGCGGCCCCCTCGTGAGCACATCTTTAGGGGTGGGGGTCCCTGCAACCCATCCTCTCCCGCTTTTGTGGGTCCTTACATTTTAAAAGGACTTTGGATATATAGAATATTCATCACACTTCATTAGAAACAGAATATTGTGGTTCTTTTGTCAATAAATTGAAGCTTGAGTCTCTTTTGTCAATAAATTGAAGCTTGAGTCTCTATAACATATTCATTAGCTGTCTCACACAATTCACTAGATATCATTCAGAAAACACCGACTCCTTTGTAAGCACCACCAAATAAGACCAGACAATCAGACACAAAGTTGAGACTCCAAAGATCCTTCAACTTGCCGTTAGATTTAACAATGGCAAGCCGATTAAGCACTAATCTTGACGAGGAACCTTGATAAGGGAGGGCTCTTCGGACCCACCCCTACAGAGTAAACCTCAAACCTGTGCATGGATTAGGGTGAATCGCTGGCTTTTTACACCAGGGGGTGTGGCCCCAAGGGGTTGGCCTAGTGGTTGAGGCTTATGGTCTTAGGGAGTATCACCCCTTAGATCCCAAGTTGCACTAATCGTATAAACTCAGATAGCCTAAAGACCAATTTTATCATTTTCTAAGACTCAAGGAGTGTTTTGATAAACATGAAAACCACAAAAGCTATTTTAGGATTTAATCCCAAAAAAAAAAAAGGAAAAAGAAAGGGTCATCTCGTTGGAAGGAGGACCTGCAATGGCAGAAACTATTGACCCTATTCTTGCTCCTAGCTATCTATTACATGTCTAGGAAGCCAGGAATCCTAAATATGAGGGATCCCTCAAAATTGAGAAGGGCAGGCAGGGCTTCTGCAAAGCCTCACCCCTCTTCCCAGTGCAGAATCAGCAGACCTCATTACTGAGATATGGGAAATCATTTTTAAATAAACAGCAAAAATAATTGTATTGAATCCACTTTCTACTACCTGTGTACATGGGTTGCGCCCCTTGCGCTTATTTAAGAATTGATATTACCTATCAAAAAAAAAAACAAAGACCAACTAACACTTTCACTTTACTTTAATTCATTAGGTTCAGTAGTAGGTTTGCTTGCTCAACAATGCCGACATGGATGACCTGAGATTTGGGGGAAGTTCTTGGTCCAATAGAAAAGAAGCTGGATCCATTCTTAGGAAGCTAGATAGATTTTCTAGCGAATTTGGAAGCTGGAAGCTGACATTTTCCATTGGAACCATTAAAAATACGGAAAACAATTTAGAATATTTCTCCATCTATGCCATGCAGACATTGCAGAAACCAAAGACTATCACCATCAGAAACTTTTAGCATCAAACTAAAGGTCCTCATGTCATGGACCTTAGGAGCAAAAGCAAGGTCAATATATCTGGTTCATATCAAGGAAAGACCCAGAATGTTTTTCACGCCAGAATAAAGGGAGTGGAGTCAAAATACCCAACACATATAAGGGGCGATCACACCCCCTAGCCTTTGCTTGTATTTGTCCTTAGTCTGTACGCATCTAAGTGTGCATAAATTACATACAGATATATGGGTTTGCATGTATATATGCACTTTACAGACAGATATACATAACCAACCAAAAATCAAATCTTTATTAACTGCAACAACGTACTTTAATCATGGCGATCCAACGGTAATTCGCTTATAAGCAATGCACATGCACACTGCAATGTAGGGTGCACACAAATTAAAACATGGAAATGCCAAGAACCTATGCTTCAACCTACTCATTTACCACTGGTGAAGGATTTGCCCTCAACCAGCCAATCTGTCAATTGAAATGGTTCCACCCATCTTATCTTACGGGCACTGACATTCTAGTGATACAGTATCTTGCAACAGAAAACTTACAGTTGCAGATCTGAAGCAACCACATTGGTGCTATATTAAACGCTGACATGCGGCTATGTCATCCTGATTAAAATGCATTGTTCCATTTTCAAATATATTAAACCACATTGGAATATGTATTTATCTGCATTGTGGATAGCCAGATAAATACAAGAAAGGCTGACTAGCAGTGGATGGATAATATGGACATTGACATGCTCCCAAAAGACTTATCACGAACATTAAGTAACTATGGATTTTTTTGGAACCTGGCTGAGGATGAGGAAATGGATATCCAGTCGCAGAACCATTCAAATATGTAGAGCAAGAGTAGTTACAGCAACTCATCATGCACCAAAACTAACACAAACACCTATAACTCTATTTTCTTATGCTTTTCTTCATTCCATTTTCAAAGACATATTTTAAACCCATTCCTCCAGAAGTAAGTCGCTTATTCAGTTACACCTAATGAAACACGTTCCAGATCCTAAATTATATATGCTGTTTTCCATTCATAACCATTCAATATAATGATGCAGTATTTGAGTAACAGTCCGACAAGCTACAACATTAGCTTCTATCGTTTACCACACAACAAACTGCAGTTTCTCAAGAAGAGTGAACATGTGGGGACTCAGATCAGGGCAAAGCCCCAGAATATTACTGATCAGTCATTCATCATTCAATTTCAAGGACAAAAGACAAAATCCACCAGTTAGAGACTCTAGATGAAAAAAAGGATATAAATTTAGAACATTAAATCGATTACCCTATGCAAGGAACAACCTTTACCATGCCTGACTATCGAAGTGACGTAAAATTGTATACCGGAGACCTATGGTAGAATTCCTTATTACCAATCAGGCTACTATTAAACTATTCAGAACACAGGTAACCTCAGTTTCCATCGAACATTCAAAACGCTCCAATTAGCTACTACATATTAAACCAATAGAAGCAACTTAATGCTATAAGAAGAAAACCAAAATGGCAACGTTACCATTCCCGCATCAAAATTGCTAGTATATCCATCTTGTTACCATCTACTAACAAAATTAGACACAGATAGCAATTCAACTAAATATTAAATTCCACCGAGCCAATGATTAATTTCCATATTGTTACACCTACTTGCCTACAATCCCCCAGCAAAAAAAAAAAAAAAATCACCACCTAAACATTAGCCCAAAAAGAAAACAAAAAGTAGAGGAGACAAGAAAAAAAGAAAAAGAAACACTCACTGGAAAACCAATTGACAATTGGCCATTTCCCTCAGCGCCTGGAACTCGCTCTCTCCCTTTCCACTTTCTGTGAGAAAATCTTCGTCGCAAACATATTATCATCGAAAAACTCCTTGTATGGGTGATTCTTCGGCACGAGCCTCCGAAACTTGTCAAAATGTTTCTCGGCCTCGTCTTTCTTACCCAGCAGAGTGTACAAAATTCCCTGACACAAATACGGCCTAAAATCCCTCGGCTCCTCCTTCTCAAGCTGCTGATAAACCTTCAAAGCCTCGAGATAATTCCCTTCCACAACCTTAATCTGCGCCACCAAGAGCTTGAAATCCCTCACATCTGACTTCCTTCCCAGCTTCTCGCACTTCTTCATTGCCTGCTCAACTCTCTTCGAAACGTCCTCCACAGAATTCTCATCCGAATTTTCGGACGACACCATCACGAGGCCGTGATAGGCCTCGACGCGAAACGGGTCTTTCTTCAGAATTTCCTCGAACTCATTTCTCGCCAGTTCCTGCTCTCCAATGTAGCTATGGACGTTGGCTTTCAACAATGGCCATTCGTTCTCTTCGGGTTCGAGCTCGATCAGACGGTCCAGGACCAGGATCGCTTCTCTGAAATTCCGGGCCTTGATTCGGACCTCCATGAGGGATCGTAGAGCTTCGATGTCGTTGGGGTCGTGGCTCAATTGCTCTTCTATGATCCTCTCCGTTTCTTCCGGCGAAGAATCCATGGCCGTCGATTCCCTGGTGGACTCCACTGTGGGCGGAGCGGTCGGGGCGGCGATGGCCGGTTTGTGGTGGAACCGCATGAAGAAGAACGCAGCGGCGGCGGCTATGGTGGCACAAGTGGTTCTAATGAGGGGGTTTAGGGTTTGGGAGAGCTGGGGTGTAGGGCTTCGGAGGGTTTGGTGATGTGGGGTCGACGAGGATGAGGCTTTGATGGACGATTGCGATGATGAAGATGGTGGGGTCTTCAAAGAGATTGAAGAAATGGGCCGTGAGAATGACGGACGGTGGTGATTGAGTGAGAGGTGAAGGGGTTGGTGACGGTAGCTCAGTCTGCCAAGGGACTCCATTTTGAGAGAAGAGAGCGAGAGAGCCTAAAACCCTCAGTCTGTGATAGAAGGGCGTGGGTTTTGATTCAAAACCCCTGGCCCTCAGAATATGCCGTTTTCTCATAATTCGATGCATCCGCTCAAATAATTGTGGTTCTACATAGACGACAGTCGTTTATTTGAGTCCCCACGACTGGTCGTTTTTTAAAATTCCAATTGATAACGACAACTATTATTCAAGAGGCCCTGTCCCTTTCTACGAATCAAATAACAACGACTTACAAAGAGGAGGATTCATTTCTTAGAAATGCGTTTGGTTACTGAGAAACCTAAAGAAATGGTGAGTAAATGTGGATATTGATTCATTCTGTTCAAATTCATGAACATACAAATTTCACACAAGCCAAAAATAGTTGTGTTGGTCTCTGTTGTTGCATTGAGCTTCCTGTTTTATTTTGTTCCAAACTCTTGAAAATATAATAGTTAGGAAATAAAATAATATATATATATATATATATATATATATATATATATATATATATAATAAAATAGTCTTTTAGAGCGTGTAGTGAAAAAATAAGTAGAGTAAAGAATGTTACTTTTTGGATAGGTAAAAATTGAAGAGCACTGTTGGAGATGCTCTTTTAAATTCACGCGATAGTCACATGAGTGCTACACTGCATAATATAAGCGAAAACAATAAGTAATAAAAATTGACAAATAAATTTAATTGATCAGCGGTTAATATGGTGAGTGACACTTGAACTAGGCTGTAAGGAATTTATAATAAAAAAAAAGAGCACGTTACACATTATTCTCGCAATCATCTTTCAATTACCATTGAACTTTAACACCTATAAGGGCAATTTAAAAGAAAAACGAATTGCCACATAAAGAAGGCAAATTAATATTGCACTATGATTATATGAGCAAAGGGTTATGCACTTTTGCAATTATTGATGAAGAATAATGCTAGAAACTGCGTTTTTATCATACAATGTTGTCGACACAATAATTTCAACCAACTATTTGATCAAATATTATTACAAAAAAAAAAAGTCTAAAAATTATTTGAAACTGTCACATTTATGTTGTGAATTAATTATGTGATAAAAATATAATAAATGACATGAATAGTCAAGAGGACAATTTTTGGATAAGATGCAATTATCCAATGCTGCTTTGGGCCAATTTCAAAAAAGCCCAATGCATCCAACTTTATTAACTGGGCCCAACATAGACCTTCGATGTGGGATTACCAAAAAAGCATGTTCTTCCGTTCTTGTGAGTACTGTGTAGGGAATAGGAAATGAACTGGAGAATATCCCGTTTATAGTTATGATTTTAAAAAAAAAATTTAGAGCCATAAATGAGACATGTTCACTAATAAAAAATAACAATAAAATATTATTTCATCTTAAAAAAATATATAAAATAAAATAATAAAATAATAATGGGTGGCCAAGGGACAAACCCGAAAAAAGAAAAAAAAAAAAAATCGTTTGGCCCTTGTGGGTGTTCAGGGTGGCTTAATGGGGACAATTTTTGGATAAGATACAATTATCCAATGCTGCTTTGGGCCAATTTCAAAAAAGCCCAATGTATCCAACATTATTAACTGGGCCCAACTTAGACCGTCGATGTGGGATGACCAAAAACATAAAAAAGCATGTTCTTCAGTTCTTGTGAGTACTGTGAAGTGGGCTTAAAAATTCTTTGCACATATTTTGCTCTGAATTTAACACTTGCCTTTTTATTTTTCCTTTTTGTCATGGGTCGAATCAATTCGATATTTAATCAAGATTTTTAGTTATTTTGGTGAGACCGCTAATAATGTTCTAAGTGAATTTTTTCCAAAAAAAATATAATCATAGTAAACTTATCGCATTGTCTAAATTTTCTTGTATAATCATAAAAATATCCAATCAGAAAAAGAAAACCAAATAATAGAATCAAAAAGTCAAAAACGTTTATTGTTTTATTAATAAAAGAATATGGATGTGATCATTCTTATCAATTAAAAGAAAGAAAACATTCTAAACGAATTCCCACCTCTCCAAAATGAAACCCACATTCTCGGAAAAAGACAACAGGGATTTAAGTGCAACCAACCGAGGTAATCTTTTAGGAACCAAACACCCCATTAAATTCACAAGAATGATGGAGACACAACTTAGAAATACAATTTTGACCTAACTTTTTTCTTATGTGGTCATTTAATAATAATAATAATAATAATAATAATAATAAATACTGAATTAATAACATCCTATATGATCCCTTTTTTTTTTTGCTTTTTTTTTTTTTTTAAAGAAAAAAAATTGTCATTATTATGAAGAAAAAGTATTTTGCATTTCATTTACGATGTTTACCCAAGAAACACCATACATGAATGCATAAATTTTTTTAGAAAAAATTATACTTTACCCCTCAAAGTTGCAGGCCAATTTTAATTTAACATCCAATGTTTCAAAAATTGCTATGCACCCAATCAAATTGTCATAATTTTTCAATGTGGCATATCCGTTAACCATTTCCGCCTCATCAAAGTGTAATTTTCCCTTTTTTTATTTATTTTTTTTTTATGATTTTCTCTCTCCCTCTCACTCTTTGTTTAGCATTTCTCACTCCTCTTTTCTTTTCTTTTTCCCTCTTTCTACCCAAACGCCTCTCTCTCTATTTATGCAAAAATAGAAAAGTGATGATTTGACTAGTTATTTTAAATAGATTTTTCATTTATTTATTTATTATTATTATTATTATTTAAATGCCCACACAAAGGAATAAGGAGGAAGATAAATTCGAACTAATGGCCTCTGTTTTATGAGGCGTGATTCACAGGCGATTGAGCTATGACTTTTTCTTTAAATTAGGGGTGTCAACCCGGTCCGGTTTCCCGGTTTTTGGCCAAAATCGGAACCGGAACCGGGGTACCCCGGTTCTCAATTTTGAGAAACCGGAACCGGAACCGGTATTACCCGGTCCGGTAACCGGTTTTTTAAAAAAATTGATTTTTGGGCTTATTTTAAGTATTGGGCCTAAAGTAAGCCTTTTTTTTTTTTTTTCATAAGTTGGCCCATTTTTTTAAAAATCTATTAGTTTCTTTGTCTAAATTAAATGGGCTTTGTTGTGATTGTTTCAAATAATTAAAAAATAAACCTTAAAAAGTCCAAAAATCCTAAAAAATCATTGTTTTTGCCTATTTGGGCCTTAGAAATAAAAATTTAATTTTTTAAAATACCCTAAACTTAAACCTAAGTGTAAAAAATATTAATATATATAATATATATATTAATATATAAATATAATAATATATAAATATTATTAAATAAAATGGAAACCCGGTTCCGGTATTCCCGGTAAAAACCGGGTACCAAAAACCGGTACCGGAACCGGGGTACCCGGTTTTTAGATTTTTCAAACCGGGACCCCGGTTTCCCGGTTTTCCGGTTCCGGTTCCGGTTCCCCGGTAATTTTTGACACCCCTACTTTAAATTGGCAAAAAGAGATGAGAGAAAACCATAAGGAAGCTTAAAGCCTCGCAGCCCACACATTTTTCATGTTTCCCCTTCATTCTTTTTTATTTGACAAAAACAGACGGAGACAGAGCCATATAATTATATAAACATTGAACAACAAAGGGTTAGGTCACTTAGGCCTAGAGCACTAGCAGTTAGATTTTCTTTGAATTAAATTATTATTTTTTCTCTATTTATATAAACTTGACAATACTCTTGTGTTTTGAAAATACCTTTAAAAGTTACAAAAATTCTCAATTAAAAATATTAAGCTTCGATTTCTTTCGATTACAGCATTCCGTTAGAATTCTGCATTAAATATGGTCAAAATTTTTTAATTATAAAAAATATGCAAAGATTCAACTGTTTATTTATTTATTTTTTTTAAGAAAACATCTTTACATTTAAAAATATATATATATTTTGACAAAATTTAACGAAAAGTCATAACGGAATACTTAATTGAAAAAAATTAAAATCTCTATTAGAATATACGAACTCGATATCCTTAATTAAGAGTTTTTTAAACTTTAAAATAGCGTCAAAAAATAGTGTCAAGCTAAGCGAAAGTTTAGGGAGATTTTTTTTAGTTTCTCCTATTTTTATTTATTTATTTATTTTATATTCTCTCTGAACACTTTTGATTTCCTTGGTGTTCCTTCGGGTTATAAAACATCAAAAAAGTACTGATAGTGCTCTTACAGCGTCGCAGCCCCCCACACGTTGATAATTCAGACGTACGTACCACACACCGTTAATGTCACCGTCCCACATCGACCAAAACCGAAAAGAGCGTGATGTGGACAACCTTCAAAAATGGTCCACCCGAAATCCATCTCAAGGAAAAACCAAAAATAACGCAATCAAAAACCAAAAAAAAAATAAAGAGATGATGGCAAAATTTAAAATTACAATCGAGTGCCCGAGGCACGCAAGTCGCATGCAATGGAATACAGCAGGGCGTCGCCACGTGTTGCGACTCTAAATTACCCTATGCCACCCGACGGCCACATGCTGTTGCCACGGACCGTCACGTTTCCCAACTACTGTTCACCATTTTTGAACATTAATTAGTTAGTCGCATAAAAAAACACACACAGATATTATATTTCAAATACACCACGACGACGACGTTTATTTGAGCTTCTTTAATTATTTCCTTGTCTCGATTCTTTCTTCTTATTCAGTCCGTATCCTTCGGTTGCCAATCTCATTACACAACAACAAGCTGGCCTTGGCCCAACGCTGTTCGCACGAATGCAACTAGTCGTTGGATTCTCTTTTGGAAGAATCCGAAAGCATCTTGGGAATCCTCTGCCTTGTTCCCATTTCCGTAGCTGCCTTCACTTCCCTGCTCTGTGTGTACGCCTCGAAAAACTCCTTGTTCTCCTTCTCCAACTCCTTCCACACTGTAATATTTTTAAAATAATCACAAAATTTTTTTTACATGGTTCGGCCTATGACTTAAAAGCTAGCTCTTACCTGTTGAAGTGATGACAGGTTTGATATTTGCATGCTTGGAGAGGGCCTCCATGCACTCTTCCTTGCTCATGTTGAATATGATGCACTCCTCGATCAGATGGTGCACCTGCATCAAGTGATCATGGTTAATCTTGATGGAATTGAAATTTGAATCAGAGAGATGGAGAAGGATTGATGATCAACAGAAACTTACCATGCGTATGTATGAAGCTGATGAGTCTTCCATGATTGATCGTATGGTGTAGAAGCTCCTATATATGGGAGAGCCAACAAATGGAAACAACTAGATTTCCAGCAAAAGTTATAGGAGATAGAAGGAAAGTTGATGATAAGACAACAAAATAAGAGAGAGAATATGATCGAGAAGGAAAGGCAAATGGTTGAATTTATAAAGAAGGCTGGGTAGGTTAAAACAGATAGTTTTAAAAAATAAAATAAAATAATAAATAAAGGGCAGATGATATGATGTCAGTAGGATTGTGGGGCCCAAAGTCCCACGTGGGACGAAGGAGATGATTGGAGGAGAGGGGATTAGAGGAGATTCCATAAGCAGCCCTTGTTTGTTTCTTACGTGGCCACTAAGGCACAATGTCCACGTGACAGTGGGGTCCCCTCACCTTGCATTTTACAGCCCTAATAATTAATAAAATCATCGTTTGCTGATGTACCAGTTTCCAAGGCACAAATATGGGCCCACATGAACCAACGGCCCGTGAAACTGCCGTAGCGTCTTCGTTTACTCTTTTATTCTACTAAGGCTGCCCTGCGGGCCTGCGGCTCCACTCCACCCTTCTACTACAGGCTCTTGCCAATGTGCATCAGTGCATGAGAAGAAAATAATAATATGATAGGAACCCCATGCTAAGGGTGATTTAGATATTAAAATTTCAATTTTTGATTTTATAAATTTGAGACATAAATTTAGGATCATTTTAAATTTGCAACTTCACCCAAAATCTTGTCAGATAAATAATAAAAATTACATTAAAACATAATTACACTCTATATACAAGATTTTTTCTTTTTTTCTTTTTTCTTTTTTTTTTTTTTTTTTTAAAACGAACCATAACAGTAGGCATGACGTACAACAACTAGGATGGAATTGACATGGCTAAAGTATAAATGATAACTATATTAAAATAGGAGGGGCCAAAAAAATGAATGATAAATATATTAATATTAAATATTAAATCAACATATAAAAAAATAAAATTAGTATCTATTTAGTGTTAAGAAAATATAAGCAAAATAAGAGATAAAAAATAATTTTTTCTTAAAATATTTCAATTTTCAATTCAATCATGTATTAAAATGGAACTTGATGTTCTCTTAAATCCCTAAAATCATCTATGATTGAAAGTTGTGTAGGCAACTAGAGGGAAACAAGAAAAAAGAAAAAGAAAAAGAAAAAAAAAAGAAGCATTTTATTTAGGTTTGAGAGGCCCAATGCATTCTTAAAAATTATGGACCGATTTTTATTAGGGGTGTCAATCCGATCCAAATTTCCGGTTATTGGCCAAAATTGGGGTACCCGGTTTTTTTATTTCGGAAAACCGGAACCGGAACCGGTTACCCGGTTATATAATAACCGGCCAATTCCAGTTGGTACCCGATTATCCGGACCAAGTAACCCATTTTTTTTTTCTAATCATTTTGAGCTTATTTTAAGTATTGAGCCTAATGTATGGGTTTATTTGAGGTATTGGGTCTAATTTTTGTGATTAATTTAACAATTTTGTGCCCATTTTTTAAAAAAAACAATTAGCATCTTTGTCCCAATAAGTTGGGTTTTTTTTTTTTTTTTTAATAGAAAGAGGGGAAAAGGGCTACATGGGTCAATAAGTTGGGTTTTGTTGTGATTGTTCAAAAAACTAAAAAAAAACACTAAAAATTCCCTAAAAAATCCTAAAAAAATCACTGCTTTTTGGGCCTAAAAAAAATAAAAATCCTGCGTTTAATAATATCCTAAAACTTCCTTGTTTACAAATGCCCTTAAAATCCAATGTTTACAAATATCATAAAAATTCAATGTTTAAAAATGCCATAAAAAAAATAAAAATAAAAAATATATTATTTTATATATATACCCGGTTACCCGGTTATAACCGGCTGCTAAAAACCGAAACTGGAACCGGGTACCCAGTTACCCCTTTTTTCCAATTGGTTTCCCGGTTGGTACCCGTTTTTTTTTTTACACCCCTAGTTTTTATGGGTCCAAGCCAAACAAAAATTTGTTGGACTACTTTCTTTTGAGCTCGAGGCCAAGCTAAAAAATTTTGTCTCAAATGCAATTTTAAAAGCATATTTAATAAAAAATTACAAAACAAGGGGTGGCCATGGCCCACCCCCATCTGTGAAAGCGTCTGTCTCT
Source organism: Corylus avellana (assembly GCF_965113065.1). Lineage (NCBI taxonomy): Eukaryota > Viridiplantae > Streptophyta > Magnoliopsida > Fagales > Betulaceae > Corylus > Corylus avellana. The sequence goes on from NC_142499.1 coordinate 18,271,709, forward strand.
GACAACAACTATTGCTGAGCTATGGTGTCGGCTGTTAATGATAGCTCTATAACATTAGCCAACTTTACAATTTTTGTGAATAATGTTGTGAATAGTATCATGGATAGTGTTTTGAATAGTATCGTGAATTGCAAACAGTACCGTAAATAGTGCTACAATAGATCTTATTAATTGTGAAACGAATCAAACGATAATGAATCCAGCTTACATGTATGTATGCTGTAGTTTAATCAATGGTCAAGATTGAATATCTCAAAATCTCTTTTCATTTTCTCTCTCCTATTAAAAGCTTTTAAAAATAAGTAAGATTCAATCTTAACCGTTGATTAAAGTACAACATATATGCTATTATTAAAATAATAGCATGTAAAGCTAAGAAAGTACCATCTATTTCAAGAAAGTAATATACATCCTAGATCCTACTACAATGGGAAATTCATTCTATAAGATCGATCAATATATGTTGAGTTATCTGTGTAACCATTCCAATCTTTAATTTCTCATTTTGTAATTTCACATTAACTCACACCTGTCGTATATGGTGGTGTGCGTGTTTTTTGTAGATGTATTAAACATTGACTTTGTCTATAAACTAAAACACTTTCATGGTATCAGAGCTTATTGCTCACATATCTGATTGATTTTTTCGATCCTTCTATATATGACTTCCTCATCAAGCTCCTCTGCCCAATTCATACTACCAAATATTGGGCACCTTCAAACTATACTCAAATTGGAGGGGTCCTAACTACTTAATGTGGTTAAACCAATTTACTCAAATTTTTAAAAGTAAAGACTTGATTGGCTTAGTGGATATTGTTCTAAATCGTGCCCGTCCAAATTTCTCCTTAATGATCAAGGGAAAGTTACCGTTACTCTTGGCCCAGATTTTATTTTATGATATGAACCCCGTGGTAAGGGTGATTTTGATTTTAAATTTTTCAAATTTTGATTTTATAAATTTGAGACCTAAATTTAGGATCATTTTAAATTTGCAACTTCTCTCAACTCTCTTGTCAAATAAATAATAAAAATTAGGAGAAATTTTACAAAGGCTCCCTTAACTTTCATGCTTTTTGAGAAGACCTACAACTTTTAAAAACTCTCAATTAATATTGCACCAATCAAACTTTTAATTTGATGCAATCTACCCCACTCCATTAGATTTTGGAGTTAAACGGACGTTAAAATGGGTAAAATGACCTTTATACTCCTTCAACTTTTATAAAATTCCGAAACTTACCCTTAATTTCACATTAAAAAAAACGAAAAGTTGTGGGTATTTTATTTTTCATAGCCTCCGTTAAGATTTAATGCCAAATCCTAACGGAGGGGTAGATTGCACCAAATTAGAAGTTTGATGGGTGAATTTTTTTTTTTTTTGAAGTTTAGAGAATTTTCTCAATACACGTAAAAGTTCAGAGGACATTTGTGGAGTTATCCTAAAAATTACTGGAGAATATAATTAGACTCCTTATAATTTTCCAGCTCCCAAGTCCTTTCTCCTCACGCAGACCTACCCTAAAGTCTAACCAGAACCAAAACACTTTTCCTGCTCCTAAGTCCACATGCCAAATATGAGGGAAGTTGAGTCATAAAGCACCGGAATGCTTCCATAAAATGGATCATGCCAATCAAGGGTGCCACCTTCTTACTCATCAGGCAGTCATGGTAGCTCACTCAAATCCATCTACTACGGATGATCCTTGGTTCACTGACAGTACTGCCACAAACAATTTTTCTTTCTCTAAACATCACAGCCACTTCTCGGGTCTCACTCTCAACAATTTTTTTCTCAGGGAAATTAAGGAAATTTTTTTTTTTGCAATGGAGGAATAGGAGGCCCTATTGGACCATCTACGGTGTAGCCTTACAGACAGTAGGCAATGGTGGTGCAAGCTATGAGATTACATAAACAGTTTGCTTTGTTTTAATATAGGGGACCTCCTGAATTTTCACCCGATTGTACAAACCCCGCCTGAACTTTTAAATTTCTCATTTTGGACTCCTGAATTTTGAATTTCTCTCAATGTGGACCTCTCCGTCAGATTTTAAACATTACGTGACGTTTATACTCCTGACTTTTATATAAAATTTCAACTTCGAAAACGTTTTTTTATTTTTTTAAAAAATGAAAATCATGGATGTTTTGGTCTTTTTTTTGTAATTTTAACGGCTAAAATTGACAGAAGGGTCCTAATTGAAAGCAATTCAAAGTTCATGGGAGATTTAGAAGTTCATGGAGGATTTGTAAAATTGGGTGGAAGTTCAGGGGGACTAAAGTTAAGTTTCCCCTTTAATATATTAAAGAAAATATGTGTCTCCACATGTTATAGGACATTTAGAGATTTATTAGACTGGTTCAACTCAGTTCAGAGAAAATTTATGTCCATTGTAGAGTTTATTTGAATAGGAAAGAAAAAAATTGATATAATTCCTTAAATTTAAGAAAAAACTAAGAGAAATTGTTGTTTGTGCTCTTATATGTTTACTCATACTAGCTCTATTGGATTTGCGAACTTTTGCTAAGAAGTGTTTTTCTTTTTTCTTTTTTTCTTTTTGATGAGATGAAACAGGTATAATAAGAAAATTACAGAAAACAAATACATAACAAACTAACAAAAATTAATTTCCTTCACAAAAATTTAAAGCATGTCATTTCCACTGCTCTGAGAGGAATCCTCATCGAATAGGGGAATGATGCCAACATAACTGATTGTAGCGTCTCATAGCTGTTGTGACTGTTGTTGAAGACACTCATATTTACTTTAATTTCTAGCCAGCTTTTCAAGAATTTGAAGAGTGTTACCGCGAATGATAGATATGATAGGATTTTCAAAGAACTTTAAATGAGCAATTAGAGTTGCTTCTAACTTTTACAAACACATAGTTTGAATATTTACTTATAGATTATTATTCCATATATATATATATATATATATATATAGTACTTAAATAACAAAATATAATAAAAGAGTCACACAAGAAACAAAATTCAACGTGGACTATAACTCAACTACTTAAACATAATTAAATCTATTCTTATTAACACTAAAACTTAATTGACACTAAGAGTCCTACCCACACAACAATAAAACAACTAATGAACCGAATACCCTTAGAGATAGGGTGAAAATGCAGTTATAGTTAGTGGTTACTGGCTAAAATCGGTAATCGTAACCGCCTAGGCTGTAGTAAAATCCACTAGAATAATGATATAAGGAGGATTAGAGTCCTCCTAGAGTCATCTCAAATGTGATGTGGCATTGAAAATCACTATTGAATTTTAGATGATCATTATTGAATTTTGATCTATTGGTGATTTTAAATGTTACATCACATTTGGGATGACTCCAGTCCTCCTTCTATCATTACTCAATCCACTAACCGCCTAGGCGGTATTAAAATCTACTAACCACATCCGCTAACTGGCTAATAACTGCTAACGGTTATTTAAAGAGTAAAATTAAAATAATAATAATAATAATAATAATAAAAAGACGTCATTTTTATAGCAATATGATAATACCCTACTGCATAATAAAATCTAGTCAAACAATGAGTATGAAACGGATCTAGATCTGAATGTTTCCTAGCCAAAACGACACCACATATAATTAATGACCCACGTGTGAGCACGGGTAGTCGGTAGTGGAGCGTGAAATGAGGTTAAATGCTGCTTGGCTTTATTCTCCTCATTTGCTCACAAAATATATATTAGAAATATATACAAAATCACAAAAATATGATTTTATAAGTTTCGTTAAAGAAATTGATGAAATCCATATTAATAAAATGTATCTGACAACGGCTCAAAGATCGAGTAGGAAACAAAACATATTAATAAAATTAAACCACGAAGAAATTTAATAATGGTTCAAAGTATAGGATATCTATATTTTATTATTATATTTTCAGGACTCCCCATATTTGCCCATACAAGCTATGGTCTCAATAAAAACCAGACACGGTTTTATTTATCCCCCTCCATCCTTCGCTGTTTATTGTATTTTATTTTTTATATTTTTTTAGTTTGTTGTTTTCTCATAGTTTGTTATGGGTTCAAGAGGATAGAAAGATGTAAATTTAATCATTTAATCATTTATTTTAACACTCTTCCTCACCCCTTCACGTGTGGACTCAAACTCTCTTTTAATAGGTAAATGAGGGAGTGATTTAATGGAGTCAAAGTTCGAACTCAAGACGTTTGACTCTGATACCATGTTAAACTACAAGTTATCCCAAAAGTTTAAACTGATACAAAGAGGTAAATTTGATCATTTAATCATTATTTTAACACTTCTCCTCACTTGTGAGCTTTGCACTTTATCCTGTGGGCGTAGGTCATTGACCGAACTATGTAAAATCTTTATGTTATTTATTTTATTATTTTCGCATTTAATTTATCTTTCTATATCATTACAAATTTCATGTTATCAGGACTAATGAAGCCTACATTACTTACCCCGTGGTAAGGATAAAAAAAAATACTGACATGCACGCGAGGGAGGGTGTTGAGGAATTATCTCACATTGCCTGTAGACAAGATTTTGAGCATGTTTATAAGAAATGAGCAACTCTCTCTTATTGAAATGGTTTTATAAAATGAGTTAGGCTCACGAATTTCTTCATTTTTGTTTGGGTTGCCAAGCCCTTTGATGCTATAATTTTTTGTTCAGTCTATGTACTTGGAAAAAAAAAAAACAATTGATACTTTCAAGTGAAATACAACCTCTTCATCTTGAAATCATATCCTCTCGATTCAAATGAACAGAAAAGGAATCGATTCTTTGAAAAAGACATAATTGTTATAAAAAAAAAAAAAAAGGTAAAATAATAATAACTTAATTTTTTGTTCATTAACTTTATTTGAACTGGAGAGAATCTGGCTCGTTCCATCCCCGCGGCTATCCACCGTATAGAACAAGTTCACATTATTGCCGGGCCCATTTGACATTTGATGGTGCCCCGCAACTCCATACCCGTTGATTTTTTTTGTTCTTAATGCTTCATTATTCATGGTGTTTGGGTTTTTGCTGGTAAATGGGAATGTGGGGCTCATTTGTTATTCCATTGCCGTTACGCTAATATTAGCTCCCAAAAATTCATCTTTTGTTCTCTTCCTCTTTTCTTGCCAACCCATCCAATCCAACAGTACAAAAAGTTTGCGTTTCAAACAAAAGTTCCGGCCATGACCAAGAAAAATGAATACATACAAAAATAAATAAATAGCTCACCAATTTTGGCTTAATAATCAACCTATATCCGAACAAATTACATAGCCCGTGACAACATGGACCCTTTTCACTTAATCATTATTTTAACACTCTCTCGTGCGTTTAAACTCATTTTTAATAAGTGATACTCAATATGTAAAATATTTAATTGAAAGTAGAGGTAAATGACAGAGTAAAAGTTCGAACTGATTTGAATATTTTTCTTTTTAAATGTTGAGGGATTCTTTTATATATATATATATATATATATATATATATATATAATGATTATACAATTGTAAGATTATACAATTTTACAACTACTACATCAATAATGACTAATGAGAAATTACAACTTTTCATCTCCTATCTAACTATACAACTTCTAACATATGAATGGTCTCCTCATTGTCTTCATTGAGATGCTAGTCTTCAATATAGAATTCTGCCTTGAATAGACCTGCCCTTCAACACCTGCCCCCTCCCATCCATTTTATTGGTACAATTTTCATTAAATAGTGTGAATCAAGGAAATTGAATCCCTAAATTGGGCCCAAAACATTGTTACTCACAACTTGGTAGGGGATTGTAAAAAAATAAAAAAATAAAAAATCTTCTATCCTCTTTATGTGATTGATTATTCGAATAATTCTATTGATCATCACTCCATCACCTTCCATCTCTCAAAAATTATGTTGCATGGTTCCCAAAATCAAAAAGTTAATTTTTATGCGTTAAATGCTACGAAAGACCACACCACATAAACTTTGGAGGATGAGGTGATGAGGGGGAGTGACTCGAGTGAGTGGTATATATATATACACTCGGTTATGGGTGACATTATAGCATCCATGACTCTAGAAATATAATCAATATAAGATTAGCTAAAGAATCTTAGCATTATCTCTTTGTCCACTTTAATCTTAAAATATTGTTTTCTGCTAAAGCTATACTGATAAATAATATTAGCTGGTGCAATTACAGCTAGAAACGACAATGACATGGCTTGTTGTTTGTTTACTCTTATATATTGCAGTGAAGTTCAATTATAGTGATATTTACAGTACGAGAAAATGTAGTTACAAGTGTTTGTGTCTATGTCAACTAGCTTGTGTCACAGGGTTTGGTGAACCTATCTTCGTATAGTTGAGAACTGTTGTCGTTTTCTTCATTTATATGAAACTTGATTTGTTTGATTGAGTTGGTCGTTGAAGGTTGATGTTTGTCTGGTATCTCAATAGGCCCCTCAAAAGCTCAAAGGTAAGGATTGTATGTTGAGCTTGGAACACATGGACATGAGCTTGTAAGAGATGAGAACGAGAAGCTTGGTGAGGATATCCGCTACTTGATCCTGACTTGAAATGAAATGAACCTGAAGTGTACGATTTGCCGCTTCATCTTGAACAAAATTATAATTTATTTCAATATGTTTAGTACGTAAGATTAGTGGTGAGATTGTCACACCAATGGGTAGGGGCCATAGGAAGAAAGAAGCCAAGTTCACGGAGGAGTGATTAAAGCCATATCAATTAAGTAGTAGCATTAGTAACCGTGCGGTATTCGGCCTCAGTGTAAATCAAGCCACAATATGTTGTTTATGGCTCCTCCAAGTGATAAGGTTGGGCCCAAGAAAAACACAAAATCCTCAAGTGGAAAACAATGAATCCATGACTCAATAAGTAAAGAGTATTCAACCAAGTTTGTGTATGGCATGAACCCCTCTTTTTAAAATTTTTCTCTTATCGTTTTTAAAAATTGGTTCTCAAAATCAAAACGTATTTCAAAAACATATGAAAAGTTTTCTCTGTACAAACCCACTTTAGTAAAAAATGCCAGCGTAAAAACATTTCAATTTTGAGAGACTTTTCTTTCGTATTAGAATCCAAATAACAGATTCTCCTAGCATCATAGCTATACCAAAACATGAGTGTTATATCTATAGGTTAGTTAAACTCAGTTGATATATGATAATAATGGTAAACAATTAAATCAAAACATAGAGATATATTTTTACTTCTTATTTCATTATATATTGTTTCGTTAAGAGTCCCCCATTTAATACTGGGTTATCTAGCGTACTCTCTCACTAGACACGGGGTCATTGAGCGTGCTCCCTCAATAAACACTGGATCGTCAAGTGTACTTTCCCACTTGATACTCGGTGGCTAATTGTACTCCCCCTGCTAGCACTGGGTTGTCAAGCATATTCTCCCACTTAAAAGCCTGTCATTTAGGGTCCTACAAATTCAAAAATTCAATGAATGATTTGAAAAAAATTAATTGAGATAAATAAAATATGTACTGCAAAATATGAATTAGTGTCCCTTCCTTTTTTTTTTTCTTTTTTTTTTTTAATAAAAAAAAAAAACCATTATATTCACAAAATCAACAAATTCGGCTGAAACATGCCAAATTTATCAAAAAAGGCTCATGTTTGAGTTTCTTGTCCTTGTTAGTTTTCCCAGCAACCAAAAACGAGTTGCAAATAGTTGGCTTTCTTCTCTTTTCCTTAAGCATAAATGAGATGCAACCATTATATTCTAACTTTTAAAGTTTCCTGTCCTTGTTCATTTTCCCAGCAACCAAAAGATGGAAATGAAACAAATGAGGCAAATATTTGAGTTTCTTCTCTTTTCCTCTTGGCAGTCAAATACAGAAAAACAAAATTGTAAAACACAGAAAAGGGAGACTCCTTGGCCTTTGTGTTGAGTTTACTCTTCAAGTTGTGCGTAAGAAAGATCAAGAGGAAGGCATTTGGTATCCTGACTTTATTGAAGAATGGCAAACTTCATCAGAGAAGAAAAATGAAGTATAAAAGAGTGCCGCGTATGAAATGAGAATAGTGCAACAGTTTAGGTGTTTCATTCAAATCTGATCATTCATCAGCTATGCACAGCTAGTCCAGCACATTGATCCACATTGATTTCTACTAAACACGGCAGATTATCGAACCTGGGATCTACTCCGAATTGAATCGAATCTCTGCAAATTGTTCCTTTATTTCTTCACATCTGGTATGAATGGTACACTTAACAACACAGAGAGCACTCCCATACAGCAAGGTAACAAACTCTTTTTTCTTAATCAGCATCAAAAAATAAACCACATAAATTTGTAATGGGGAATTCAAGGGAAATATCAGTGGAAAAAATAAACCAGAAACTTGTGATGGGACATTCCATGGAAATCACAGGGATCCAGTTCATTTGGGATCACCATATAAAGAAGCAGTAAAACAAACAAATGGCCATACAAGGGAAAGAGAATACACTTAACTATACAGTAAGGAAGGATTGTACAATCATTGTACAATCAACTCATCCATTGCTCATGCTCAACTTTAACAAGGATGAGAACTTCCAATTACAAGGGGTAGCCACACCTTCTTGGATCTCTCACAAAGAAGGGATGTCTTAGTGCTTCCCTTGCCTTGAGTCGCTCTGCTGGGTCATAACGGAGGAGCCCTTGCAAGAGATCAATCAAGTCGCCAGCAGAGTGATCAACATGCTGCATTATTAGGTTCTGTGACAGAGAGTTTAACGTAAGATTCATCCAATTGCTCATGTAAGACAAAACGGGTATAAATAGGAACAGGTCAAACAATTGCCTGTATACAACTTTGTCCAAATATATGGTAACGCAGGCAGCAAACTAAACTAGAATTATTTGTCCAGGTAATTAAGAAAAGCACAGTTGCAAAGGGTTTTATCATCTCAGAACCAAATGGTGTGACAGAAGATAAAACAAAATATTGCACTCAGTGAAAAAACTGGTGTGAAAGTGAAGTTCAGGAGACAAATTCAGCAAGTCTATCTCAAGATGGTAGGTGAATTGATGTTTTGAGATCTTACAATACACAAAGTAGTTGGCATGGATCAGATTTATTTTAGGTTGTTGATGTTAACCATGCTAACCTTTGTAATTGTATGGAAGGTAGAGTACTAGAGTCAATTATTATGGGACAGCTCATGATGTAAAAACTAGAAATTAAAAAATAAAAAATTCCAATAAAAAGTAACCATGAATCACTACGTGCAATTTGTTGAAATATTAAATTCTCCAATGCTTATTGCAACTGAAAATCTGAGCTTTTTTACACAAAAGCTGGGTAGAGTTATCAACCATATGGCAAGGTATATGCAGCTACATCAATCTATCTAACAAAGGAAATCAAAGAAATAAATTGGAGATGTATAGTGGCAAATTTATATAAACAATATGAAGCTGCAAATTCTGAATAATTACCGGCAGACGGGGCAATTTGCAAACTGCTTTCATGCTTTCCCTTGATGTTGCACCATCAGGCCAATCTAACCTTGCACCCCTCCTGAAATATTTCTCAGCACGGCGGCTGATCATGCACAGGTACACAACATAAGAGCTTCATCCACATAAAGAAACAGAAACACATTGCAGAAAAACAATCTAGTCACTCTTACTCAGCTCTAAGCACCAAATGTTGGGGTATTGGCCCCAAAACCCTCTCCATCATGGCAAGATGCTCCAAGTTTTCATGCGTTTGGAAAAGGGCCTCTCCCTGATCATAAATGAAACAGAGGGATATATAAGGTAAACATGAATCCAGACTTTATAGCTACATGGAAATATTCAAATCTCCCAGAACCAATAGTAAATATTATTAAATTTCCCTAAGGTATTTTGTTGAGCTCCATAGTTCCAAAGTCATACGTCTTTGCAGTGAACAATCAGTTTCATGAGAAAATGAGCCTATATCTATGCAATGATGTTCTAGACAATAATTTGTCCCCAAGGTGTTCACATTATGCAAAAGTTCAATAATTAATATTTCAGTGACAGAAGGATGATTTGAATTTCAAGGGTGCCTCATGTCATAAAAGGCCAGTTTCCACATTAAATTCTCTTAATGAATCACCAAAACCAGTGTTCAGTAAAATTGGCATCACGATACATTTTGTCTTGGGCACACAGTTGTTGCAATTAACACGAAATATCCAATGCCATTAAGTTGTAAATGTTCGTGGCCATATAGACAGAAAGGCACTTACAGAGCATAGCTCAACAAGTATGCAACCCGCACTCCATAAATCACAAGGATAATTCCATCCAAGACCTGCAACATCATCCCACAGAGTATCATCCAGAAGAACCAAAGCTAAATTCTGACTACAGTAGTCTGACTGGGAATAATATTTTACCTAATATAACTTCTGGTGCACGATAATGTCGAGTTGACACCACATAGCTGTGATCCTGGTGTTCAAATGTTGTACTTCCAAAATCAATGAGTTTAATGGCGCTCGACTTAGGCAGATTCTTGAAGTAGGAACCTTCTTTTGTTGACCGTGATAGAAACTTAAATTGCCGCCAGTGCAGAATTAGAAACAATATCAGAATTTTGAATTTAACCAATAACCCAGCTCAAAAGCATGAAATTCAACCATGCTTGCGATCAAATATAAGACATGAGAAGATATAGTACCTCTTAACCAAACTTTGTGATTATTTTAAACCCTCAAAACTAATATATTGTCACTTGAAACACCAAAACAAACACAACATAAAAGCATTTAAATTAAAAAGACATGAATGCATGTGTATGCGTGTACCAAGTAATCAAATATGTGATAAGAATTGCACCATTATGACAAATCGATGATTTACTCCCATTTAAAGTCATAAAAAAGGGGGGATATGCCTAGAAACCATTAACATGAATAAGAAAACAATACCTTATAATCCGGCACTTTGACATACTCGGAGGAGACAAGAAGAATATTTTCTGGCTTCAAATCAGTGTGAATAAGGTGCAAATCATGCATAACTACAAACATAAATCAGCAAATGAGTCAATAAGAGGTGAAAATAATTATCAACAACCATCAATTCCATGCTTGTCCCAAAAAAATAAATTTAGTTGGTTTTGAAGTGGAGAAATCTTCTAGTATGGAAATGAAGTAACTAGATGCTAAAATCTCAGCTTGTTATTAAAAACATTTGAGCATCAAGTATAAAGAATTCAGATAAAATAGTGCAAGAATTGCCCACACACATGCTACAGACTCCAAAAGTTGTCTGCCAACCTCCCGAACAAGATCAATGGGAAATGAACGGTAGCTGTTTTTGCGAAGAAAATCGTATAAGCTTGGTCCAAGCTTCTCAAATACCTGTTGAAACCATTTAAATTTCATCCGCAAGTTGTTCTAACTCACAGAATATTCAGGCATGAAGGAACACACATTGCCCCTTCAAATTAATCAAATCAGAAGCACCAATAAATACTTACAATACAAATATGATTACGATAGTCAAACCAATTCCGTATTTGCACACAACTGCAAAGAATGAAACCACTTATACCAAAAACACTTTGAAGTTCTACAACCAATAAGGGGGAAAGAAAAATAACATCCATACCGGGTGCCACCAACATCATGCCTGGCAAGCCTCTGAAGGACATCGATTTCAATCATTGCAGCTTCTCGATATTTGTGAATGGAGCGAACAACTTTGATTGCCACAAATTCTTTCTTTTCATTGTCAAAACATTCTAAGACTTGCCCAAATGTCCCTGCAAAAGTTGTGTTAAAGATCACAAGAAGCAAATCAAATAAAGAAACATTACTGATTCTTAAGATCCAGTATGTTATCTTAACAGCAGAAAATTTTTTGATTAATAGGAAATGTATTCAAACTACAATCTAAGGAGGATATCACTTCATAAATGACTAATGAAATTGAAAACATATAAAAGGTGCAAGGAAGAATTTAATGAAATACTGACCTTCACCCATTTTGCTGAGAATCCTGTCTGCAAGTATAATTTTTAAATTTTTTTTTTTTTTTTTTTTTTTCAAAAAAAAAAAAAAAAAAAGTTAGTTAGTAGTGAACGAGTTGAGTACCATTACCACTCATAAATTAGAAGTATAAGATGAGGGTCAATCCTTGAATAAACAGTGACATATATGAAAGCATGAACAAATAATCGTATGAATGATTAAACATATAAATCAAACACTCCTTGTATAGATATTGGAAATGGCTTGACAAGGTGTTTAGTCATGATATAACAGATTGAGAACCCAAAATTCTTTTACATCCAAATTGGAAGCCCAAGAAGCCAGACTACAAAAGAATCTTAACTTCCAGTTAAATATGTGGGATGCCTACAAGTAGCAATTCAAGTATCTGCTGAACCACAGAAATTATGGGTGATTATAGATGTTTACGGCTCTGACAAATTTTTTGAAGGGGAAGTACAAAGCTGTTCAAGCAGCATCCTATAGTGCAATAATATATACAGAATATATCGCAACCCCAACTCACATTTCCACCCAAGGGCGACAATTCTCACATTGCAACAATCCCAAATTTTTATAATGGAATGGCATTTCACAATGAGTGGAAGATGCTTACAGCGAAGAGTTAAATTTTCTCCGATAGCAAAGACATAATGGCCGTCTTTGTCATCCGGTCTCCAAGGCGGGGAGACATTGCGAGGCACTCCACTGTAAAACACAGATGAAATATATCCACAATTGGGCATTGCTGCGTTCCCAAACTCCTGCCCGCAATAGATAGGTGCAACCACCTGCATTACAAAAGAAAACAAAAAAACAAAATTAGCATCAATAAGACCAATTCCAATTCTGAGATCTTGCAACAGTTAAAAATTATGAATATATTTTTTGATAAGTCAGTTACACATTATGAAAATTAAGGCCAAAGTTCTTCAACAATTACTTAGCATGAAAATTAGACAAAAACTTTAAAAATTACACAGTATGAAAATTAGGCAATCTTTTTTTTTTCAACAATTACATAGCATGTAAATTATAATTTTTTTCCTACGCTGAAAAAATTTATGGCAAATGAGAGATTTAAATGAAGAACCACATCAATATTTAATTTCTCTACAAATGTGTATAAAAAATTTATTAATTTAAAGCGAAAAATAAAGAAATTATCTTGCATAATCAAAGAATAATCCACATTCAAGGATCACAAAATTTACTCAATTTGTTATATCATACAAAAATACGAATAGTTAAATTACCGCGATAGAGAAAGAGAGAGAGAGATTGATACCTTGGGAGGAGGAAGAGGAGGGGGTAGATCCCAGGTTAAACGAGCTCGTTTCCTCGGACGCTTGTCCATATTTTTGTGCGGGAATTCTATAATCCTCTGCGTCTCCATTTTTCCCTTATTCTTCTCCAATTTCGCTCTTTGCGATGACACGATGAATTTGCAGAGATGGATCGAAAATCTACAAGAAGCGAGAGATTCGAATCGGCCCGATCTAGAATCAAACAAATTGACCAACAATTTCTGCTGTTTTTGTTTCCATGAAAATGAGAACGATTGGAAATCTGGAAACCCTAATCTTGAAGCAGATCTGGAAGCTAAACCTGAAGCTTTGGAAGTTAACTCGGATCGATGGTGCGCTTCTAACTATGGTTGAGACCCGAACGCTGGGCCCCGATAGTTGATTGTTTCGGGGCCTGCTAGTTTTACTCAAATTCTCTTCATTTTTTGTTAAAACTTTTTCCTCCTCCTTTACTTCTTATATCTCTATTTTTAAAACAAATGAATTAGTAAATAATATAAAACACAAAATACTTAAAAAATAAATTTTACTTTTTTATTATATCAAAACACTTAAAAAAAAAATTAAAAAAATACATTCCAAAACATATTAACAAAAAAGCGCGTGTGGAAATATTTTCGCCAATAACTTTTTAGTTTTATTAGAAAAATAATGTTAAATATCACACCCGATCCCAATTGGACCGACATTGAGGCCTATAATGATTTTCTAAATCTTTTATGAGGTAATTATTTCATAATTTCAAATCCTCAATATAGGGTTGTATCCAAGTTGAGTTGAGCCAAGTATTAAATTTAAGCTCGATTCATTTAATTTTATTTCGAATATACGCTGAGCTTAAACTTATCACCGAACTAGATAATCTGTTGAAGTTCATTTCATTTCATTTATGTCCTTAAAGGATAGTTCAATCGACTGGTAATTATAGAGGTCACTAGTTCAAATCTCCATCTCCCTTTTCCTCTCCTTATGCGAACATGTAAAAATAAATAAAAATAAAAAGTTCAATTCATTTATTTTTTGAATGAAATTGAGTTTGTTCACAAGTTGCTCAACTAACTTATTCATTCCTTACATAAAATTAAATACCATGATTTTTTATTTTTTTTTTTCCATAAATCCATACTAATCATAGTCAATTAATTATTTTTATGATTTTTTTATTTTTTCATTTGAGTTTTAAATAAATTAGCTTGAATGTTAAGCAATTAAGTCTCGAGTCTAAAGAGTCAAGAAGCTTCTCATATATTATAAGAGCCGCCCCCCTTCCATGTCCCTCTCCCTCTTCCTCCATCTGGTAGCAGTGCTCGGTATCTTATATGTAGTCTCTTCCGGTCTTTGTTTTGATGGTTTTGTTTTAGATCTAGGTTTATAAATTTAGATCTAGTTCGTCATTCTCAGATCTACTTGTCCCGGCTGGCTTCTTCACTCTCTGTTGCTTCTGCGCCAATCAACCAACAGAGCCTTGCATGTTGGGGCGTGTTTCTCACGCACTGAAGCTTGGATCTCACGTGCCAAGTCGTGTCTTCCTGAGGATGTTTACAATGCCATACTCCTCCGCTGTTGCTTCTGGTGGAGTTTTGTTGTTTTTAGCTTTTTGCTTTGATTTATTTTTTGTTCATTTTGTCTTGGCTTTTGGGTTGAGGACGTGAGTTGACTCTCGACCTTTGGGCTGAGCAAGATTAAATTGGTGTGGAAAATTATTTCTCATGGCCAGAAAATAAGTTTTGAGAATTTGGGCTATCCATGTCTTAGATCAAGTATGCCAAGAGCAAATCTATTTCATAACTGAAGTTGTACATGGGTTAACGGAAACTGATGTCATAAATATGTTTTGATTGTATCTATGATTTTGTAATTTCATTGCATTTGACCATATTTTATCAAGACTTTATCCTCTGTGATATAAGAATTTTTATGCTCTTAATCTTTTATCAATGAATTTTGAAGGATTCCTGTTCAAAAAAAAAAAAAAAAGAAAGTCTAAAGTGTATATGTATGTTTTCTAGTATGTATATAAAATTTATTACGCACATATGTGTGTGTTATCTATACATGTTTGTGTGTACATGAATGTGTTTGTATATGTATGTACATATATAGATTGTAGGTATCTATTTTAAGACCCACAGGCCACAATCACAATAATTCAAGCTAATTCGAGCAAGCCCAAGCCTACGTGTTAGTGACTTTATTTATTTACAAGCGATATTTGTGGATTCTAAACTCTTCAAAGGCAAAAATTTATTTTGAAGATAAATAATATAATAATTTTCAGCCTTTTTCGCAATGCAATCCCTATTAACATACGTTTTTATTCGTAGACAAATTATTCCTATAAAAAAATAGATTTTTTATTATTAAAAAAAAAAGAAGAAGAAGATAGAACTCACGTTCCTAATAAAGCATATTCTCGAATCACATAAATTTTGAGTTTTATTTAAATTTTTTCTCTTTACTTTTTACTAAATCGCATAGCACACAGCAATCCTAAAAGATTGAACTAAATATTTGCACCCTTTCGATTTGCAATTGGATTTTCTGTAAAGGGGGAGTGCTTAATTCTTATCATTCTTGAAGAATTATTTAGAATATTGAGTGCGATCTTAATAATTCAAGAGACAGATATTGTGAAGCACAAGTTTAAACAAGAATATAATGTTTACTACATTGGAAGAAAATTTCCATACAATAATGCCAAGATTACCAAAGGGAAAAACATTATGGGACTGAAAAACATCATTATCAAGTTAATTATTTGACAGTGATAGAAGTGTAATGTTATTTAGTAGATTTGTTGTATTACTTGATGATGTGACAGTAAAAAAATAATCAAATACTAAAAAAATAATCTCTTCTCTCCTCTCTTCAATTGTCTCTGCAGAAGTTGAAATTCTTCATTTCTAATGTAATTATCATTCGCTCAGGAATGAAAAGAAAAAAAGAAAAACAAACAAACATTCTCCGGGACTGTCCAAATGTAACATCATCTATAAACAACATATGACAAATAAAAATGCAAACCTGCAAATTGTTCCCATTTTCCCGTGATCTGTGAAGTCCAGGGTGCCAGAACTCTTCAAGCAGCTGCTTTTGAAGGGCATCCTTCTAAAACCCAACCATTAGTTGTTAAGGTTAGTATGTTGTGGAAGCAAATAAAGTCAATACGGTTGGTTTGGTAGCACACAGGTCAGTTAATAATTCACACAACACTCCTGCTCCCTCTCTTTCAGTGCAATCTATTGCAGTAGTTGATCTGATCTTTGATACTTATAGATGTTACGAGGAGGTTGAAGTAAATGAAGCCAGGCCTCCCAAATCTCAATGTTCATGACTCTAATATATAAAGCGGGAACAGAGATCTCAGTAAATTTGCTGTCCGGATTGCTAGCAAATCGAATCACTTCTTCCAAAGCTAGACTCAAGACTCTTCAAGAAGATTGGAAGGTTTGACCTCCCTTAAATGCTCCATACAAAACCGCAAGGCCATATAAATTTCATCCTTTTGGTGATGACTTCTGTCTCCAGTTAAAAAGACATGAACTTTGCTTCCGATTTCAATCCAACTGCTACCTGGAATCCTCTTCATGCCCTTCTCTTTCATCTCTCTTCTTATTGTTGACACACTCAGCCATCTACCAGCTGCAGAATGAGCATTTGACAGCATTACATATGATGAAACGTCTTCAGGATCCAGAGCTAGGATTTTTCGTGCGGCAAACTGCCCCAATTCCATATTTGAGTGAATCTGGCAGCCTCCAAGCAATGCTTTCCAAAACCCAATTCCTGGATTAAATGGCAAATCACAAAGAAACTCCTCAGCTTGTTTGAAGCGCCCTGAGCGGGAGAGTAAGTCAACAATACAAGCATAGTGCTCTGGCTTTAGCTTGCCAGGGTCTTCAAGTCTTGCTCGAGTGAAATATGAATAACCCTCATCAACAAGGCCAGCATGATTGCAAGCCCATAATAGCCCAAGAAGTGTAACACTATTAGGTTTACAACCTACTACCTGCATCCTCTCAAAGAAGCTAATGGCTTCCTCTCCTCTACCATTCTGTGCATAACCACATATCACAGCATTCCAAGAAACAATATCTCTTTCAGAAAGTTTATTAAAAACCAAGACACTGTCTTCCATGTTTCCACATTTGGCATAAAAGCTGATCAGAGAATTCCCAACAAACGCAT
This sequence comes from Corylus avellana, assembly GCF_965113065.1. Taxonomy (NCBI): domain Eukaryota; kingdom Viridiplantae; phylum Streptophyta; class Magnoliopsida; order Fagales; family Betulaceae; genus Corylus; species Corylus avellana. Next base: position 18,289,199 of record NC_142499.1, read on the forward strand.
CAAGCTTACCCAAGAACTTAACAGCACAACCATGAAAACTTTTTCCCATTCCAAGTGCTGCTATATTGGCAGCTGCACTAATAGCACAAGGAAAAGTTGAATGATTGGGCAGCAACCCTTCTCCAAGCATCTCAACAAAAAGATTCACAGCCTCTTCATTGTAGCCTGTTTGGCTACACCCGCCAATCATTACATTCCAAGAAACTACGTTTCTCTCTGGCATCTCTCGAAAGAGGCGGAAAGCGTCTTCAGTCCTCTCCTTTTTCAGGTAGCCACCTATCAAAGCCGTGTAAGATACCACATTCCGCTGACGGGTATCTTCAAAAACTCTTCGAGCTTCTTCGATGGTACTCAACTTGGCATAAAGATCTAAAAGTGCACTACCAACATAAACATTCGAGTGAAGGCCAATCTTCGTTGCGCAAGCATGAATTTGCTTGCCAATATAAAGGTCTCCCAGCACAGTTGATGAGTGAGTTACGGTCCCAAATGTGGACTCATTGGGTCTAATATTTGACGCAAGCATCCTTGAGAAGAGACACATGGCCTCTTCATGGCAGTGCTGTTGAGCAAAGCGCCCAATGATGGCAGTGGCAGACACTACGGTCAAGTCAGACGCTTTGTCGAACAGTTGAAGAGCATACGAGAATGATGTTGATTCTGAGTGAGATACAATAATATCAGGCTGAGCAGCCGAGGTTCCTAGTTTATGGGCATGTGCTTGAGCTTTCTGGGTATCAACGAGATGGCTACAAGCTAAGCTCTGGGTTTTTCTCCATGTGGGTTGAGAGATGGAGAGTCTGTAAATTATGGGTTTCATATGGGAGTTTGGGAGGGAAACTTGATGCAAATATTGGACATCTTCGATCAGTGGTCTCGGAAAAGGGTTTTTAATCTGCTAAATAGTTGAAGACTGTAAGATCAATGGCTGAAGACTACCATTTTTCTCAATTTTTTTTTTTTTTTCCCATTTGAAAAATCTGCTCAATTTTTTTTCCCCATTTTTCTCAAGCAATCTGTCATGCAGGCAAAGGAAAACAAGTGTCATGCAAGAAAAGAAAATAAAGCTCTACACAATTCAAATCTTCCAGGTATCTACAAAGGCAATGCTTTAACTCCAAGAATATTTATTACCTTTTGTAATTAACCAATCCCACAGGAAATGGGATTGTCTTGTAATGATACACGCATCAGCTTGTGTATAAACTACTGTATATATAGCTGCTTATACAATCAAGGAAATATATACCTTCTGGTCTCTCTTATTTTCAAATGGGAAAAAAAAAAATTGAGAAAAATGTTTTAGAGATATATGAGGAATTACTTTGGATGAAAAAGTACACATATTTTCTCAAATTATTACTCAATTGTTAAATTTTCACTCAAACTATTGGTGACAAAAAAAATACCTTTATAAAAAAAATTTTAAAATCTAAAAACAACTAAAAATTCTTTTTTTTTTCTTTAAAAAAAAAAAGAAAATTATAAAAAAGAAAAAAAAAATGAAAACCAAGAACTACCCCTTGGCCAAACAGGAAACGGATCCTTTCCATTTCAAAATCTCTCAATTTTCTCAATTTAGTGCATTTTGAAGGGTAGTATTGTCCAAACATTTTAATGATGGTAGTGCATTAAATGTAATACCCTTCAAAATATACTGATTGGAGGAAATTGAGGGATTTTGAAATGGAGATGATCATTTTCTGGCAAAAAATGGGGATGGGTTCGGCCACCCCCGGAAATGAGGCTGAAGCCTCCAACCTACCTCCAAATGGCCATGGGTGGTTTGGCCACTCCTTGGCTTTCATTATTTATTTTTCGTCCAAACCCCACACGATTTGGGGTTCAGCAATGAGTTGGCCGGGGGGTGGGTGGAGCCTTCGGGTTGGGCGGCGGAGACAGTAGGGTCCTCGACTCCTCACTAACGCCTGAAACTTTGTAATTTTTTATTTTATCTTATTTTTTATAATAAAAAAACAGGAGTATTATGACATTTTTTTACAAGATTTAACCAAAAAAGTTAACAAATAGGTGACATTGCTAAAAATTATTAGTTTGATACATTAAATTAGGAATTCTTGAATTTTACAGTGTAATTATAATTAAAAGTGATGAAAGTTCATGAAGGTTAAGTGAACTTTTTTCATTTTTTTTAATGCCAACAAACGTGAAGTATTTTTCAAAGCTATAAGTAATTAATTGTCCAAACTTGATATGTATGAAGACTAATTAAAGATTATGAGGTGATGAGCACTGGATCAGTCAATTGATCAATTCTTACCCCACTGGCCAAGAAAGGGAACTAAATATTATGTTAAACGAAGGGATATGCTCTTTTATAAATGAGTATAAAAAATTATGATGGAACGAATAAAATTTCAAATACTAAGGCTCCATTTGGTCCGGTCGGGTTCCGAGTGGGTTCCGGTCAACTTTCGGTTGGTCTCGATAAAGTCTCGGTAGGGTCTTGGGTGGGTCTTGGCAAGTCTGTCGATTTAAGAATGAGATGCTTAAATTCAAAAAATGGTTTACGATTTTAAAAAATGTAAACTATTTTTTGAAAATTAAAGAAGAATTTTCGGTTAAAAGGAAAATATTTTCCGTTGACTATTGTTTTACGTCGCACCAAACACCCAAAAATATAAAAATTATTTTCATAAAATTATTTTACTATGAAACAAACGGATCATAAATTAAAGGTCGATTAACATCTTGTCGTTCCTCTCATTAGAAGATGCAGTAAGAAGTAGCACTCTTTCAACTGTATGGAAGAGCCTCTCGACACCATTTCAAGTAGATATAATAGACTTCCACACAAACCCAACCAGCCATGAAGCTAGCAAAGAGGCAATGGAATTCATCATTAAGGTCTTATGACATTCCTGAGATATGGAAGTTCTGCCTTTTCTTCCCTGATCAGAGCAAGAAAGAGGAGGAAATGATTGTCTTAGCCACCAAGGGAGCAGAAAAAGAGCTTCATCTTGAGCTTCACTTCGCAGATGGCAAGTTTTTCCGCTCTGAAAACCCTCCATCTCAGCGGTGGGTTTGATGTTTAATTTGAAGGTTGGTGTAGGCCAGAATGAGTTTGATTGTGAGGAAATCTTGTAAAGGAAGTTGAAAGTCTCATAATAAGCGGCTGGCTTCTTGAGGTATATATTCTTCACATTATATATTCTTTATTTTCCTGTTTTCTTTGTTTTTTGTTGACAATTAGAACCATATATATGCCATTTCCAATTTACAAGGTGGATTGATTCTTCCATCAACAGGGCCAAGAGGTATTCCCTGGCTTGCTTCATAAACATATCTCATTTCTTGGAGAAGCTGTTTAATTATCAGAGTATGTGTTCTTCTACAACTTTAAATACGTAAAATATTTAATTGAAATGAGAGGTGAATAACGGAGACAAAGTTTGAATTCAAAACCTTTGTTCTGATACCATAATAAATCACCACTTATTTCAAAAACTTAAGCGGATAAAAATAAATAAATTTAATCATTTAATTTATATTATAGCAGCGTAAATGTTCCAACTTCTAATTCATTCTCTCAGTTCTTTCATCGTAATTTCTTTTTAAAATTCAGATTGATCACAACCACATATTAGTCTCTTGTTGCTTGCAATCCGGATAAAAAGTGTGAAAGAACCTTTACGGGGCTTAATAAAAGTATCATTTCTAGCATTATTATTCGATGTACAAGATTCTCAAATAGTTATACCGACACGAAGGCCTAGCCTCAAACCTTGGCATCTAATTCTGAGTATATTAAGTCATATACACACTTGCCAAAGAATGTAGTCACGTAAGCTAGACTCTTTGGCTTATTGAAGCAGCAAATAACATTCAGCCATGGGAACCGCACCGGAGAAGACAATCCTCAAAAGCCCAGCCCTTCAAAAGGTTTGTTTCCTCCCCTGCATTCCTTAAATTATAATAAACTAAACCAACCTCAAAATCGAAGCCTTTCATTTTTTTGTAAACTTTTTTTTTTTTTTTTGGATATTTTCCTTTTTGATTTTTTTTTTCTACTCTACCATCTTCTTTACAATTGAGGAAGTCGTTTTCTTCATACTAATGGCTTGGATCAGAAAATAATGCAAAATCTCCCCTAGATTGACATGAAGCTTCATGCACAAACTTTGATCTTTCCATAATCTTGGAAATCAAGTGTATTAGCATATTAAAGTTTGTGAATGAATTATGAAAAGAAGTTTGAGAGAAGAGTGGTGATATTACGCACGCTAGCATGAGTGCACAGTGCCTCATGCTAGTGTAAACAATAACCAAAAAAATATTAAAAAAATGTTGAAATAGTAACTTTTGGTTACTGTTCACATCAGTGTGAGGCATTGTGTACTCACGCTGGCATGCATAATATCACCACTCTTGAGAGAATCCTATTGACTAGGACCCACATTCTAAAAGGCCATTAGGAGCAAGTATTAAATTTTGATGAACAAATTTTTTTTTTTTTTTCAAGACCGAGTTGAAAAAGTTTAATTTAACTCAATATATATTAAATTGACAATGGAAGGTCCCCTATGTTAGTTAGGGGTGTCAAAAATTACCGGGAAACCAGGGACCCAATTTCGGTTCCGGTTTGAAAAATCCAAAAACCGGGTACCCCGGTTCCGGTACCCGGTTTTTGGTACCCGATTTTTACCGGGAATCGGGTTTCCATTTTATTTAATAATATTTATGTATTAATATATATATATATTATTATGCTAAGTGGAAATTTTCAGACAGTCAGTTTGGAGAGTAGGAAAAATGGAAAACAAAGAAATATATTGTTTGAATATTTATACACATATATATTTATTGTTGGTAGTTTATATTTATTGTTGTAATATTTATATATATTGTTACTTAGTGTATAATATTAACATATAAACAAGATTTGATGGAATTCTGATGTTGGGTTTATTGGGTTGATTGTAGTAGTTGTTCATTTTCTGATGTTGGGGTCTTAAGCATCTAGAAATTTGGTCAATTGGGTCACTTATTTGATGCATTTCTTTGCATAAAGTTTGGTTCTTACAATTTTTTAGGTTCACAATGAAATATACTGTTTGAATATATATAAAGTATTTATTGTTGGTAGTTTATATTTATTGTTGTAATAATTATTTGGAACAATCACAAAAAAGCTTTTAATTTAGACAAAAATACTAATAGATTTTTTTAAAAATGAGCAAAAAAAAAAAAGGGGGGCTTATTTTAGGCCCAATACCTAAAATAAGCCCAAAAAATAATTTTCTTAAAAAACCAGTTACCGAACCAGGTAAAACCGGAACCGGCCGGTAACCGGGGTCTCGGTTCCGGTTCCAGTTTCTCAAAACCGAGAATCAGGGTACTCCGGTTTTGGCCAAAAATCAGGAAATCGGACCGAATTGACACCCCTAATGTTAGTCATCTCTTAAATGAGGCAGCCTACCTGCTAGCCAAAGAAGCACTCTCTGTTTTCTTCTTGAGAAAATTTCACTAAAAATGATACTATACCTTTCATATGTTGCAGTACATTTTAGAAACATGTGCTTACCCCAGAGAGCACGAGCAATTGAAGGAACTTAGAGAGGCCTCAGTCAAGAAATATCCGTCTTTGTAAGTTAAATAATGTCTATATTATATATATATATATATATATATATTTGTATTCAGATGAATGCTATAGTTTCTCTTGGTGTTTTCTTGGTCCTAAGTAGATATTATTTTCTGTTTTTAAAAAAAACAATATCCATGTAGGACCAGAAAAACACGAGAAAGTACCGTAACATTTCTCTTTGTATTCATGTGAATAGAATTGCTTTAACATTAACATTCAAATTAAGCATTTATGTTTCTTATACATCTTTACTATATATAGTCAATTACTTTTGAAATGTTGTGTTCATATGTGGCAGGAGTGTGATGAATGTGCCCGTAGATGAAGGTATACTCCTCTCAATGCTTATAAAGATCATGAACGCGAAGAAGACAGTAGAGATTGGAGTCTTTACTGGTTACTCTCTTCTTTGTACTGCTCTAGCACTGCCAGCTGATGGCAAGGTAGTTTTCTTCTTTGTCTTGATGATCAATATTAACGTTCCGTTTGTTTCAACCTAAAATGTTTTTTGAAAAATATTTTTCCTATTTTTCAGTGTTTAGTACGGCAAAAAATCGTGTTAAAACTAAAAACATTTTTGGTTAACCAAGAAAACCTTATTTAATTTCTATAAAAAGTAAATGATTTTTCAAGTTTATGCTTCACCTTCTCAAATCGTTGAAGTTCGCCGGACCATTGCCAAAGGTTGACAGACGTCACAAGCTGTTTTGCACCGTCACTCATTTTTCGTATGAATCAACGCCAAAAAATATTGTCAAGAAAATCACTTTTCAATGAAAAACAATTTTCGTCGAAATAAATGGAGCCTAAATAGCATTTGATGGTAAGGGTGAGATTGGAATATTAAGGTTTTCATATTTGCAGATACTAGCTGTTGATCCAAATAGGGAAGCATATGAGGTTGGATTGCCATTTATTCAGAAGGCTGGAGTGGAGCAAAAGATTAACTTCATTGAGTCAGATGCCTCCTCAATTCTAAATGCTCTAATTGCTGACGTAAGTTTTTGCAATAATGTTCAATAATTCAATCTCAAGTTATATATATACACTATTTTATGTTATGTAACTACTCTCTATCAAAGGTATGCTACAATTGTTTGAAGATAAAGTAAGTTTTTAGCCAAGACTCCCATATAACATGTTAAGATTTTCCTTTGATTTTTCAAATATTTAACCTCAATTTCCATAACATAAAAATGCAGGGCAAAGAAGAAGGAGCATTTGATTTTGCATTTGTGGATGCCAATAAGGAAGACTACATAAAATATCATGAGCTACTTTTGAAACTGGTTAAGATTGGGGGAATAATTGCGTACGATAATACCTTATGGTTTGGGTCGGTTGCGGTGGCTGAGAATGATGAGATGAACGAACGAATAAGGAAAGGCAGAAAACATTTCATAGAGTTGAACAGCTTTCTAGCAATTGATCCTCGTATCGAATCATCCCTCATTTCAATTGCTGATGGCCTCACCCTCTGCAGGCGCCTCTATTAAAGAAATCAACAAACTCAAGTCCTTGTTTTAGTTTATAATTCTAACAAAGGGCGCCCTCACATTTTGTGAAAATAAATGTCACATGGTTGACCATATTTTAGCATTTAATTATGATGATTATGTATCACGGGTTAAAAATGAAAGATTGTAGCCAATTGTAAACTAGAAATAGGGAAATATTATTAATTTCTTATCCAAATAACAACCGAATAACTTAATTATCCAGAAGAAACTCTCTAAAGAGAGACAAATAACCTAAATATAAATTACAAAATAGTAATAATAATAATAATAACCTAAACATAAGCTAGTTTCCCTAGCTAACAGATAATTTCAACAGCTAGCCTATTAGTCTCTTTGCAACCAGTGGGTCCAAGATAGCTTTCCGAGACATCAATGGAACACCTTTCTTTGCCAATACACGCCTGTGATTTATGGAAAAATTGGATCAATTAATCCAAAGAATATTGGCAATAAAAAAGAGAAACTTTGCTGAAAGAATAATTAATTAAAGAGATATTTGATTACCTTTTGGATGGTCGACAAAGCACTAGGAGACTCACACTGGCCAGCACCAAAAGACCCACAAGCACCATTTGGTGAACCAAAGCTAGCAAATCTGATTTGGGACACAACATTTCCTCCTTGGCATGACAATTCCAAGGTGTTTCCCTCATAAGCATTTGCACAAGCTGAACCGACAGTGACTGTCTGAAACTTAACATTCCAAGGGTTTCCTCCAAACTCTTCAAACACAACCAAGGTGTTGTTGTTGTCATCAGCGTTGAGAAAATCTCTAGGCACATGGTACCTGAAATTCTCCGAAATTTAATTAATTAGCGAAATGTTGAAGCACTAATTAAGCATAAACAAAAGCATGAAATTAATTAATGATTAAAAAAATTGATTGATTACCATCGTTGAGAAGGCTTCCCACAATTAGTCATGCATTTGCTATTAGAGTATGTTCCACGATAGTCACATGTTGAAGAACACCCATCTTCACTTGCAAGGTAACTCAGCCAATACCTCCCAATGCTGTGGCCATTCACCCATGCATGTCCCTTCCCCAAACCCATCAAATCCACCACAACTGGATCACTCCCTGTCGGAGCCTTGAAGGTTGTCTAAAACCAGTGAAACATGTTAGATTATATTACGGGATAACTTTACTTACAAGTCCTTAACCACCCGTCATTTTGAGAATACCCTCTTAAATTTTAAAAACTCTCAATTTACTCCTTGAATTTTTAATTTTGATGCAATTAATCTCATTCTGTCAAAAACCCTAACAGAAACCACTAAAAAAACCCAAGTACCATTCAATTTGAAATTTTATAAAAATTCCAAGGGTATAGGTAATTTATCACTTTTAAAGTCCAAAAACGTGACATATGAGATATATTGCATCAAATTGAAAGTTCGGAGTGAAATTGAGAGGTTTTGAAATTTTGGAAGTCATTTCAAATCGTGTGGTAGTTCAGGGGTTCTTAATGAAGTTATCTTATATACTAATAGAAACAGTTAGTTATATTTGAGAAGTATTTTTGTCTTTTCACTTTTGAAGGGACAAAAATAGCCCTCAAATACAACTAACTGAATATTATCCAATTTAAATGAATTGGATAGATGCTAATTCATACTATTAAGGGTCGGGTTTGGTTAGAACACAAGCAATATTAATGAATGATGAAGTACCTTGTACCAAACAAACATCTTGCTTGTTGGAAGATTATCTCCAAACCACCTCCAACGATGTGAGTGGACAGGATCATGGAGTTGTTGTCGTTCACCGCGCAATCCAATCTTGTACGTCCATTTGTTGAAAGCCAATTCCTTGGTTACTTCTTGGATGATGTACTTCTCGTCACCCAATTTTTGGGTGAGGTCATCAAGCCTCTCTCTCCCGACCACATTAACCGGACCAGAAATACCAGTTTGCACCAAATCAAAGTTTCCACCATAGTTCTACCAAAATTGAATAATAATAAATAAAAAATGTTAGATTTATGAAAAAAAGAATATTGTTATTATTATTATTATATGAAATAATTCACACTTACGGGCAGTCCAACAGTGACACTAAGCAAAGCTATTTCATTCCTCCCAATGCTCAACTTGATTTTCCTCTCAAAAGTGAAGTTGTATTTTCCATTTTGAGCATATTGGGATCCTGAGATAGTGAGATATACATACAAAATTAGTGAATTACGATGGATTAAAGAAAAGATTAACAAAAACCAATTGCTCAAAATCATGAATTAGAGAAATTTAAATGAAAATTACCAACATGTCTTCCATTGACGAATGCATGAATTATATGTCCAGCAGTATTCACTTGAAGAGTTGTATCTTTGCCCAAAATTGGATCATTATTCTTGACATTGAAACTAAACACAAATACATTAAAATAAGTTAAAAAAAAAAAAAATTTAGAAGAAACTTCACTTTAAACGACTCCTGAACTACTGTGCGTTTTGAGAAGACTCCCTCAAAATTCAAAAACTCCCAAGTTACAACCTTGAACTTTCAATTTGAATCAATTGACCCCTTCATCAAATTTTTAAAAGTGATAATATGACATTTATATCTCTAATTTTTTTTATAAAATTCTAAATTTACCCTTAACTTCAAATTAAAAATTATAAAAAAACGAAAATCAAAGGGTAATTTAGTTTTTTTATGTATTGCCGTTAGAAGTTAATGGCTAAAACTAACCGTAAATTGATTGAAATTGAAAGTTTAGGTGTGTAAAGTGAAGTTTCTTTAAAAAATTAAAAAGAAAAAAGAATTTAAAATCCTAAACATGCATTACCTGGTAATATACCAAAGGTAGTCACTTGTATCGTTTGTGACAGCCTTTTGCTCTAAGAGTTGTTCAACTGTCATTAGACTATCTTCAACAAGGCCATTTTTATTGCTGTGCTCAAAGCCTTCATCTCTCCATTGCCATTTCAACACGTAAGGTTCTTCAAAATCATCTGCTGCATTTCCCTTCTTCACCATTACTGATGTTTGACTGTTAACCTGCAAAAATTTGTACAAAATAATAATAAATAAACATTTTTTCCCTTAACCAACAAGAATAATAAACATACGTTTTTTTTTTTTTTTTTGTAAATAATAAACATACTTGTAAACATTAATGAAAGATTATTCTGCAAAAAACTATTTACCTTAGCAGTGTTGTAGACTTCAGTAAAGCAATCAGGAAGGATGGAGACAGACCAAGCTGGAACAGTGTACATGGTGTTCTCGAAGTTGATTGTTGCATCGTTTTCTGCATTTCCATTTCCAAAGAAACAGCTTGATTTTCCTTCATAACTGTAAATTGTGGCCTGTACAAATATATTCAGCATTATTATTATTGTTCATTTTCTCGAATATATTAGAAAATAAAGTAAATAAAAAATAAAAACTCACCGTCGTCATATTCCCATATTCAATACTTCTCACAGAACCGTGAGTTAGAACCTTCTCCATCGATCTTAGAAGCAAATGAAGTTGCTTTAGATGTCCCCACTTTGGTTGGTTCAAATTACCTAAACATGTCACAACGTTATATATATATATATATATATATATAAAAACCCTTCAAAATAAGAGTTTTAAATTATTATTTTTTTTAAAAAAAAAAAAGGTTTTTTTTTTTTTTCCTCTTACCATATTCATCCAATGGTGCATCGTAATCATATGATGTGGTAATGTATGGACCCCCTGATGAGCGGCCAAAATTGGTACCACCATGGTACTAGCAAAATGGAAAAACCCACATTAGTATGAAATTATTAGTAAACAACATAATTGAAACCAGTTTAAGTTGGAATTAGACTTGTTAGAGCGGGACAATATTGCTTTTAAAACCGAGCCAAACCCTAGCTGGACTAGTATTAGTGAAAAGTGCATACCATGTAATAGTTTTGAAAAGTGCCACCGTATTGAAAAAACCGAGCAACCGCATAAGCAAGATCTTCAGCAGTTCTGTGTGGATCTTGCAAACCCCAACCTTTGTACCTAATGAAGTTCATATAATTTTATTAATATCCCGTATATAAAGTAAAATGCATGCTACATAAAAACAAAAAAAACAATATATACCAGCCAGTCCAATTCTCAGTCCACATTTTAGGACTATTGGGATTGTTAGGGGTGAATTGATCACAATACCATCCATTGCAAGTATTAATCTGTATATATATATTAAAAAAAAAAAAGTAAACAAAATTAAAAAAAAAAAAAGAAATATTATTATTATTATTATTATTATTTTAAAAAAGGGCATTATTATATGTATATATACCATTGGGGATGGAGCATCCGATTGTTGACACATAACCCAGGGAACACCAGTTTGGTAAGATTGAGCCAAATTAGCACACCACTGAACATATTCTTTTCCATCATTTCCATACGATCCAATAACATTCCCATACTCATTTTCAATCTTTTGATCATGCCAAGAAAATAAATATAATTAATTAATTAATTAAAATTGGTAAAGGCAGAAAAAAAAAAAATAATTATAACTCACAAACCTGAGAAATAATTATCGGTCCGCCTTGTGAAGCAAAGAGATTCTCATGTTTCATCATGTCGACAATCACCGTCGTAAAATTTGACATCTCGTTCTAATTATATATTTGAGAATTGAGAGGGATATTTAAATTATTGTAATTATAAGAGAATTGAATTTAATTATAATTTAAGTATCAAAGTTTTTTAATTAATTACCATAAACACATCATTTTTTGTCCTGAACTTGATGCCTGGGATGTTGTGCAACCACACTGGAAACCCTCTGGCAATAATTAAAAAATAAAAGTAAGAGAAAAATAAATAAAATAAAAAATTGACAATTATAACGTTAATTACCCATAATTCCATTCTGCACACACATATGGCCCAATCCTAAGAACGGCATAAAGCCCTTCATCTTGTACGGTTTTGAGAAATCTTACAAGGTCAAGATTTCCCGAAAAGTCATACTAACAAATAGAAAATAAAAATTGTCAATTACCATTATTTATATTTATAAAACCAATTATTTGGAAATAAAATAAATAAAAAGAGGGAAGAAATAGAGAAAACCTGACGACGTTGAGCTTCATGAGCATTCCAAAACACGTAGGTCTCAATTGTGTTTAGTCCACCCTCTTTTGCTTTTTTAATCAACGATGGCCACATCTATAAGTAAATATTAGAAAAATAAATAAATAAATAAAAGTCCGGAATTAGAAAATAATTATAACAAAACATAAAATCCGAACCGGCTGAGAGAGTATAGGTTTCCCGATTCTAAAATTTGTGCATAATTTGAGACGGAATAAGGAATAAGGGTAAGCGTTAGAGGGTACCTTAGTCTTTGCTTATGGTGAAAGTAAAAGGAAACAATATTTTATAAAATAATACATTAAATAAAAAAAAAAAAAATTAACACTCTAATTATGATTAGAACTTACTCCAGGAGTACTACGGGGATAATGAATTGAACCAGACAAAAGAATTCTCCTTTCTCCATCAATGGTAATTGCTCTTCCATCATGTGAAACATTTAGGGCAAATGAAGGCAAAGTGATGAATAAAAAGAAAGCAGAGATCAATAAGAAAATAGAGGACGCCATGAATATTACAGATGATCAAGTAAACAATGGGATCACGAAAAAGAAAGATGGAAATAGAATTCATGCTCATGACTTATTTATACAAGAGTTGAAGTAATTGAATTGGACTAAGATTATGGAATTACAGTTCATCCAAAAAACATGTTATTAATTCATTTTTATCTATAATGCGATATCTTTCAGCATTATTAATCGATATAATTAACCGATAATCCATTTCATTAATGTCCATCTAGAATGAGATAAAACAATAGATTGATGATAGAGTTCCACGTACAATTAAAGAAAGTACTACTATTCTATTACAAATTGTTATGAGAATGGAGTTATATATGGAATAATGATTTAATATTAGAATATATGTTATAATAAGAATAATTACCTTTTAGAGGAATGGTAATTCAGAGTCCTAATAGCATTCACGTAACGTAAAAGGTAATTATTCTCTGTAAGGTAAATATCCTATTATAACATATTTTCTAACATAAATAAAATATCCTACTATAAAATGAGTAATGCTACATGTCCCTCTTGTGTTTCTCTTGAGTCTTTACAAAAATGATGTTGCTATTAAAATCACTATTAGACTTGTAATTGGTTATTATTGGATTTTGATCAGATGGTAATTTTAATAGCCACATCATTCTTGGAGGGACTCAAGAATGACTTCTAGAATTACTCACTATAACATATATTCTAATATTAATTACAGTTTCACATAAAACTTCATTCCCGTAATAGAACTTGTATTTATCTTCTTATCTACCTTCTTAGCCGTAGTATAAGGGTGCGTTTGGGATTGCAATTTCATTGGCTAAAAGTGTAATTTTAAACCAAATTGTAGAAACTGAATTGTTTGATGTTGCATTTTAAAAAAATTGTGCTTTGAAAACGTTAAAATCTGCGTTTTAAAATCGTAGGTAAAGAGTTGCTTTTTTTAAAAAAAAAAAAAAAAAAAAAGAAAAGAAAAAGGCACAATTTTAAAACTAAACTACAATTTTAAAGATCAAATCACAATTTTGCCAAACACTTAACTATGTTTTTAAAAATCATGCTTTCAAATCATGTATTTTTAAGTCACACATTTTGAAATTACAAACCCAAACAGACCATAAGACTTATTATTCGTAGAAATCCTATTGTAGTATTGTTCCTTTAGTCTTAAGTCTTCAATTATCCGTAGGAGTATGAGTAGTTTTACTGTAATTCTAGGTGGCTTATTTGTGTCATAAAAAATGATGTGGCTATAAAAATCACCATTGGACTTTTGATTGATTATTATTGAATTTTGATTAAAAAGTAATTTTAATAGTCACATTATTCTTAGTAGGACACAATGTTATTGCAATAGCATGAATCTAGTCATAGTTGTCTTTCTTTTACCTAGTTTTTCCTTGTGTTCGTACTTCTTTTTCTAGGACAAGTGTAAAGAATGAAAAATGCAAAATTATTAAAAATTGTGGTTTGTTTTCAATCCTAATTGGATTTGTTTATGGTTTCTCTACCCCCGAAATGAGCTATCGTGGTTTGCTGTAATTTAGTAGGATACTGATGACGAGGAGAAATGCTATTATTATTATTATTATTTTCTTGGGGAAAGTCCACGTAACCCCCTCAAACTACCACTCAATTGACAATGTCTCCCCTAAACTTTCAATTGTGATAATGTCCCTCCCAAACTACCAAAAATTGTCAATGTTCCTTCCAATGACGAAATTACCTTTAGTAAAATATAAACAAAAATACTAAAACTTCTAGAAAAAACCTAAAACTAACAAAAAAAAAAAAAAAAATTCCAAACTTGGCCAATTTTTTCCTTTTTAAAATCAATTTTATAAGAATTTTTTTTTAAAAATTTCGATTTTTTTTCTAAAAAAAAAAATTGAAAATTTTCGTTTTTTTATTTTATTTTTGTTTTATAATTTTATTTAAATAAAAATTTAAGTTTAAAAAAAATAAAATTTTCGCTAAATAAAATGAAATTATTTGTTTTTTAAAACTATATATATATATATATTAAAAAAAATTACGTTTAAAAGAAAAAAATTTGTTTAAAATTTTTTTTTTTAAATTAAAATTTTTCGTTTTTTTTAAAAATCAATTTTTTTTTTTAATTTATAGGGATATTTTTGTCTTATTGAAAAATCTATAGGGGCATTTTTGTCTTATTGCTAGCCTTGGGGGGAACATTGACAATGTTTTGGTAGTTTGGAGGGGACATTGTCACAATTAAAAGTTTGGGGGGGACATTGTCAATTGGGTGGTAGTTTGAGGGGGGTATGTGGACTTTACCCTATTTTCTTCCATTTATTAGAATTTATATTTTTTAAAAATTTCACCTTTAAATTTATATAACAGAAATAGAAATAAAGGAATAGCATGTATCGATAAATAATTGTATAAAATAAATAAAGATTTTGAATAATCCCGCTCCCATATATGGTATTAGGCTACAAATGTTTGATCAATAATTAAGCAGGTGACCAAAGGATAGCTCAATCAGCTGGAGATCACGCCTTATGAAGCGGAGATTACTAGTTCGAATCCCTCATCTCTCTCTTGTGTGGACATGTCAATAATAATAATAATAATAATAATAATTAAGTAGGTGAGTTTATGAGCATGGTAAAATAATTTTCTGGTTGGTTTTAAAAGCATAATACACACCCAAATCCCCAGTTAATTTATTAGATTATTTTATCTTGAGGAGCTAATGACTCACGTTTCTTTCTGAATTGAACAAACTTTTCTGTTTGAGCAACTCATAGATAGAGTATAATATTGACTAAAATTGAAATTCTCTTTCATAATTAGATTATTCAGAAATTCTACAAACTCATTTCTTACACAATTTTTATACAACTGGAATGACGTGAAATGCTCATAAATCATTAAATCAACATTTGTTAAAAAAGGCCCATAAATCTTATGGTTTATTGACACTCCATATCAGCCCAGTTGTACATTAATTATAAAAGAGTTGAGTTTTTAAATTTACTCTAGATTATTATATCAAATTTTAAAAAAATTCCACTCCTTTTTTTAATTTTTTAGTTTTAGTTTTTTTTTTTAAAAATATATATATATTTTTTATAAAGTTTTTTTTCGTCGTTAAAGAAGATTTTGGCAATTTTTAGTAGCTGGAAAACATTAGAAAGACATTAGGCAGCGGTCTAAGCCCAAGTCATACCAAAAGGCCCAAAAAGCTTAGCCTTGTTCCTTGACTTGGCCCCAATAAATTGATACGGAAGCCCAATTTCGGAATTAAAAATTTGCATGGGCGGCCCACATACTTCCGCCAAATCGGAAAACACCATTGGTGATGTCACTTTTTTGGTCGGACACCAACGGCAGCACTCAGCTTCCCTTCTCCCAGTTAGCGAGAGATTGAAACTACTTGCTGGTCAAAGCCATGGCCATAGCCGCCGCCATTTCTCTACCTCTCACATCCCCGACTCGCTGTTATCTCAACATCACCGATCAACTTCGATCTCTTTCTTCTTCTTACTCCTCTTTCTCTACTTGTCAATTCAATTTCTTCAAGAAAGATAGCACTCGGATATGCCCTAGTGTTCGCGTTTCGGCGTCTGCCTCCATGAGCATCCAAACTCCCGAGAAAGCCTCCCCTCCGACATCGTTTCTGGACCGACGAGAGAGTGGGTTCCTTCACTTCGTCAAGTACCACGGCCTCGGCAACGACTTTATCTTGGTAATTTGTCAATAATCGGATTTCAAAAAAATTTAAAAATGAAAATTTAGAGCAATGTTTGAATAGAAAGATTTAGTTTTTAAAGAAAATGATATTGATTATTGATTTTGCAAATGAATTTGAATAGGTGGATAATAGGAATTCATCAGAGCCTAAGATCACACCGGAACAAGCCGTGAAGCTGTGTGATCGGAACTTTGGGATTGGTGCTGATGGGGTGATATTCGTGATGCCGGGCATCAATGGCACTGACTATACCATGAGGATTTTCAATTCCGATGGTAGCGAACCAGAGGTAATTTTCCTTTTTCACTATTAGTTCAATCTTACATATGATACTTGCTCTGCACTTGGGAGTTGGAATATCATACACCGAAAATTCTATTCTTTCTGAATATGTAAAATTTCTAGCTCTTTGTGTTTACTGTGTATACGTCAGACTCTTAGTGAAGTTTGTGTTTGTTTTTCTAGATGTGTGGTAATGGTGTGAGATGCTTCGCCAGATTCATTGCCGAGCTTGAGAATTTGCAGGGGAAGCAAAGGTGTGGTTTTGAGTTTACTTTGTCTTGATAATTTTCTTACTTAACAACTCTTGCCAGGTTACGGCTTACTGAAGCAATATATTAAAGGTTTCTTCTTTTCTTTTCTTGTGTGCGTGTGTATGTGGCTTCATCGGTGTGTGAAAACTTTGATTCAAATACAGTGTTTCAGTTATTGAAAACCTGGCCTACTTTAACTTTTATTGACAATGCTTGTTTCTTCATATTTCTGCAGTTTCACTGTACATACAGGTGCCGGTCTAATTGTGCCAGAAATTCAAGATGATGGGCAGGTATATCATTGTGGACATTATGTGTTGCAATTTACATGATCTTGGGCATGGGAGGTGCTTTCTGGGCATTAAATATATGATGCTTGCATACCATATGACTAGTCAGAACTACTTAAACTTGCTACAGCACTGATTGGATCCCCTGTAGCATTTTTATGACCATGTTTTTATATAGAAAAGTTTTTCTACTTATGAACTAATAACCAACTCTATGGTATTTGGTGCTTATTTTTTATTTTTCCAACATTGGTCTTTACAATTTCAGGTTAAAGTTGATATGGGAGAACCCATACTTAAAGCATCTGATGTACCTACAAGATTACCTGCAAATAAAGATCAATCTGTTGTCAAGGCAGGGCTAAATGTAGACGGAGTAACCTGGAATGCGACCTGTGTTAGTATGGGAAATCCTCACTGTGTAATTTTTGGTTCAGAAGAAGCCCAGGTATGTATTGTGGACAACTAAGAGAATAAGTTGTGATTTTCAGTTACTTTGATGTAGAAGTTCTATGCTGCCTTTGCTTTGAAACTCTGTGTGCTTTTTGGCACTTCTTTTATCATGATCTTATTGAAATGTATATGACATGGGGTTTTTGCTTGCTTTAGTTAGGTGTTTCCTGTTGTATACTTCCTTGTGTACGTAGAGGCGCGTTACGCTTTTAATAATATTTTCGATTACTTATCAAAAAAAGAAATGTATATGACATGGCGAAAGAAAGGACACCTGTAATCGATGAGCTTAAATATTTTTGAACAATGAGGAACGCTTTGACTGTGATATGTTGGTAATTCAATCAATTGATAGTATCTAAGCTCTCCATGATGTGAATGTCAAGTATTAATGTATCTCTGTATATTTTCTGGTCTGACATTTGGCATTGTCAAACAATAGTTGGACATTGTAAATTATATAGTTAGTCTACCTATTCCCTTGTTGAGATGTTTTTTCTCTGAATGAATTACCTCTGCTGATTTTAAATCTTTTGCTTTATGCTTTTGATCAAACAGAATTTGCAGGTTGATGAATTAAAGTTAGCTGAAATTGGTCCAAAGTTTGAGCATCATGAGATGTTCCCAGCACGAACTAACACAGGTCAGATTTTTCAATCTTTGGAGATGATTGGGTTTTATGGTTTATTGTCCTTGTTTCTTTCTATGCAAGTTTAAAACTAATAGATGGATTGGTGCTGGCAAATGACCACTGAGAGGCCTGTTGCCTTTCCCTGTTTATCTGTGTTTCAAATTCTGGCCCCATGTTCCTTTAGGACATAGGTGGATGGAGTAGTATCTCAATTTCTTAGCTGTTTTGAGCCATATTGATCCAGTATATGCATTGGTGCAGAACATAGTTTTGCTTCTTAAACCTAAATGAGCTAGTGAAGCAAATGCAGGGAGATCTGTGCATTATTGTCATGGTACTTTTCAAGAGTCTCATAGAAGCTTACCCCCAGGAAGCCATCTAAATTCCAAATTATGTTGACTGTTAATGAAGTGATAAAATAAATCCTATAACAAACAGCATGGTTCATCTGGAAAGCTTCATTAAATCAATCTTTTGATGTAGCCATTTATCGGTATTCGGGGTTTAGGTGAGCGTTCTAGAATTGTCGTCATTAAAGCTTCTTGATCCACTTTATGGCATTGAAAGAGACATCAACAGATCCAGTTTACTTTTAGGAGTCTGGTACCGTTTCCCTTTATGTCATGTATTTCATGTATTTGGTACTTAAGTTTTTGGATTTCCTTTTTGCAAACATACGGAGTATCAAATGTTTCATCCTTTCCATTTTAAATAATTGTTTATTCAAAAGATTAAATGTAATGCTTGATATGGTGGTTTGAGAGAAATCATAATGCATCTGCAATAATGAAGTCAAAATTAAAAATAAAATAAAAATTATCTGTATCGAATGAGATTAAAGGCATTTATGATTTAAACATGGTATAGACATATATTCTTGTGGAATGAGAAAAAATTATATGTATATTCCTAAAATAAATAAAGAGAAAAAATGTATGCAGGAAATTTTCCTCTGCTTGCTTAACTGGGTGCTAATCTGAATTACACGACTATTTAAAGGTCATTCATGTTCTTTTTATAGAAATCAAAAAAGTTTGAGTCCTTCACTGTTTTCTTCTTAATTATTATATTGTTGCAACATTTGATTTTGTAATCACAATCCATCTAATTTGATTGGCAGAATTTGTTCAAGTTTTCTCTCCTTCACACCTGAAAATGCGTGTCTGGGAGCGTGGGGCAGGTTAGTTCTTATTATGATATGTTGGGAAATTGAATCTAGTGATGCAATTCACCATGTCCTTCCTTGGTTGTTTGATTGGAAAGCTAAACTCGGTCACTGTAAATTTTAGGAGCAACGCTAGCCTGTGGAACTGGAGCTTGTGCAACTGTTGTTGCAGCAGTTCTTGAAGGTCGTGCTGGAAGGGTATGTATAGCATTTACGCAAGCAATCTTTAAACTCACACACATGATAATTGCATTGCTGGTATATTTACACTACATGATAATTGTTTAAACTCACACGCATGATTTAAAGACTAAGTTATAATTTTAAATCGTATTTTCAAATTGCACTATGTTTTTAAGTGTTGTTTTATTATAATGATGGGTCTCTGGTTTCATATGCTACAACTAAAAAGGGTACTGTATTTTCAGTTTCCAAATTACCTCCCCACTTTCTCTCTGTATGCTGTTGTCCCCAACAATTCACTTCTAATTTTTGTTTTTCTTCAACATAGAATTGCACGGTTGAGCTACCTGGAGGGCCATTGCAGATTGAATGGAGGGAGAAAGACAATCATGTGTACATGACTGGCCCGGCCGAAGCAGTGTTTTATGGATCTGTTCCCCTATAATATCGTCTTGCCTAAATTATTTTCCATCAGGGGAGACAAATTTTCTAGAATTCCAGAGTTAGCCGTGCAGAAGTTAGAACAATTTATTTATTTATTTTTTTTTGGGTGCATTTCTATGCCTTTGTGAACCTTTAAGTCCCCCAAAGGTTGAGATGTTTGTGTATCAGACTTGATGAGGGATCAAGACCTGCTGTTTTAATAGTGCCAACATTGAGTCATTAGGCAATGGTGATATTTGCTGCGGTTCATATTGGTAAGATATGAATCATTCTGTGTTTTTTTATGCGAAATTCTTTCCTTTGGAAATTCAGAGATTACAAGGGAAATTACACTTATTCTGCTCAAACTACCATTCTAGTTACAATGTAAGGATCTCTTCTGCTGGCCCCTTTCAGTTACCCATCCTTTATTAGGACTTTTTTGTTAAATCTTGAGGAAGTAAAAATGACAAAAATACTTAAAAAAAAAAAAAATTAGTAAGACCCATAGCATCAGGACCCACGGACATCCTTATATTGTAACTTCTCGAAGTTTGGAAATTGCAAGTAAGGTGATAGTCTGTGAAGTTAAGTGTAATTTTCCTTTGATAATAAATATATGTTGATATAGAAAAAGTTATTTTTTGGCAAGTGATATTTAGATAATAAATATATGTTGATATAGAAAAAGTTATTTTTTGGCAAGTGATATTTAGATGGTTTAGTTTCTTTCAATGAAAGGGGATTGGATTCTTAGATTGTTCATGTTACGAGCATGCATCGTTCATGCAGCACACCCATGTTCATGCAAATTTCGTGTTAATAATAGTATGTATTATTCATGCAGTGCACTCATGAGTAGTTCATGCAAATTTCATGTTTATACTATCGCTTAGTAACATTCATTCTTCAATAAAATGGCGTCCAAACTTGTCTATAAATAAGTATGGTTTATGATTTGTGTTAAAACCAATTCCCTTCTTCCTCCCCACTCCTTCTCCCCTCTGGCAAATGAAGACTTTTGTTTTAAAAATCAAAACATACATGGAATACATAAAAAATAAAAAATAAAAAATAAAAGCTTTAGGAAGAAATAGTGTTTATTTATTTATTATTATTATTATTATTTTTTGGGTTGAATGTGACAAATGCTATAATGTGGTCTCTATGAAAGGTTCGGTAGTGTACACAATCAAAGAGAAGGTTTGTTTTCTTTTATTTATGTTGGTTTTCTATGATCTATTTTTCTACTTACTCGTTTATTTGATTTGTATTTACTTCATTTTATTCCCCATTATACCCACAAACACAAAAATGGAAATGACGCCATCTAAAATAGATGATGATAATGATGAAGATTCAGGACATTACTTAATCGTGTTTGCTGGAAGAGTGATAGCCCAACACTCTTGAGCATTTCAAATAACAAAGGAACGATTAAATTGACACTATAATTCATTTTCTATCTTATATGGAGTTATTCTCCATTTTTGTTTTTTGGGGACAAAATGGGCACGAAAATTCAGAAATTACAAAACAAATAAAATGAGTAGTAGAAAAATAAATCATAGAAAACCAAAATAATTAAAGAAAATAAACATTCTCCTTGATTGTGGGCACTAACAAACCATTCATTGATACAACATTATAGTATTTGTCGCATTCAACTTTAAAAAACTCTTTCGCCAAGAAACTCCTTGAAAGACAATGGAGTGCTCTCACTGGAAGATTGTGTTGTGACCTTGTTCTGACTTCTAACCGACATCAGTAAGTTTATTCCAAGGAACTGTTTGAGACGTGAGAGTTGGTTGGCAGCAGCACGAAAACGACAAATCTGAACAAAATAAAAGATGGAAAATCAGGCAAGTAAACTCACAAAGCCATTTATATATTTCCTAAACATATTCAATTATAAAGGTCCCATTTATCACTTTCTCGCTTTTTTTTTTTTCTTATTTCTTAGCAAATATTGGAAGAAAGGAAATGAGCTACAAACAAGAAAAAAGATAAAAACACAAAGGAGAGTTAGCAGCAACCAGCAACCCATTTTGCAGCCATATATAAGCTCTCTAATTGGCTTGCCTTTGGATTTTCAAAGCTTTCCCAAGAAGGAATGCAGGCAAGATTTAGAAGGACATCGCATATTAAGGCCTAGTGATTGCCTTCCAAAATGAGAGACATTGGATTTGGACCAACAAAATTGGCCTTCCTCAGGCGACGCGCCCCATTTTGAAAATTTCCCCAACGGGCCCCACTATTTCAAAAAAGGCCATGGCTACCTGTGTGCCTCAACGGCTATCTTTATCTACAAATAACCCAAGTAGCCGTTAAATTCATTTTGAAAACACACTCCAAAATCGCAAAAGACGAAAAAGTTTCCGATCTCAGAAAGAGAGAACACACAAACGCAGAAACTAAAAGCTCTTTTTGGTTCGCTCTTTCATCAGATTCTCCGATCGGTCTACGGTTTTGATGTGATAAGAATCCTTTTTCTCAGCCAAACACTGTGTAAGTCCAATTTTTCTTTTGAGTAACTCAGATCTGTCCTCGAATTACATTCTGATTGGTTTCTGAGAAAAACAAAAGAAGTTACGAGAAAATAAGATCTTGTTTTTGAAACAAAAGGAAAGAAAAAAAAAAAAAAGATCCCTCTCATGAACTAGGCCAAACGGGAGGGCTGAGTGACTGGTTTTTCCCGTGAAATGTCGATTTGCGTTTCTGTTATCTGGATGATTTTTTGCATTTATCGCTTTGATACATGGAAATGTTTCATAATTAAAATTTTGTTTCCCTTATAACACACTGATTAGGGTTTCTTTGTGCTTCTGATCATTTTTAGATCCAAATTAGTCCGGAAAATGTCACTCACTCCTGATTTATCAAAGAAAGTGGGATTAGGGATTGCACCGTCTCCAAATCCTTTTCTGACGCCTCGTCCAGAACGGCGGCGTACAGATCCGAGAATGGTGGACTGGAACTCAAACCGTCAGGACAGGGATAAAGAGACAAATGTGCAAGTTCTGCTTAGATGCAGGTGGGTGTTTAATGTTTTTTTTTTGTGGCTCTCTGTGTGGGTTTTATTTGATAAGGTCAAGCTCTGCAGTTTAGGGTTCTTCGCTGATTTTCTGTGTCTCAACGATGGTTGTTGTTTGCTTGTGGTGCCCTCTAAAAATATGACTGGTGAAATTGCTAATGCGAATGGGTGAGGGCTAGTTGAACTGCATTACCTAGAGTATCTCTATTTCGCCTATTATTAATTATCTGATAGAATGCAACTTACATGGCTGACAATCTTCAATTGCAGGTTTTTGTGTGGATAATATTGGAGGAGAACTTAATGGGATTTTGTTTATTTGTGAAAAATTGGTTTTGAGAATATTGACAAGTCATAGGGTTGAAGATAATCAATGACTGCTTTCCACTAGGTGATTTTTGCAATGAATTAGGATAATTTTGCACTTGGAAATTCTTGCAGTGGATTCTCACATATTATTTGCAATCAAGACAAGGTTTCTAGCATGTGAGACAATGTATTTGTTTGTCTTTGCATTCGTGAAAATTATATCCTGTCACAGTGATGTAAACGTGTCATAGAATTTATAGTTTGACTTTGTGTTGGAAATCATGTTTATCATTTTCTGGGGACTAGATTATATACCGAGAAATACAGTTTAAAAAAACAAAAGATAACTCAGGAGCCAGGCTAATAAATAACCTTAAACTGGTTAGCTGGAATTTGATAGGTTTTCTTGACTATTCTAAGTATTAGTTTAAGAGAATTCAAGTGTATGCGAACACATTGTGTACTTAATTTAGCACTATTTCATTTGATTCCCATGTCAGGCCATTAAGTGATGATGAACAAAGGTTGAATGTGCCGAAGGTGATATCATGTAATGAACATAAAAGAGAAGTGTCTGTTTCGCAAAATCTAGCTAACAAGCAAGTAGATAGAATTTTCACCTTTGACAAGGTATGCTTCTACCCCTATTATGATATATGTTGCCTCCATGGGTTTTACAGATCATTAGGATTTTAAATATACACTTCCTATTTTGTAACATATGCTAGGTTTTTGGGCCCAAAGCACAGCAAAGATCTATATATGACCAAGCCATTGCCCCAATTGTTAATGAAGTTCTCGATGGATTCAACTGTACAGTCTTTGCATATGGACAGACAGGGACTGGTAAAACATATACTATGGAGGGTGGGAGGAGAAACAAGGTATAGATTGGTCATTTAAAAACATATCCTTTCCTTTTTAAATGATAGCAGAATATCACAGTCATACTATGATTTGCAGGGTGGGGATTTGCCTGCTGAGGCTGGAGTTATTCCTCGGGCTGTTCGTCAAATTTTTGATATGCTTGAGGCACAAAATGCTGACTATAGTCTGAAAGTAACATTTTTGGAGCTGTACAATGAAGAAATAACTGATTTACTGGCTCCAGAAGACAATTCAAGATCAACTGAAGATAGACAAAAGAAACCTATTTCCTTGATGGAGGATGGAAAGGGTTGTGTGGTTCTAAGAGGCCTTGAAGAAGAAGCAGTATACAGTGTAAATGAAATTCATAGTCTCTTGGAACAAGGGGCGGCCAAAAGGCGTACAGCGGATACCTTGTTAAACAAGCACAGTAGGTAATTTTTTTCTTTATTTCGTTTCAAAATTGTATGTATCTATTTATTCATTTGTTACTCATTTACCAAAGATGTTAGATCTAAAGAAACCATGATTTACCAAAACATACATATTTCTTTTTGGTTTCAGCCGTTCTCATTCTATCTTTACCATCACCGTCCATATAAAGGAAGCAGCTGTTGGTGATGAGGAGCTAATTAAGTGCGGCAAGCTTAATCTTGTTGATTTGGCAGGATCAGAGAATATATCTCGGTCAGGTGCACGGGAGGTATGATAATATCTTTACTCGGTAATGAATTCCATTTCTTATGATATCTAATACTGATAGTTTGGCTTCTTTACAATCATGTAAATGATTGAATCTCTTACCAAAACAAAAATAAGCTTTAAATTTTTAAGCTAATACCTTTTCTTTCAATTAGAACAAGTTAAGTTGATGGCAAGGGGGGTTTGCTGGCAACTTTTAGATCACTTAAAATAAGGCATATTGTCATCATGGACGCCATCATGTTTTTTGTTTCCTTAAAACACCTTTTTTCTTTTATATGTTTTAAAGTTGTTCTGACTTTAGAAGCATGTCCATGGCTACAGCAGTATATATACATTTGAATCTGAATTTCTCAATTCTACCCTTTTGAGTGACTACATTTACAAGAAGAATCTGAATTTCTTAATTCTACCCTTTTGAGTGCTATTAATGTTCAATCAAGCGTGCAATTTAATTGCAGGGTCGAGCAAGAGAAGCAGGGGAGATAAACAAAAGCTTACTCACCTTAGGCCGCGTTATAAATGCCCTTGTGGAACATTCTGCTCATATACCTTACAGGTCCATCTCGATCTCTTATCTACTCTCTTTACAATGTTGGGTTCCTTATAATTATTTTCCAGCACATCTTCCATGTTTTACCAGTTCCTTATAATTATAATTCAGGGATAGCAAGCTTACGAGGCTATTAAGGGACTCTTTAGGAGGGAAAACAAAAACTTGCATCATTGCTACTGTTTCTCCCTCTGTTCATTGTTTGGAAGAAACTCTAAGCACATTAGATTATGCCTGTCGTGCCAAAAACATAAAAAACAAACCTGAGGTTTGTTGCTACTTCTTTTGCCTCCAATTTATGTACTTTTATTTTCTTTATTTATTTCTTTATGTTTTGGTGCTGATTATGAAGCTTGTCTTTTCAGGCCAATCAGAAAATGTCCAAAGCTGTGTTGCTCAAGGATTTGTATTTGGAAATTGAGAGAATGAAACAAGGTCTGATGATTGATTCACTTGCGTTTTTAGATTGTTTTGTGCAACAAAAGACTCATAGTCATATTTTTGAATATCGATGCAGATGTTCGAGCAGCAAGGGAAAAGAATGGTGTTTATATTCCGCTTGAAAGATTTGCCAAGGAAGAAGCTGAAAGGAAGGTGGACTGTTGTTATTCATACATTTAAATTGAAAACATATATCTGAGGACAATATAAAAGAGCGAGACACAGTTAATAGTCCAACTTTAATTGGATTGAGATTTTGGATCTATTGCATTTTATGTAGTATTTAAAAATTACAGATTTGGATGATATCAGGTCAAGCCGACCCCAATTAGTTAGGACTAAAGTCGTTAAGTATCACTTGTTTAGGCCATTCTCAAACTATACCATTGCCTACTTTAAATTGACCCTATGTGCCGCTATTCACAGTTCAAGGAAAGCTGTAACTGGCAATTGTTTTCTTCAGTCCTATGAAGTTTGATTTCTTTTGAACTCCTGCAGGCAAGTAAAGAGAAGATAGAGCAATTGGAGAATGATCTCAACCTCAGTGAGAAGGTATGATTCACTTGCTCTTTGGTTAATTGTATTATCTTCCTATTATATAACTTCTCCTTCCTGCAGCAAGTGGATAGGTTTCGAGAGCTCTATTTGACTGAGCAAGAACAGAAACTGGATGTGGAAAGTGAGCTCAAGGACTGCAAGGTAAAAAAATTCCTTTTTTTTTTTTCCTTCTTTGCTTTGTTTCCTCAGTGCATATATCTGATATATCAAGTGAAATTATATTCTTTCAGGTAAATCTGGAAAAAAGTAACAAGACATTGCTTGATCTTCAAGAAAGTTACAGGTTAGCCATCACAATGTTGAAGGAAAAGGAGTCTATCATTTCCAAACTGCAACGCTCAGGTAAGTGAACTGAAAGATCAACACAAAATTTTGTGCTCCGTGCTGTACACTTTTTCCATTGACAAACTTCTATTTATTTATCAATCCATAAACAGAAAATTCTTTAATTCAATGTGCAAAGGAGTTGCGCACCAATTTGCAGAGTGCATCAGAGGATATAGCTTCATTATTTGCAAAATTAGGTACGATAAGTTTTTTGTTTCCTCTCTAATGTTTTGCAGCGACTGTTAATCTTATTATTTTAAGAAGCTCTTTTCCTTATAACTTTCATTTCTAAAAGTAACACTTTTAGAAATGAACTTCAGCATGTCTTTTGCATAACAGAAAACATTCCAGAATCATTGTATATTTATATGGTTATGATGTAGGAAATATGTCACATTCTACTTTTTTTTAAAATAAAAGATCTTAATTTAGTCATTCATGTGCCTTCTAAAAAGCAATCTTCATGGGCTATTGCATTATTCTCATACCTACGTATGAATGTTGTTGCTCTGCAGATCAGAAAGACAGGATGGAAGCAGAAAACCAGAGCATGGTTTTGACTTTTGGTTCTCATCTTGATCAGCGCTTAAAAGACCTGCACAGGACTGTCCTGGGGTCAGTTTCTCAACAACAGCAGTACTTAAGATGTATGGAAGAACATGTCTGCTCATATCTTGCTAGTAAATGTGATGTAAGGAAAGATACTTTTTATGTCATCTTTTGCCTTGCGTTATTTCAACTAGTTCTCTGGTTCATTATTTCCGTCGCTATTACCAGGCAACACAGGCTCTTGAATCAAGGATTACGAAAATGACAGAGACTTATACTTCTGGAGTAGCAACCTTGAAGGACCTTGCCAATGCATTGCAAAGGAAAGCTTCCTCAGACCTGGAGCAGATAAATTCTACAATCTCATTGCAAGCAAC